>NC_092513.1:60194370-60559921 GCF_047511675.1 Marmota flaviventris
GGGAAATTGCATGGAAATGGAAGGAGACCCTCAGGGTTATACAAAATTACATACAAGAGGAAGTGAGGGGAAAGGGAAAAATAATACAAGGGGGAGAAATGAATGACAGTAGAGGGGTAGAGAGAGAAGAGGGGAGGGGAGGGGAGGGGAGGGGGGATAGTAGAGGATAGGAAAGGCAGCAGAATACAACAGACACTAGTATGGCAACATGTAAATCAATGAATATGTAACTGGTGTGATTCTGCAATCTGTACGGGGTAAAAATGGGAGTTCATAACCCACTTGAATCAAAGTGTGAAATATGATATATCAAGAACTATGTAATGTTTTGAACAACCAACAATAAAAAATAAAATAAAATAAAAAGCAAAAGAAATGTCTGCTTAGTTCAAGGATACTATAAAAGAAAATGTTCTTTGTTAAATATGGTCAAGGGTCTAAATCAGAGGCCACCAAATCAAGAGTCCAACTATTACCATCTCCAACTGATGGAAATATAAACAATATAAATTGTTTTCTCAACATTCTTGGCTTTGGGCCACTAATATTCACGTTTCCATAAATAAACAAACATGCCAATAACCACCTAGGAACACAGCTCACAGTGATACATACACATATCAAATTGCCTAGAAGAACAAAAAAGAGGAAGAATAATTAGGAAACAAAATAATATAAACGGGAATGTAAATATGCAATAATTTTAAACTTAGAACCCCCATCCCTGTCCTCTATCCCACATAAAAATAGTGGCTTTATGATCACTTGGTTTTGATTTGGCAATATCCAACTTTCTTTTGATATATCCTTAGAGAATCACAATAAAATCAATTCATTAACAAACTAAATCATGTGCCACAGGGAGAAGACCCTTTACATTTATCAGTCAAGTTTCTCTTCTCAGTGTTACTTAGAATTATGTTTAGATCTCAGCTACTGATAGCAAACACATTTAGTTGGTATCTGCTTTGTCTAAGACACTTTTCTAATGTGATGAGGGAGCTGTAAGTAAAAGAGACCATCTCAGTGTTAACTCTGTGACTGTGACCAAATCCCTAGCCCAAGGTTAGATGACTAACTCCTTTCAAAGGAGACATTCCTTAGCAAATTCTTACCTATCAATGTAAAACTCAGTGAAGATGCGAGTGGAACTGATCACTGGATATAGAGGGGGGAGGAGTCACCTTCTTTTGCTTCTCTGTGGAAATCCCACATCTGGAGACCCAGGGGTCTCATTCCAAATCCACACTAGTTCCCTGAGATTCAGTTCCTGCAAAGTTAGATTTATGACAATCCATTCTCTGCATTATGCACCTCATAGTTTGTACCGGAATAAAATTAATTCACAAGGAATAGTTGTTTTTTTTCTTATCCCCACTCAGTCCTGGGTATTAAATCCAGGACCTTGCACATTCTAGGAAAGTGTTCTACCACTGTGCTATATCCCCAGTCCTTTGTAGTCTTTATTTTGAGACAGGATCTCAGTAGGTTGCTGAGAGTCTTGTTAAGTTGCCAAGGCTGGCCTTGGACTGGCAATGTTCCTGCATCAGCTTTACACATGTGTGCACTACTGCACCAGGGCCATGGAAGGGTTTTTTTTTTTTTTTTTTTTTTTAATGATACAATGCTATTATCCCCCTATCAGGAGGGACTGAAGGAAGCAGACATGAAATGTTATACTCCTCCTCTAAAGACCAAGGGAGAGGGGAAGTGCTATGGAGACAGGACCCCAAGTATCAGGAGTGACACACAAATTAAAACACCAACCAACCAACCAGCAAACAAACAGATCTAAAACAAATAGAAGCAAAAGCTAATAATTAGAAAAACATGAGTATTTCATGGGCTCTGTCATATGCTTCTAGAAACTAATGATTAGTGGTCAATAAGATTTTATTAGCTTGAAAACTAAGTAAGCTGTAAGTAAAAGGGACCATCTCAGTGTTAACTCTGTGACTGTGACCAAATAATCTGTGTTTATGTCTGTGTGACAGAGAATAATTCTTGAGGAAGGAGATGAGTGGTATTTGACAGTCTTGGCTCCAGTCTTAGAGCTATAAGTCTGCTGTCAATCTCCTCAGCCTCCTTCCTCCCCCAAGTGCTAAGTGTAGGTGATAATAACTCTTATCTCCTATGGTTGTTTTGAGTATTCAAGGAATAAAAACATGCAGAGGACTAAAACTGTGCATGCATATGATAAATTCTGCAGATATTAATTCTTTCCATCTCCTTCACTATCAAACAACAGCAAGACTGGGTGGGACCTGAAAGTTTACTATTTTCTCTTCATTTTCTAGAACTACTGCCACATTTACTCCTCGTCTGGTACTTCTGAGGTGTTCCTCATTCAATTTTATATTGACATCCTG
Source organism: Marmota flaviventris (assembly GCF_047511675.1). NCBI lineage: Eukaryota > Metazoa > Chordata > Mammalia > Rodentia > Sciuridae > Marmota > Marmota flaviventris. The sequence continues at coordinate 60,196,740 of NC_092513.1, forward strand.
GCCACACATTTTCTTTAGAAGACAAGAAAGAACTGAGAACTGAGAAGTATATGTGTACCCAGATCAAGGAACAGAACAAGATATCACATTGTTTGTTTTTCTTTTTCTTTGTTCCAGAGATTTAACGCAGGGGCACTCAACCACTGAGCCACATACCCAGCCTTATTTTGTTTTTTATTTAGAGACAGGGTCTCACTAAGTTGCTTAGCACCTTGCTGTTGATGAGGATGGCTTTGAACTCACAATCCTCCTATTTCTGCTCCTGAGCCGCTGGGATTATAGGCATGTCCCACCACACCCAGCTCACATTGTGTGTTCTGGGTGCAGTTTATTTATTTTTAACCTCCTGCTATATTTTATTTTACTACACTTATTTTCCCTTTGCTGGTTCTTTTCCTTTTTGCTCTCTATGTTCTTCTATTTGATACTATGAATTTTTAAAGCTACTTTGACATCAATGGGAAATAAAATTGATCAAAAATAAAGCAGCTGAAAACAAGTCTGTAAAAGACTATTGCTTCCTGTTTTCTGGTACATGGGTGCATGGACACAAACACATATGCACAAAAGAATGAATGGGATATAAGAACAGAAAGGAGAGCCAGTGGGTTGTGTGGCTTACAGGAATGGCAGGTGGCTCCCACGTAGCCAGTGTGAGTGCAGTCGCAGGAGAAGGTGTCCCAGGACTGGGAACATTCACCCCCGTGTTCACAATAGCTGGGCAAACACCTAAAGAAGGACAGACAGACACACTGCTGTTTCCCACATTCAGTCATAATAAAATGTGCATGTACAGGGAAAGATGAAGGACAATAGTCAACGGAAACCTTTCAACAGGACCAAAGACTGTGGAGTTTGTCCTCAAGGTCACTTGACACAACCACAAGTTCGTAAGTGCAGTAGATTCTCATGCATTTGTGACAGATACATTTTCAACACTTTGTTTTTTATCAGAAAAACTGTTTGCTTCTTACAAAAACATAAGATTGATTTCATACATAATCAGGATATAAATTGCTTGCAACAACCATAGACAGACACACATTTTCCCACACCCTTGTGATGTGAAACTGCAGATCTTTCCATCCATGGCATAGCCTGCATCTCTACCTTGAATGTAAGTTGGGCATGTGATCAAATAAGTTGGGCATGTGATCAAATTTAACCAAACAGACATTTTAACAACACAATATTTAGTAATTTAATGCAAAAAGAACAGGTTTCTTTTGTAAATCTCAACTATACTTCTGGTATGTATACAACGAAGTTTTTTGCCTAAAAGCACAACAATCTGATACATGTGTTATTTTCTAACTTGCCTGCATTTCCCCAAAGGTCCATTGGCTTTAATTCTTTATATCCATCATGATTTTTATGTATACAAATTTGCATAGATAAATACAGCCTTGTTCACAAATCTGAAGCAGTTTATAAGATCATGATTTATTTTTATTCCCTCTTCACTCCAGTTCATTGTTCAAATTGTTTCCACACAACTGCTAGTAAATAGACTGAAATTCATCACATCATGATATTTAGGAAAAACAGAAAACTAAAACACTGAACAACCATCTTTAGAAAGATACAAAGTCAAGAAATTTCCCCTCTTGACCATACACACAAAAATATAAAGGGTGAGAGTCCCAAAGCAGTTCTAAATTAAGCAAAAAACTGATAAGATCCTAAAACTGTTATTAGGAATGAGAGATTCACAGCAATAGTAAAATGTTTGCTTATGAAAAGACAATATAGGGCTGGACAGGGATGTAGTTAAGTGGTAGAGAACTTGCATAACATGCACAAGACCTGAATTCAATCCCCAATACATTAAAAATATAATAATAAGGGCTGGGGTTGTGGCTCAGTGGCAGAGCACTTGCCTACCATGTGTGAGGCACTGGGTTCGATTCTCAGCACCACATAAAAATAAATAAAGGCCTACCAACAACTAATAAAATATTTAAAAAATAATAATAATAACAACACAGTAAAGTATGAGCACTTGGAAGTGAACAGAAAAGCAGGTAGCTCCTATTCTGTCCCAATGTTCTCTGTTGCTCCAGGGACCAATTTGCAAATTAAAAAAAACGCAAAAAAAAAAAAAAAAAAAAAGTAAAATAAATACCATCAAGTGGAAAGTAGAAAACCCAAAAGATAAAAGGCATAGCTGTCTATTTTACTTTCTTTCCCCCTCTAACACTGCACAAATTATACTTCCAGATGCTGAAATACTTATAGATGTCACCAAGCATTATCTTCTAATCTTTGGTTTTCCTTGAAAAAAAGGGAAAATCTTCAATGTCAATAAAAATAGGAAACAGGCAAATTTGTTTTTACTTTAAGAAAGAAATATGTATTTGATTTTGAGAGTCTACTGGGATAATGCTTATTTGTAAATTCTGACAGTGTTCAAAACAGATTGTTAATCTTAAAGTGATCAATGTTGAGAATACACTGATAATCAGTTTATACCAGTGAAGGTCACATTTATATTATGAGATTCATACAAAAGCCTGTTCAGCTTACTTTACAGAGTGAATGCTGAAGATGGGATACCCATACCTTGAAAGTCAGCAGGTCAATTACATAGCAGTGGAAGGAAACAGAACAAAATATAGCAGAGATACCAAAAGCCAGACATTTCATACCAAACATTAAAAAACCTGAACTAGTTCTAGTCTGGTTTAGCTGTTCTCTATAGTTCTGACATTATTCCTTCTATATGGATTATACAAGTGGTATCAATGCCAAGCCCAGGATGTTAACTAGAGAGTTACAGCTTCGGGCAGGAGCTCTGGTCTCCATATCCCTCAGCTCTAGCTTTGCAACATTTATGTGCTTCCTGAGATGGCAGACCCACAGTAAAACCAGCAAGGTGCTGCTAGCCAGGATGGTGGAGTGGCCATTCTTCATAGCGTAGATGTGGTAAGTGGTGGTGAACTTCCCAGACCTGGCATGACAATTCCTTTTCAGCCCCAGTGTTGGGAGCTTGTAAGGGGGAGGCTGAGGGCATCCTGTATCTGAGGCCTGGTCTTTATGGGTCTCCCCTGAGGAACAGAGTGCCTCACCCTAATACCACCATCCTGACCTTTTATGGCTGGTCAGAAATATCCCTGAGCAGGACTCTGAAAATGGTGGATGAGGAAGAAGGTTGAAGGAGTGAACTCCCTTGTCTATAATGTGAAGGACAAGACTGTGACTCTGAAGAATGGTTTCCAGGTCCAGGTGAGGCCCATAACTCATTTCCTCATGGAGTTTAAACTATGAGCACAGAACACAAAAGCCTCAACTGTTTGTAAAAGTTACAAAACTGCCAATTTTCCTCTTGAGCTTGATGTCTGCTTCTTCCAAGGAGTAGAAGGAGTAGAAACTTTGGGATACCTCTGTCAAAGTTAATCCTGCTTTGTCATTTGGGACACTGACACTAGAATGAAACCCAATTTCTTATAAGAGGACACATATGAACACTGACAAGAGGCCTTCCAGATTTCAAGGGAAAGAAGCCAGATTCAGTGTTAAGGGTTGGAAGGTACACTTCACAGGAGAAAACAGTGATGTCTCTTCATACCCAGGGCTGGGGGGGCAGACCAACCTGCTTACCTCTACCACCAACACCAGGCCCTCTGAAGCTCTTACTTCAGTGGCTGCAGTTAATGGCCTCCTCCAGGCCTGAGGGCCTTCTCCCATAACCCCAGTCCCTACATTCCTGACTAGATTGTGAGTCCACAGAGAGGACCAGATACCAGATACAATGAGAAAAATCCAACATGTCAGTGTACCCCACCACATTGGGTGTGTGCCTGTGTGAGAGCCTGAACATGCATATGCTGGAATGTTAGTGTGCCCAAGTTATATGTGCCTGTGTGCCGATTGTAAGAGTATACCAGTGTGTGTAAGTGTGCTTGAGTGTGTGCCTGTGTGTGCCCTTGTGTGCCACCTGCACATGAGTATGCATAAATAAATCTGTGAGAGTGTGTAGGTACATCTATGAGTATCTTATCTAACTTGAATATAGTTCACTGCCAAAGATCTGGGGTTCATGGGGAGCTGTGTGCTCAGCACCCTGGCACTGTTTACACAGCAGTGAGGAAATATCAGTCTGCTCCAAGAACAGTCAGAGTCCATGAGAAGGTACCTCATGGCTCCTCCAAACACTGCAAGGGCCTAAACATGTATAGATTCCAAGAAGATGTCAACCAGAGTTGATGTAGAAAAGGGGAACAAGGATTCAGATACCTCTTTATACTTTCATGTTTCAAAAATTGTTAGGAGACCAGGGTTTTTAGCCTGGTGGAGAGCTGATTCTGGCAGTCAGTTAAATTATCCAGCATATATTTACAGGGCTTGAAGTGGGAGACAGTGTATAGATTTGCTCATAGCAGCTACTATGGTTGGAACATGTCCCCCAAAAGTTCATTGGTTGGAAACTTTATCCTCAAATTTACATGTTGGCTACAGTTAGAGTAGCTGGAGGTGAGGCTTTGGGAGGTAATTACAGTTAGACAATGTCCTTAGGGTGGGTCCACCATGATGGCATTAATGGCTTTATAAGAAGAGGAAGAGAGACCAGAGGTGAAATACTTGCTGTCTCACCATGTGCTGATGCAGCAAGAAGTCCCTCACTAGATGCAACTGTCCCATCTTGGACATCCAAGCCTCCAGAACAGTGAGCTAAATAAACCTCTATTCTTTTATTTTATTTATTTATTTTTAAATTTTGAGACAGGGTCTTGCTAAATTGCTTGGGCTTTGCTAAGTTGTGGAGGCTGACCTTGAACTTGTGATCCTCCTGCCTCAGCCTCCTGAGTCACTGGAATTACAGGTATGTACCACCACACTCAGCTAAACCCCTATTTTTTTGTAAAACACCCAGGCTGTGGTATTCAGTTCTAACAACAGAAAATTCTAAGAAGAAAAGACACTCATAATTAAGAGGAAAAATTCAGTTCACCACCAATGAGCCATTTCGTGAATAGGCAGAGAGAGGTCTTGTTTGCAAATGACTGAGTAGAAGCAGGATCATCTTCTCTCAAATGATAAGCTAAAAAATACATCTATGCTTTTAGGTGAAAACTCCTGTAGGTGACACGTCTCAGTCTCTTCTCAACTTTAAGGTTGTTTGCTTCTGTAGTCCTCCCACTATATCAAGATTTAATAGCTGAACCTCTGGGTCCTGCCCCTCCAAATATCCTGCTTCTCCCACATCATCATTCTACTGAATGGCACTAGCCTTTAGCCAGCTCTCTACGTGGGATTAGCCTTGACTGTTCCCTTGCCATTACCCCCAAAGGCTTGCAGCAAGTCAACCTGTGATTCTGCTCTCCAAAGAGTTTGTAAATCATTCATATTTTCTGGTTCCCTAGTTTATCTTATCCTTATTTTTCACTTGAGAGAAATTGCAGAAGCTTCTTACCAGGTTTCCTGGCCTCCAATCATACACTGTCTCTCTGTTTTCTGCACCCAGGTCATGTGTCAAGACTCTGTGCTCAGAGTCTTGCTTATACACACACACACAAGTGACTTCTTAACTTCAAGTCCTTTAGCAATTTCCCAGGGCATCTCAGATGAATATTTAAGCCTTCAAGTTAGCACCCAGGCCTCTAGCCTGATGTATCCCATGACTGGAGAGGCAGCCCCATCTCCAACACCCACTGATCTCCTCAACGCAGAACTTCTACACCAGCCCATCCACACGGAGGTCAGACTCCCCCTAGCACTGGGGACTTGGACAAGGCTGTTACTTCTACTGCCTGCCTCCAACTGAATTGACTTACCCACCTTCTGCCCCATTCAGGCATCTCTTCCTTTTCCTTGAACAGCATGTCTTGACCCAACAGAAATGAGACAGCTCTCCACATAGTGCCAGAGAACCTCCCACTCCCCACCAACTTTCATTTCATCCTATTTACTACAGAATGGATTGGCATAATTTTCTATAAAGGGAAAAATACTAAATATTGTAGGCCTGTAGGCCACATAGTCTCTGCCAAAACCACACAGCTCTGCAATTATTAGGAGAAAGTGAATATAGACATTATGCAAATGAACTGGTATGGCTGTGTCTCAATTGAACATTATTAACAAAAGCAAGCAGCAGTCCCTGGACCCTGGTATGTCAATTCCTAAGCTGTATCAAGGCACAGCTTCTTCAGGGTGCTGGTAGCTCAAACATTGCACTTCAGAACCCATGGGGGTGGCCTGACTAGGGCAGAGTCAGGCCCCTTTACCATCAATTTGAAAAAAGAAAACAGTTCATTGTTTTCCTTTCTGGTATTTTCAAACTCTGTACATTCCACACTTTTTAATAGTTTGAAAATTATTGTTAAAGGAATAAATAATATTATATTTTACCTTAAAGTGTTCTGGAACACAATTTTTTAAAAAGTAATAAAGAACTCTAAGTTTGTAGTAATTTTCAATTTTTTGTTTAAAAATAAAATGTACAATATGTGCCATTGGAGTTGGCATGGAAAAGATGAATACTCAGCCTGAGACCATGCAGATGGGAAGAGGTGGCAATGATGTTCCCACTGACAGATAAGAAAAAACACTGTGACCAGAGTTAGAGGAAATTGAAATCCTAATATCCAAAACACAATTGGTATAATATATAATTTCCCATTTCCACTACTATCATCCTTGAAGCCTATTATGGTTCAAATATGGAATGTCCCCAAAATTTCATGTATAGGAAGCATGGTCCCTAATACAGCAAGGTTCAGAGGTGGGGCTTTTAGGCAATGATTAGGGCTCTGCTCTCATCACTGGATTAACCCACTGATATCTGAATGAACTGAATGGAGTGAGACCTAGCTGGAGGAAGTAGGTCACTGGGAACATGACCTTGCACAATATCTATCCTGGGACTCTTCCCTTCTCTCTCCCTCTGTCTCAGCATGTGCTCAGCAGCTTTCTTCTGCCCTGATCTTCCACCGTGATGCTCTGCCTTACCTCAGGGTCAGAGCAACAGAGTTGGCCAACCATGGACCAAGATCTCTAATATCATGAGCACAAATAAATTTTTCTACCTCTTTGTGGGTAGGAAAGCTAACACAAAGTTAACACACTTGCATGCCAAAGAAACTAGCCATTTTCCCCATAAAGCATCTCTTGGAACCACCAGAAGACAGATCACTCCATGTAGATGCATCCTGATTTGGCTCAGGAAGGGTATTTACATTCCTGTCAGATTATAAACATCTTTTCATAATCTTTTTGTCATTTTAGCCAGGAATAGTCTATATATCAGTAATTGTTAATTCCTTTGCCAGATGGATATGTTATAAAATCCCCTGATTATTATGACTGTATATGAGCAAATATGAATGTTCTTGGCAGGCAGAGAAGTGGTCTGGGTAGATGTTTTGGTGCAGTGCAGAGGGCTGGTGAAAGCCTGGGGTTGGAGATGTTTGTTTTGTCCTGTTTTGAAACGAATCTATTTTTTAAGGTGTATTGGACATGTAGTTAATAGGTATGGCCTAAAGAATAAGAGAAAAAACAATGTTTTTCTTATTAGAATGAGGGCATATTTTTAGACATTAAACCATCAGAACCACAAAAACTTACAATTAGTGACAATATTACCATACAAAGTACTCTTGGCTATTTTCATAACAACTTAGTAGCCATTAACTCACTTTTTACTTAAGGAAGATTCTCTAATATTCTAGAAATCTCTAAGGAAAGGTACATACACTAAGGACTTTTAAGTGTGATATGGAAAAATATTCCCATTTTGGTGACATTTATACATATGCTCATGTATACTCATAAATATATATATATATATATATATATATATATATATATATATATATATATATTATATCAGGTATTAAACCCAGGAATGCTTAACCATTGAGCCACATCCCCAGCCCCAACTTTTAATTTTTTTTTTTTTTTGAGGCATAGTCTAAGTTGCTCAGAGCCTCACTAACTTTAAATTTTTGATCCTCCTGCCTCAGCCTCCTGAGCCACTGGGATTACAGGTGTGCATCACCGTGTCTGGCTCTGATTCTTTACATAAGACAAATATTGAGAATTCACCACACTTTGTAAGGTAATTCTGGCTATACTAAAACAACTTCCTGTGAGTTCCACAATTATACTGATAACTTAGGCAACTGCCAGTGAAATATGACTTCCAACCTTTGACCTCTAGCCCACTGGACAGTTGTCACCCTGGGTAGGAGCTCTATCCTGAAGATACCAATATCAGTGTTATTTTATGTCTTCACAACAATAGCGGATGTCATTGTTTCTGTTCATTTAATTCTCTTTTTAATTATTGTCCATCATTGCCAGAATATTTATATGTTGAACAAGGAAATGTACTTCATAAAATCCATGCTCCGTAGCAATCCTTGGACTAATAAAGTAAGTGACATGGATTCTTAAAGGAAATCAGCACCCCATGATTTGATGTCTGGATCCTCTCCTGACACCGAAACTTGGGCACCAGAGCTGGCTGCAGTTACTCCTTATGAATGATGGCAGTTTCTTTGCCATCTCCCCCAACCCCCCAAAAAAACTATATTCTGAAAATCAGGATTGTAGGTTTCTGACTAAAATTATTTGTCTCTTTGATTTCACTACAAAAGAATAAACTGTGAACATGACAACGTAAACATTTGCATTTAAAAAATATGAGACAATATTTCACATACTGGAGAAATATGGTCTTTATGAACACATTGCCAAATTGCAATTGTGACTTAAAGTTTATTGGCTATGACATGAAATTTCAATTAGTGATAAATTTAGAATAAACTTCTTGTACAAAGTATTTTACATAGCTATTTCAAGAGGTTCAGAGGCATGGATGTGGAAAGATTTAAGGAATTTGTTTATGTATTCAATATAAACCTTTTGCACACCCTGCTTCAGAAAAGGCATTAAACTGGGTATATCTGGTACAGGAAAAAAATAGTCTATATGGCTAAGCTTATCCTTTTAGCCAAAATGATTTAAAAGTTAGATAATATGGTAAAGAAGAAAACTTGAATAAAATTACAATGCTTAACAATTTTATTATACTATAGTGATAAACCTTTGTTTTTCTTATCATCTTCATTGAACTACTGCAGTGCTTAGCTCTGGGGCAACTGGGGAATCTCTTTCTTTATTTTGCTTACACATTGCTAAAGTTCCCTGAAGCATCAACCTTTCTTGAAACAAGATTTACTTCTCATTTTCCCTATAGAAAAGGGAGCTAACCACATATGACTTTGATTTACTGGCCCTCACTGATCCACTATCATTTTAGAATAGTCTAATCTGTTTTCTGTAATGGGACAATTTTTAAGAATATCTATTCTTGTCAGTATTTATTCACATCAGTGATTACAAGCATCAGTAATACTCTGTAAGACTTTAAGTGATTTACAGGTATATGAAAGGAAAATCCATGAGTGTGTCTTCCAAGACAACACTGTTTGAAAGGAACAACTGTTTAAAACCAAAGATGTTGTTCTCTTATTTTCAATGTGTTACAGTTTGGATCTTAAATATTCCCTAAAGGTCTAAGTGTTGAAGACTCAATCCCTAGCCAGTGGAAGGTTGTGGAATCTTTAAGAGGTAAGCCTGCTGTCATGAAAGACATGAAAAAAGTGTGTTTTTACAGTTGTGCCTGTGTTTTTAATTAAAAGAAAGAAAAAAAAACTGAAACAGGTGTGCTATAATGATCTAGGATGGCCCCTACCTGTCTGTGATGCCACAGGAGTCTATCTGAAGGTCGCTGAAGTTTCCCAGCGCCCCCTGCTGTATTGAGATGGGATCCACCACTGTGCTGCCAATGGAGATAAGCTTCAGGCAGCCCTGAAACCCTCCCAGGGGATTTTCACATTGAGAGCCAGAGGTGTTGTCAGGATAGCCTGAAAACAGAGACAAAGACAGGAGAAAATCAACAACTGTAACAAAGCTATTTCACAGTATTTATTGTATAAAGACTGTTGCTTCCCTGTTTACAGGCACCTGAGGATTAGACTTCCTAAACCACCTGGAAAGGTCACAGATAAGAGGATGATAGTGGGGTAACAAGAAGAAAAGCTGTAAATAAAGAGAGAGCATGAAAATAATCATTAGAGTCAAGCTTATGGGAAGACAAGAGGAAGAAAAGATGTACAATCCTGAAAATAGTTATTGCACCTTTGATTTAAGTAAAGCAACATGAGAAAACAATACTTGTAGCATAATACTAGACCATATAAACTAAAAGACATGTGACAGTAGTACCAGAAGAAAATTATAGGCATATCAATACTGGCTAAGTTTAAAATGTTTGAAAAGTAATTTTAAATTGAATATTTACATAAATATGCTGAACTTGCCTAAATATTAAGTTAAATATCTACTCTAATGTACATTTGCATATGTATACATACACATATTTTAATATTTTATAATTTTGGTCATATAAATCTAACTTCTCCCATCTCTTTTGAATGTGGCACTTTAGTCAAACATCTTTCAACATTATTTTTCAACACTAATGAACAAAAATTAACAAGCGTTTTTACAATGATATGGCACTGCAAATAGGAGAAAAATTAGCCTTTATAATAGTGCACTTATAAAGGGCAATATTAACAATTAAATTTTACAAGTCCTGCCATCCCCACCATTAATCAGTTTTCTGTAAGTTACAAACTGCATTTCCTATATAGTAGTTTTATCTCACACCTCGATTTCTCTAGATGACTGTTATGGTTTTGATATTAGGTGTCCCTCAGAAGCTCATGTAAGACAATGCAAGAAAGCTTAGAGGTATAATGATTGGGTTATAAAAGTCTTAATCTAATGTGTGTATTAATCCTCTAATACAGATTAACTTCACGGTGACTGTAAATTGGTAGGGTGTAGCTGGAGGACATGGTTCCAGGGGGCGTGCTTGTTTTTTTTCCAGGGGGTATGCATATTTTGTCTGTGGTGAAGGCAGTTTCTCTCTCTCTGCTTCCAGGTGGCATGTCCCCAGCTGCTTCCCTCCAGCCCAGACCAACTGAGCTAGTCATCAATGGTCTGAAACCAAAATAAACTTTTCCTCCTCTGAAATAGTTCTTGTCAGGTCTTTTGGTAACAACAGTGAAAAAGCTGATTAAAACAATGACAATGATCTTATAACAATGATGAGCAAGGGCATCTCTTTGAAATCCAAATCAAAGCAAGAAGAGTCCAGAGCATATCCTTCAGCCCATATGCAGACAGCAAGCACTTGAGTATTTTCTCACCCTCTATTCAGTTTCCCGTCTCAAACAGTCTCAGGTTTTTAGATTTGCATACTGCAAGATAAGCAATGGAAAAGAGGGAAGTAAAAGAAAAGGAAAGAGGATTCAGTACCTGTAAAGAGCAGGATAGGAAAGGCAGCAGAATACAACAGACACTAGTATGGCAATATGTAAATCAATGGATGTGTAACTGATGTGATTCTGCAATCTGTATATGGGGTAAAAATGGGAGCTCATAACCCACTTGAATCAAATTGTGAAATATGATATATCAAGAACTATGTAATGTTTTGAACAGCCAACAATAAAAAATAAAAAAAAAAAGAGCTTTTGTAATAGGTAACTCTTTGAGAAAGTGGACACTGCACAATACAGCCCAGTCCTCCACCCATAGTGCCTTTTCAGGACTGAGGTGGGCCCTCCGCAGGGTCTTAAGGGATCCTACAAGCTTCCAGTGACAGCCCTCTTAGGGGCTACCCAGCATCCAGTGATGCAGTGGAGAGATACGGTGCCTGAACTCCTTGGCTCATCTGGGACATCCCCAAGGAGCATTGCTGCTGAGTCTCCCTGAAGTCTTCTGAGTGTTCTGTTGTAACAGCATTACTGCAGCTCAGCTTTGTCCCTCATCCACCTCCAATGGCTCTCTCAACTTTACAAAGGTTGTTCCAAATTAATTCTCCCCACTAAGCCACCTGTGTAAGAATCTCCCACAGAGTCAACTTTCTGGGGAGCCCAATCTAGAACAAAGAAAAATAAAATTTCAAAGCATTTATTGAATCCAATACTTAATTTTCATATGCAAATGTGAAAATTACACAGCATTTAAAAAAGACTGCTGTAAACCCTAAAAATTATAAATTTTATGAGAAGTATAATTGAAAACAGTAATAAAATAGTGGAGAACATTTATTTATTCTTTGCTTTAAAAAATTATTTTTCATTTTTATTATTTCCAGAACTGTTTTTAAACTTTGTAGATATGTTAACATTAATTAATTATCATCTTTTTTTGCTACATGTTTTCCAATGATTTAAATATTAAAGAGTTCTAATGCTGATATTTATAACCTGATTTTTAAGACTAGTTTACTTTTTCAATTGAAAAATTTGTTATTTGACAGGTAACTTGTGAATTAATGTAAGGAAATGACAGGGCTGGGTGTTGCAGAGTACTTGACTAGCACATGTGAGGCACTGGGTTAGATCCTCAGCACCACATAAAAGTAAATAAGTACAATAAAGATAATGTATCCATCTACAACTAAAAATATATTTTAAAAAGAAATGACAATAACCTGCATATACAATAATTCAAAATATTTTCACTAAGCACCAAGTAGAACAGTTTCCGATCTTTTTACCAAAATCTCCTTTATCATTCAAAGACTGCCCCAAACTTAGATTTTTAATCAAGAAATTTAAAGCTGCCAATCAGAGCTTCCAATTAGCATAAGATGACCAGGTTAAATCCTTATAATGTGAGTAAAAATAACTTGAAAGCTTTAACCTTTACTTTTTTGGGGGGTGGGGGTACCTGGAATTGAACCCAGGAGCACTTAACCACTAAGCCACATCCCCAGCCCTTTTTCTATACTTTTTATTTAGAGATAGGGTCTCACTGAGTTGCTTAAGGCTTTGCTAAATTGCTGAGGCTGGCTTTAAAATTGTGATCCTCCTGCCTCAGCCTCTGGAGCCACTGGGATTACAGGCATGCACCACCGCACCCCACTGTAACCTACATGCACCCCATTTTAACCTATAAGTTCTAACTGAGGGAATCAACTGGTCTTAGGAAGGAAATTATAGGTTATAGGTCCACATGCCAAATATCATCCACAAAGCACTGGAACAAAATGAGTAAAAAGTATCATACTTGAAGTGAGAACAAAGTATCATATAAAATATATGGTCTTATATCTTCAAGGGAATAATTCCCAATTTCTAGGGGCATACAATGTAGCAAGGGGTACAGAATTAGATAGGATTCACTAACCCATAAAGAAGAAAAAAGGAAGGACAATGGGAGGAATAAAAAGTCCTGTGCCCTGGGATGAAATGGGAAGGGTATTTGGAGCCTTCATGAATCAGATGGCATCCAGGCCAGACCAGGAACATGAGTGGATGTCTGCACATGTTGGGGAAGAATCTTCAAGGCTGGAGAGAACAAAATGAACCAAGCCACTGACCCACAGACCTACTATTCAAAAGAAAGCAGAGTGTTTGTACTGGGTAAAGGGATGCAGTCTAATAAAAGATGTATAAAACAGAGAAAGGAACACTTCCTTCAGTGAAAGGGCAAAGTACCTTCCCCAGTGGAGACACTCCGTGCACTCTGTGGAGGTCACATAGCTGAGGATCACTATGCAGGTCACCAGGAATCCCAAGGCTCTAGATACCTGGCATCAAATCCATGGGCAAGAATATTCCTTCATGTAAACTGTCTCTTCTCCAAAAATTAAAACAACAACACAAGCAAACAAAACAAAACTCAAAAGTATAGGAATCAGAGTGAGCTTTGACCCCTGGTGCTTCACTGGTGTCCCAGCTGTCACACTAGGGAGACAGGGTCTGCTTTGTTATTCACACTGGTTCATTACTAAAAGGCATCCAGCATATCATGTCCTAATACAGCTCCCCTCAAAAGCAGTAAACACCACACAAAACATAAATTTACTAAAATAAAAAGAAGCATCAAATTAAGGATCTACTATAACACTACGACACTAACTTAGCATATTTTAACCCTTTTGTGACCCATTTACAGAATATGTGCACTCTATAATGTGCACTCTATAATGCTCTGGAATCCTTACAAATATTACATTAGATTGCTGTTTTAGTCAGCTTTTCAACTGCTGTGACTAAATGATCCAGCCAGAACAAGTGTAGAGGAGAAAAAGTTTATTTGAGGGCTCACAGTTTCAGAGGCTTTAGTCCATAGAAGGCTGGCTCCATTCCTTGGGGCTTAAGTTAAGACAACATCATGGTGGAAAAGTGTGACAGAGGGAAGTGGCTCACATGATGATTACAAAGTAAAAAAAGAATGACTCCACTGGCCAGATACAAATATATACTCCCAACCATGCCCCAATTCTCACCTCCTCCAGTCACACCCTAACATTTCAGTTACCATTCAATTAATCCCTAACAGGGGATTAATTTACTGATTGGGTTAAGACCCTTACAACCCAATCATTTCTCCTCTGAACTTTCTTGCATTGTCTTGCGCATGAGCTTTTGGGGGAACAACACATCTAAACCATAATAACTGTTTTTCTTGATACAAAGTCTTGAAACAGCAAATTTACATATTATTTTATCAAAAAAGGCCTACAATCAAACTCCTCCCCTGATTCTCAGACTACTTTGATATTTTTTCCCCTCTGAACATAACCAACTAAAAGCTGGAGACAAAAAGATTAAGACACATAATAATGGAAACTTTTTATGAAACAAGCAAGAAGCCTTAAGAAAGTATGTCGGGCTGGGGATGTGGCTCAAGCGGTAGCGCACTCGCCTGACATGCGTGCTGCCCGGGTTCGATCCTCAGCACCACATACAAAGATGTTATGTCCGCCGAAAAACTAAAAAATAAATATTAAAAAAATTCTCTCTCTCTCTCTCTCTCTCTCTCTCTTAAAAAAAAAAAAAAAAAAAACTATGTCATCACACTAATACTCTAAACTTTGCTACAAACCCTCATTTGGTGTTATGGAGTGAACTGACCAATATAATCAATAAGTCATAGATATAGGTTACAGGTATAAGGCAAGATAGAATAGATAATCAATAAGTAACAGACATAAAGACTACAGGAATAAGGTAAGATAACATAGATAAGCAATAGTAAGACATAAATTCATCAGGAATAAGCCTAAGTAATAGTAGAAAAATCATGTAACTATAAAACATAGGATTTATGTCAGAGGATAAGTCAATATGTCAGTATAGTTATAAATAAATATAAGCAAGTAGGTTAATATAGATAAGGTTAGATTAACATAGCAACTTGATCTTATAGCCTTGCATAGGATAAAAGACATAGGGTTTATAGATATTAGTAAAATGACAGGTGAAAATGTGTGTGTAGGCCATAAGATAACTATAGTTTTAAGTAGGCATCAAATAAGTTAGTAGTACTGTGTAAAACAATTGCTCTAGTAGAGACTCATTAGTCACTTGCAATAATTCCCGCCTTACTGGGATTATGGGAATAGGGTCACTGTAGTCATTTGAGTAAAAAAAAAAAAAGTGACTATAGAAATTCCATCTTAGTTTCTTTGTTACTGTTCCTATGAAGAGAGAACTGCATGAACCCATTTTTAGGAAATAGAAACTAAAGCTGTTTTCTTATTTAAAAATTTATTTTTCTGTACCTTGTACCCCACAAATTGTACCCTACTCAGGATGCAGTGGTGGTCATGGTGAGCTACATCCTTGGTTTGTGGGTCTACATGACTTTGAGATTGTCACCCCACCAACCCCTGCCCAAATTCAGGATGTGACTGTCTAGCACCTGCTTGAACCCGGGACTGTGGTCAACTGAACTGCAAAGCTAATGCTTTTTTTTAAGATTCTTTTTACCGTTTGCTTGCTGACTGGAAAATTCCAGTACTGCCTGGAGCCCAAAGGCCCACTTATTAATATTTTAATTTCTGCATTTGGCTAGCTTACATGATGATAAGCAAGCCACTGAGTTATGGTTTTTGTGTTTATATTCTCCTTGGATGGATCAGGAAGCTGCTTTCCTCTCACAGAGCTTGAGTCTCTACTGTGCATGACAGTCCCTGGTCAGGTAAATAAGGCTCTCTTTTGATTTGAAATTCGAACTTAGAGTGCTTTCTGGAGTGGCTCCCCATAATATTTGTTCACCAAGTTATAGGCGTTTTATAAAGTACTCAAGTAATTAACAGTTCATAAAAATAGGGGGAAATTTTTAGGTGGAAACAAAACTGACACCAACTCATTCTTTGGCAGTCTTCTAAAATGCCATGCCCACACAGAGGAACATTTGCTCACACAGAGAGACATCCGCACAGGGTGCCTTGGGTACCTGGAGCACAGACATACTGCCAGACACCTGCTCTAGGTAGACCAAGGAGCCAAGAGTGGGCTTTTTGTGTCACACATAGATGTCCTCCAGCACCTGCTATAGTCCGTGCCTTAGCTCTGTGAAGGGCTTCTGCACTGTGTCTTTCAGCTGCATTTCATTCTTTAGTTTTGAGACATCCTCTGTGATTACTTGCTCTAGTTTCTAGAAAATACAAAACTGCAATCTTTTATGTGGGGAAAAAACATCCTGTCTGTCTCAGGATATCCAGAAATTTATGGATACACTAGACAACACCAGTTCAAGTTGCTTCCTGATGGTGCCACCGACAGAATCCTGACTCACAAGAGAAATAAAGCAAGCCTTGAATGATGACTCCAACTCATCCACCAAGAATTGTTAGAGTTTTTCAGAGTGCCAGGCGCTGCCTGAAGAAGCCAGGTCTGGCCTAGGAGTCCCCATGGGAGTGACCCGGTCCCCAGTGTGTACCCTGAGAACACATTGCCCAGCAGAGCCACCCTGTCTGCAATCACTATTTGATCTTTAAAATCAAATTGGGCAAATAATTTTATGAAGTAAAGATTTTAACCACTATACACAGGTATTTTTTCTTTCGTTTCTATTTGTTCTTTTGTGTTCAGATCACTGATGCATTTTCGAAGAACAGGATATTAAAATTCAGCCTCTTCTTATTCCAGCACAATATGTGCTGGCTTTCTACCTAAGGATTTTCATAAAATGCACATAGTTGATTTTCACTTTTCTCACAGTGGCTGAGACTTTCAAAAATGCTGTGCATCTTGACAAATATAATTGAAAACAAGCCAAGACCTGCATCTGGTTTAAAACAATTGACAGGCAACATGTAATCTTAAATTAACCTCAAAAAAACTTTGCTATTTCAAATTTAATGTTACATCAAAAATATTCATTAAACTCCAGAGCCTTTCTTTATGCTTATTTTATGTGCCAATGCATTTTTTTTATTTTTATTTTTTTCAATGCATTTATTTTAATTTGTAAAAGAATTTCTGAAGGGTTGGATGCATTTGGAAGAAACTTGATATATCAGTATAGAGGTGTCTTCTACTTAGAGTAACTTATTAGGAGCATTAGGAGAAGTAATAGAAACATTTCTTTATTGCTTATTTTTAGTTATACAGATAGTAGAATTAATTTTGATATAAATATACAA
Organism: Marmota flaviventris; assembly: GCF_047511675.1. Taxonomy (NCBI): domain Eukaryota; kingdom Metazoa; phylum Chordata; class Mammalia; order Rodentia; family Sciuridae; genus Marmota; species Marmota flaviventris. The sequence goes on from NC_092513.1 coordinate 60,214,207, forward strand.
GCATGGAATATATCTTATTCTAATTAGTTCCCCATTCTTATGGATGTACATGATGCTGGGATTGACTATGGTTATTAATGTAAAGACAAAGGAAAAATATTTTGGATTCTTTCCACTGTCTGTCCTTTTCTTATCCCTATCCCCTTTCCTTCATTCTCCTTTGTATAATCAACTGAATTTCTATTTTTCCCCTCTCCCCTTATTTGAGTTAGCTTCCACATATCAGAGAAAACATCTGACGTTTAGCTTCTTGGAACAGGCTTATTTCACATAGCATGATAGTTTCCAGATCTATTCACTTCCTTGCTAATGTCATAAAGTCATTCTTCTTTATGGATGAGTAATACTCCATTGTATATATACCAATGGAGTATATATATGCCTAGGTTGGTTCCACAGCTTAACTATTGTGAAATGAGCTGCTATAAACATTGATGTATCTGTGTCACTGTAGTATGATGATTTAACTGGGGTCAAATGGTGGTTCCATTCCAAGTTTTTTGAGTAATCTCCATACTACTTTCCAGAGTGGTTGCACCAATTTGCAGTGCCACCAGCAAGCAATTTATGAGTATACTGTTTCCCCCATCCTTGCCAACTTTTATTGTTATTTGTAATCTTGATGACTGACATTTTGACTCGAGTGAGATTATGTCAGTAATTTTAATATGTATTTATCTAATTGCTAGAGATATTGGACAGTTTTTCATATATTTGTTAGCCATTTGGACCTCTTTTGAGAAGTGTCAGTTCAGTTCATTTGCCCATTTATTTATTAGGTTATTCGTGTGGTTTCTTGTTTGTTTTTGGAGTTAAGTTTTTTGAATTATTTATATATCCTGGAGATTAACTCTAAGATGCAAGTAGCAAAGATTTTCTCCCATTCTGTAGGTTCTCTCCTCACATTCTTGATTGTTTCTTTTGCTGTGAAGAAGCTTTTTAATATAATTCCATCCCATTTGTTGATTCTTGATTTTACTTCTTGTACTTTTAGGAATCTTGTTGAGGAAGTCACTTCCTAAGATGACATGATGGAGAATTTTTCTTTTTCTACTTTTTCTTCTAAAAGGCACAAGGTCTCTGGTATAATGCCTAGGTCCTTGATCCACTTTGAGTTTTGTGTATGGTGAGAGATAGGGACCTAATTTCATTTTGTTACATATGGATTTCCAGTTTTCCCAACACCATTTGTTGAAGAGGCTATCTTTTCTCCAGTTTATGTTTATGGAGTCCTTGTGTAGTATGAGATAACTGTATTTATGTGGGTTTGTCTCTGTATCTTCTATTCTGTACCATTGGTGTTTATATCTCTTTTGGTGCCAATACCATGTCATTTTTGTTACTGTAGCTCTGAAGTATAATTTAAGGTCTGATATTGTGGTGCCTCCTGCCTTACTTTTCTTACTGAGGATTGTTTTGGCTATTCTGGGACTCTAATTATTTTCAGATGAATTTCATGACTGCTTTTTCTATTTCTATGAAGAACATCTTTGGAATTTTGATGGGAACTTCATAGGCAATGGCAATATTAAGTAAAATATTTTTGCATAATCACTAACATTATTCAGCATTAAAAGAGAATAAAATCATGGCTTTTGCAGGTAAATGGATGAAGCTGGAGAATATGATGCTAAGTGAAATTAGCCAATCTCCCAAAACCAAATGCTGAATGATTCCTCTGATTTAAGGATGCTGATCCATAATATGCTCTGGGGGTGGGGGAGGAGATGGATGGGAGGATTAAATAAACTCTAAATAGGGAAAAGGGGAAAAGGGAAGGGAGGGAGCATGGGGGTAAGAAAGACGGTGGAATGTGATGGTGATCATTACCCTAAGTACATGTAAGAAGACAAAAAGAATGTGACTCTACTTTGTGTACAACAAGAGATATGAAAAATTGTGCTTTATATGTGTAATATGAATTGTAATGTATTATGTTGACATATATAACAAATCAAAATAATAAAAAAGAATCACTAGTATTTCTTTTCTGCTTATTTCCCTTTTATCTAGATCATAGACCTCAAACTATTCCAAAATAAAATGTGGTATATTTTTCTTTTAGGAATAAAATTAAGCCACGTCCAATAATTACAATAAACATTTCTTAATGTAGAATTTTAAAGAAGAAGAAGGTCAAGCCACTAGGTACATGTCTCACTAGTCACAACAGAGAGAGAAGTAGAAAAGGAAGGGAAATTGAGATTCAAAGCCAGCAAAAGCCAGGAATGTTCCATTTCTTCATGCAGAAGGTTTCTCCCAAGCCCATACAAAAGGTAAAATGGTGGAGGTTTCTTCATTAGGCACCTCATTTGAGATTAAAGGTGTAAATAGGGAAGTGGATGCTTACTGTACAAATAATAAAATGTATCTTTCACTATTGAGGAGCGTTATCATGATTAAGTTCCTGTGAGGAACACAAGAGGACCTGATACTTTATGCCACTGTACCAGAAAGAGGTCAGCAGAGTGAGACTTTGTTACAGAGTGGTCCCCTCATGTTTCACACATGGTGGGTTTGGCACCTTTGAACATAATTTAGTATTCCCAACTCTGTGGTAAAAAATCTGTTAATTAATAGTACAAAGATCCTGTAGCAGGGAATTTTTAACTTTTAGTCACCCTCAATAGCAGGCACCAAAAGTACAATATGCTATGGTGAAACAGCTATTTGAAGAACACTTCACACACACACACACACACACACACACACACACACATCCTTAGGCTGAGAAAAAGATAATTAAATCAGAGTTCTAATGTGAGAAATAAAAAATACTGCTATTTGTTATGGTTTTGATATGAGGTGGCCCCAAACACTCATGTGTGAGACAATATAAGATTGTTCATAAGTGAAATGATAGAGAGTTACAACCTAATTAATGGATTCATCCACTAATATGGACCAACTAGGTGGTAACTGTAGGCAGGTAGGATGTTGGTTAGAGGAAGTAGGTCACCGGGGGCATGACTTTGGGGTTTATATTTTGTCCCTAGTAAGTACAGCTCTCTGTTTCCTGACTACTGTGAGCTGCTTTCCTCTGTCATGGCTTTCTACTATGAGGTTCTGCCTCAACTTGGGTCCAGAGGTATGGAGTCAGTTGACCATGACTGAACCTCTGAAACCAGGAGCCAGAATAAAACTTCTTCCTCCTTTAAGTTATTCTGGCAAGATCTTTTAGTCACAGCAACACAAAGTTGACTAAAACACTGTTGAGTAGGTGAATCTCTCTCACAAGAAGAAAGCTGCATACTGAGACATCCAGACCAAAATATAGCAGATAACATAGCAAATAGTTCCATGCCACCAGAAGGTCTTGGTTTATGTTGCTGTCCTTTCATAATTACTCATATCATCCCTCTCATTCTCTAAAGTGTCCTGGTTTGGACAATAAACTTACTGTCACCCTAACTATAATAGCAAGGCACACATATATGCTTTTAGGGTGAAGTACTATCATAAAATTTGGTTGACTATAGCTATAACATAATTTGGAAAAAGGGGTTAAGCTTACATTAGAAAATAAAGGGGAAGAGAACTGGTTGTAGAGTGTCTCAGATCACAGGATATTGATTTCTTTGAAGAATCAATGTCATTAACTGACTTCCACTTAGTGGACCCAGGAACACTTTATTAGCCCAGTTGTTGTGACAGTGTGTGAACTGGGTGAAGTAAATTTCCTTGTTCAGTGTCAAACATATTCTGGCACCAATGGACACTAATTAAAAAGAGAATTAAATGAACAGAAACACTGACACCAACTACTCTTGTGATTGCCTAAAATAACCCTAATTCTGGGGTTGTCAGGGTGGAGTTCCTCTCAAGATGAAGCTGAGTGGCCCCAGAACAAACCTGGAACACCCATGCATTAAAGTTCTGAGTATAATATATCTACTAAAAGCCAGAACTCCATGTCTATTCATCCTATATTTTCTCTACTGGGTTTCCTGGGAGTACAAATAATAGATACCTTTTTAATCTAAAAAAAAATGAGCAAACTGATATGTTTGAGTATTTATTTGCATGTGTGTTTTTACCTGATGAAAGCAGTACTTCAGTTTGTTAAATATTATATATTCTTTCTTCAGGAAAAAAAAAGATACATTTACATTGGCATAATATCTATAGAGGACTAAGTCTGAATTAGTGTCTAAAATTGTACTGTGGGAATTAGCTGGTTATTTATAGCCATGCATATAGAGGTCACTCTATATTTATACATTTCTTAGGAATAAAGTGCTGGGATCGCAAATTCTGAAAATATTTTTGCAACTAAGTGCAAATTTGCAATTATAACAGAAAAACTGTTAAGTCATAATGAAGAAAAGTTATCAAGCTCCCCTCCCTGTTAGGATGTTTATAATCTGTAATTTCGCTCATCTTGGGGAAATAGTTTCTCATTGGAAACTATATTAGCAAGAAACTTTTTGTGTCTAACAATAAAATTTTATGAAAATGCACAAGAAAGGACTGTTTTAACTCCAGATCTCTAGGGTCCTGTCGAATATATTGGAGGAACCAAAAGCTAGGTCTGTGTGCATGACTTATGTGAGTTCTAATGAATGCAACTTAACAACCAGTACATGTCACTTAAACTGCAGTATGTCACTTCTGCTTCACTGAACTAACTCTACATTTGAGCACCATAATATGGTACATAAAGAAAATTTTAAAAATCACTGGTAAGATGATTCTTAGCAACTGTACAAGAATTATTAATAATTTTTTTAAAAAAATAGTAAATATGGGCACAATCAAAACATGTATCAATAGTAAAAAGAGACAGTGGAATAGATAAGTAAACTATGATAAAATATTCATTGAAAACCATGCAGCAGTAAAAATTAATTAAGTTTGCCAATTCACATATACATGGCTGGATCTCAGAAAGTAATGAAGAAGAATAAAAGGAAGTCATGGAAGAATGCACAGTCTTACCCTATGTATTAAGTTAAAAGTGGGCCAGCACAAAATAAAATACTACTTAAAATTACTTACATAGATGATAAACCTACGAAGTGCAAGATAATAACTCCCTGGGAGATGAGTTTAAAGGAAGTAAGAGAAGCTTCAAAAATACTATAATGTTGCATTCTATAGGCTTTTAAGAAATATTAGTAATGCTGTATAAATGTGTGAATGTGGTCTATTTCCCAGTAACAATTCATATCACATCAGTGTGTAAATATTTATGGAAAGTACTTATGCTCATGGCTCTGTGCATTGCATATTCTGAATATGTGTTAAAATATGAAAGATGATTCTGTGATCTGAAAGCATTTTTCTCCAGTGTACTTTATTTTGTATCATTAAACAATACAGCCAGGATTTTGTTTCCTATCCCTTTTAGTGCTTCAGAATCTTTTACCCTTTGAATTATAGTTCTTGTATAAATTCTCATTTTGGTATTGAAGGAATTTGTTTCTCTGCAGAGCTATAAAATCTTTCATAAATAGCAAACATCTTGTAAAACCCTCTCAGGATCAGAAATGTACCATATTTAGCAAACAAGAAAAGTACACAGTCCAATGTTTAAGGGTGTTGACACTATTTTACCTCTTGCAGTCATGGTTGCTCTAGGAAACTTGAAAGATTAAACAACTGGATTCATGGTTTGTATTTCCATTGTCAATTCTTAGAGAGGGTTTTATATTTTCTTTTTGGGCTGGAAAGCTATCTCCATCATGATTCCAATCTTATTTTAGAAAGGAACAACTATAAAATGCAAAACAGGAATAATATCAAGAAAGGCATTAATCCAAGGTTAGAAATAACTCTTACTATTGACAGGTCCAAGCATCTAGTGGCAAAAATTTTTCACTTGACTACCCCAGGGATAGAGATTCATTACCCTCAGAGGCACTCTCTTGCTGGCTGAAGGGATCCTGGATGAACTAAATCGAAGAAGACCCATTCAGCAAGCAAATGCTCCATTTACTGGAGCCCAGAGGATATGTCCTGGTGTTGTCTTGGTAAAATGCATTGCTAAACAAGAGTAGAAAAATTAATAGACAATATCTTGCTCTATTGTACATAATAGTGCCCTTCCATATAGATGGCTTCTTAAACTCTAAAGTACTGAAGACCACCTGGGATCTTGGTCACATGCAGATCATGATGCAGAAGGTGAGGGGCAATGAGTCAGCATTTCCAGCAAGCTTTCAGGTGTTGCTGAAGAAACATTCCAAGGAGAGGAGGAGCCAGCAGTCAGAATAAAGCAACTATGCAGTAATAATGTTGACAAATGAAATCAAAACGAAAGGTTGTAACAGCCTTTGGGGATTAGGGAAATTCCTTGTGATAAGGGTTAGAAATAGACAACAAGGATGCTCCACATTGTCTTCACATTAAAATCACCTGAAGGGCATTTAAAAAACTCAGGACACAAGATTAGTTAACTCAGCACCATCATGTTTTTTTAGTTATTGATGGACCTATTATTTTACTTATTTATATGTGGTGCTGAGAATGGAACCCAGTGCCTCACACATGCTAGGCAAGTGCTCTACCACTGTGGCATGACTCCAGCCCTGCACCAGCATTTTTGAAGCTTTCCAGTAGATTGCCACGTGCAGCTGTAGTTGAGAACAACTCCCAAGAGGAAGCCCTATTTAAAATCAATCACATCAGTGCACATTTAAATAAGATCAATGAGTAGACTTGCATTTTAGGCTACAATTTATTGTCTTTGTCCATCAAAATTCCCAGCTGACTATCACTGAAAGAGAAAAATCATTCTAAAATATCAGTTTTCATTTAGCAATATCAGTCACCTTGGAATGTGGAAGATACAAATAAGGTTTGATTAATATAGCCTGTGCCTTTTACTTACCCCCAATAATAGGTATTAGCAGAATGAATCTGCCCACGAAGGGAATGGGCAGCAGAGGATACATCATTGTCCACCTTCAGGCTCAAATGATTCCCATTAGCAGATAAGGACACAGAATGCCACCGACCATCATTTAATCCATCACCTGGAGGTAAACAAAGTGGGTTATAAGAGACCCCAGTACAGGACCAGTGCCTGAAAACAGTAGATGCAGACAATGGCAAGTCTGCTTGTCAAAGACCACCACGTTCCACCACAAGTGCCCCGGGTTGTTTTTCTGTGTGAGATCTCAAAGGGAGACAGGGAAAGGCTGAGGAATGATTTGAGCTTTGGTAGGAGATCCTGAGAAGGTGATTAGGTGAGCCTGTAGCCTGCTCAAGAGGAAGGGATTGTCCATGTCAGCTTGGACAGCGGCTTGTTGAGTTGGGTTAGGGATTCAAGGGAGACTTTGTCTCTGGTTGGCCGGTTACGGACTGGTTTGTTTGGTTCTTATTATGTTCTAACAAAAATTATTCTGTTCATTTGGGAATATTGTGGTTTATATACCCATTGCCAGCCCTGTTTTTCACTTTCTCATCACTCTTTAAGTCAGACAAGTAAGGGGGAAGGGGGAGAAAAAGAAATCAGAATAAAAGGGATAAAGACACAGAGCAGACAGTCCTGCATTCTACACCAGGAGACAGGAGTACTTTCTTCTATCTAGGGCTTTTGTGGAATACATTTTCCACAACTGACCTTGAACTATCCTGTGATGAGAAAACATTTCCAATGACAGAACACAGGGCATAGTTTAGTCTCATCTAGTTAAATAATATCTTTATAGCTATTGAGAAGTACAGATATTATCCAAGATTTCAAATTAAAAATGTTTCTTACATGCATGTATTGTTAATTTTTATAATCTTAGTAGACAATTTAAACAAAATGATATGCTCAGGTATAATAAACAAATCAAACATTCACAAAAATACTAATTTAGGCACTAATTAGGCACAGATATTCATAAAAATAAAATGTAAAGCTAAAAAAGCATTACATTAAAATGTATGTGGTATATGTGGATGTGTTTAAGTTTTATATAAACATGCAAAAAATGTTGGCAGATATATTCTTTTTTTGTTGTTACCAGAGATTGAACCTGGGGGCACTGAACCACAGAGCAACATCCCCAGCCCTTTTTTAAAAATATTTTATTTTGAGACAGATTCTTGTTAAGTTGCTTACAGCCTTGATAAGTTACCGAGGATGGCTTTGAAATTGCAATCCTCCTTCCTCAGCCTCCCAAGCTTCTGGGATTACAGGCCTGGGCTACCACATCTGGCAGCTGGCAGAAGTATTCTTAAAAACTACATATTTGGATGAGAAAACTATGTTTTCATTTTATGTCATTTTTACATTTTCTCTTTTCCAAATTTGCTACAGTATATTCACCTATAACTATAGTTTTATTTTTTAAATACAAATATTAGTTCTTGCTCAAGCAGTCAGTCTCTTGCATCCTAAAATGAACTATCTAATCTTCTTTAAGATGATGGAACAGAGGGTGGTGGAGTCATGGACTGGCAACCAACTGAGCATGATGGAATTATCTCCTGCTGGCTCCATTACAAGGCTTTATGATGAAAATTCATACTGGCATGCGGGAGATGAATCAGTGAACAGCAAGCATCCCAGGACATTGCCCAGTGCAATTTTTATTAGCTTCCACTAGAGTATTTTGTGGCAGCAAACAACCCATGTGTCAGTGACTAACAAACTAAGGTTCATCTGTCTGTGGTTCCAAGCAACAGATCTGCATCCATTCTGTGGCATGTGATCTTTTCACCTAAGACCAAGTATGAATGCATGGCCTGCAGTTCTTCATGGCTTAGAGAAGAAAATACTTGGCAGAGTTTTGCTGTGGCTCTTAAAGCTCCTACTGCAATGTGTCAATGTCACTTCCACTTAGAATCCATTTACCAAAATGTGTCACTTGACCAAGTCTGACATTAATGGACAAAAGGTTACTTCAGGGGGCAGATGCACATTTCCCTGAAGGGAAGAGTGATTAATTGAGATCTTTAGGAATTGTCTTGTAGAAATAAGAAGATCCCAGAGAAAAAGTTTAATTCACTTAAAAACAACAAATTAGTGAATGCTTGATTTCTAGGATGCTATGAAACCTGCTTGAGTCTAATCTTATCACCTGAGGGAGGTCCCATAGTTAACTAATGTATCTAATAAATTATAAAGGTACAGACTAGTCACAGCTTTTTAAGGATAAAATCAACCTGCAGGAATCAGAAGTCATTTTGTAGCCCAGTGGAGATGTAATCTCCAAATAAAATGTGGTCTTTCTTCCTGCTGAAGTTCAGTCTTACATATAATTATTATATTTTAGTATTCCTTGCCCAAATGAGCACATAAATCCAACTCCTGAAAATGCTCTAGAAACCAGCTTTTTCCTTCTGCTTGATCTCCCACTAGTGACTTGGTTTTGGGGACTCATAATTCTCTTTTGTAGGTCATGTTTCTAACATGACCCCAAAAGTCATAGATCCTGCTCTAGAAAGTGAGAACATCTGTAAACAAGAAGATAGAGGATTTTGCTAAGATGCTAAAACATATTTGATGAAATTAACTCTGAAACAGAATTCTGAAAGAAATTCCATAATCCTAGAACTAGGAGAACAAACCAAAATGGGGGGGGGACTCTTGTGGTCTTTCCATGTAACGATTCTAACTTAAAAATTGTGGTATGGCATGTGCAAGGCCCTGGGTTCACAGTCTCTGACACCCCACCCACACACAAAAAAAAAAAAAAAAAGAAAAGAAAAGAAAAGAAAAAGGGTTCTGGCTAACAAAAAAAAGTTCAATTAATATGTGTGTGTGTGTGTATACATATATACATATGGGGGTAACCTATATCTCCATGTAAAAAATATAAACAGTTCCAGCTACTATTGCATACAGATTGTAATGCTAAACAAACCAGGATTCGGGTCACTAACTGAATTAATGCTCTCAGTTCAGCTCACAAGGAAATTCAGTATGCTGGTGGTCAATAATTTTTGGTTTATAAAAAGAAAGAAAAATTTTATTTTCACTCCCAGCTTTTCAGACCCTAAGCAAAATATCCCTTCCATATTCAACATTCATGGAGTGACATATTCTCAGCTCCAGCTGAGTTTAAACCATCATTAATTCTCATATGCAAAATGGTCCCTAATGTTCAAAGATGATATTCTCTACAAGTTATAGGAGGTTTACTCCACAACATGTAGCCTCTACCCAAGGTAGCTGCTCTGACAGAAGGGGAAAAAATATAACTTAAATTATAGACACTCCTCAAATTACTATGGAATTACCTCCCAATAAACCCATCTTAAGTTGAAAATATCACAGCCAAAAATTCTTTTAACAAACCTAATTAACCTACAAAACATCATAACTTACACTGGCCTATGTTAAGCATGCTAAGAACATACTTTAGCTTATACTTGAAAAAAAATAAGATAAAACCCATTTTTATAATAAAGTGTTGAATATCTCATTTAATTTATCAAATGCCTGTATCCAAAAAACCCACTGGCCTCACAGAACACTGCACAGTGTTGGTTGTTGGCCTCTGTGATAACAAGACTCCCTAGGTAACATGGCTGGCTGCTGCTGCCAGCACTGAGAGAGCATCTGCCATATACCTGACTGGCAAGGGAGGTCAAAATTATAAGTTCAAAGCATGATTTCTACGAAATGAATATGGGTTTTGCACCATTGTAAAGTTGAAAAATATTATGTCAAACTATTCTAAGTCCCAGACTGTCTGTATTTTGATAATCAGAGAGTGTGTGGGTGTGAAAGACAGTTAAAAGAGATCCAACCATTTTCTCAAGACTATCTAGGATCAGGCTAATGTTTTCTAGTGTTTCAAGTTTACCTCTGATTGCCAACCCTCAAATTAAGATAATAAAAGTCACATTTTAAACTCTGTAACAACTATACTTTCATGTAAACAGACTTATGTCACATTGACTCAACCATGAGCAACGTAGAGTTTCCCATTTAAAAAGGAAAATAGAATCTGTAGTTAGTTCTACTGATATTATGAATATCTCATTGTTTCAATTTTTTTATTCATTCAAAAATGACTGCTCTCAGGCTTATGGGTAAGGATGTTGATGGCTATATAAAGGCACTGTGATGTCTTACCTGCTATGACGGCTCTCACTGGCTGGCCAGGTGGGCAGAGGCTCAGCTTGAGTTTTCCATCACTAAGAACAAGGACAAGAGCCCCTGACCAGTGTAGAAACTGACTTTTCAGCAACAGCCCCGCTCAGTTCCATGTTCGAAATTGGAAAGTGACAGCTATTGAGTTCCCTCCAGTGGGGTGAGGCAGAGCCAAATAACTCCTTGAGCTCAGAAAAGTCACAGGGACAGTTTGAGGATGTGAACACGAGAAGGACACATTTCCCTGTGAATACAGTAAAGGAGGATATTAGGAAGGTGTGGTGGTGGCACTTGCAATACATTAACAATTTACTTTCCAAGATTTAAAGCTTCTGATACATCTTCTAACACATTCAGACTTTAAAAATTAGACTATCCCATCAAAAATCCATGGTATTTCCGAGATAGGTCCTTCAAATCAAGGCACTGTTATAACTGAACCTATTTCTCAGTCTGAATCTTAGGAAAATTCCATCCTCCCTGTTTCTTCCGCATCTATAAGAGAGTCTCAAGCCACATTCACTCCATCCCTATGCTGAACTGGGATAATAGATGAGTCAACTTTCCTTCCCCGAGTTGTCCAGATAACCTTACCCAATGGGAAGATGGCATTGAGGATCACCTACTCCAAGAACTGTTCCTTTCTTGTACTGATTCTATAAATATGCTAATAATGGGGTCACTCTGACCACAGGTTCTACATCTCACGTAGGACATGTGCTTCTATTTATCTTGAGAAAAAGTTGATAGGTCAGATGTCCCAAGAGGCATGCTGGCCTCCTCTCAGAAGCATTCACAGACCCTTAGGCCACATTGCCACTTAGTTGCTCCAGCTGAGGTATGATCTGTCTTATAAGATGCTTTTGTTTCATGTATTTATGTTTTAGAGGGGGTTTTTAATCTCTGGATTATCTCTCTTGTTCTAAGGACCAAATTTATTTTTATTCAGAGTGTTTCAGAATAAAAAATTTAATTCAAATAAAATAAAAACAAGAAGAGTTTTTCCCCCGGAATTACATATATTTTCACAAATTTCACATGGAAGAATACATGTCTCAAAATTGCCCTTCCTCTCCAAAATGTATCATTCAAAGAAAAACAGATAAAACTTACCAGATACCAAAACATACTACCAAATCACCAAATTTAGTCAATGTGGCACTGGTATAGACAATTAGACAAACTAATGTACAGAATAATTAAGCCACAAAAAGAGAACATATGCACAGTTAGTATGTTCTGAAGATTACGATTCAACTCATTGTGGAGAAAGTTGTATTAGCAAGCAGCACAGGAACAAATGGGTATCCAGAGGTATAATATAAAAATGTGTCTATATCTTATATCACATAAAGAATACATTTCAGTTAACCAAAGATTTTAAATAAAGATATCTAATTTAAAATTTTGCAATAAAATCCATGAGACTATATAGATTCTGTCATTTTAGAAGCATACCAAAGACAGAACACTCCAATGCTATGAAGAAATACACAGGTATATTGACCATAAATAAATAAATACACACACACATACACTATATATATATACTCAGTGTATCCTAAAATATTAAATGGAAAATTGATAAATCTGAAAAGTAAGGTTATCTATCAAATATAATCCTCTGAGAAGAAAATGTAAAAAAACTTAAAAAATAAAAATGAACAATGATCAGAAAAGCTAATCCAAATGGACAATAAATATGCCCAAAGATTAATTTGCCAATAGTCAGATAAGCATGAACTAGGAAAGAGACATTCCTTCACTCCACTGAGCTGGCAAAGTCTAAATGGTGCTTAACACACATGGCTGGCTGGGACATGATTGGTAAGCATTGTCACATTCTGTGGGTAAATTATATTCTTACAATATGAGGAAAGCAATGTGACATTTATTCAAACTTAAAACTATGAGAAATCTTTTGGCTATGAAATTCTACTCTAGAAACTTTATCCCATCAAAATAAAAGCCTCAATATCTGAAAACATGTGCAAATATTTGTAGTGGGAAAAAGTAGAACTAAGATAACTTACCCTCAATAGGAAAAAGAAGAAAATAATGAAACAATTTCATAATGGAATATTACATAACCATTATAAAATGGAACTATATATTGTAACTCAAGAAAATTTCCCAAAATGTGTTACTGAGTCAAAAGATGCAGAGAAACATATTTGTAAATACTGCCAAATTCAGATTGGTAAGTATTAATAAACATGTGTGTGAATATGAGCCTGTGACATATCTACCTGGGATTTGATCGTGCTGGATGCAATAAGGCAGGTAAACTAGCCCAGTAACATGACAGTGTTGGGAGGAAATGCAGCTCTTCAGGGAGAAGGCAGAAGGAAAGCAAAAAAAGCTAAGCAGAAAGAAAAACTGGGAGGTGACCTCAGAGAAATGGTATGGGAAGTGCTTGCCTTTCCTTCTCGCCTCCCCAAGACACAAAGATGCAAAGACACAGAGATAGACTCCCTTTGTGAAAAATCAAAAACCAGATTTCTCATGAGAGAAGCATGAAACTAACTACATTGAAGCTGGTAGCAAAATCCATAAAACCCTCACAACATAATCCCTTTCCCAACACAGTGCCAAAAGAGCGCTAGGAACCTGCAGCACTTAGCTTCTTCCCAGGGAGGAAGGAAGGGTCTGATCTGTACATCCAAGTCCAATTTTCTGAGTTTCCTGAGGGTTGCCCAAGGGACTGGTTTACTTCTTACCTGAATCTGAACCCTGAAAAGAAGGGACCCTGGATGAGAACAAAAAGAGCAGTACGGAAGATATCTATCAAGCAGGTACTCCTTATGGTACCTCCCCAGGGCTCAGCACAGAGTGCACTGCTGAAACCCCCAAATCCCAGGTTCTTCATGGGGAGGGAAAGAGATGGATTTTGTGTACAACATTCCAAATTTTCCAGGGATAGGCTTCTGCCCAACAGACTGGTTCCTTCTCACCTATCTTGAAGCAAGTTAGAAGCTGGCATGTTGTGGAAATCTAGGAGACATTGAGAACAAAGGTGGCAGCTTGGACGAGCAAGCAAGCACCTGCTATAGACTCTCAACTTCAGTAGAGCAGAAAATGAAGAAGGTTAAAAACTACCAAATTCCAGTTCCTGAAGAGAAAAAGGATTGGACTGTATGTATAAGTTTCCAACTTTTTCAGGGGCTGCCAGAGAGACTGGCTTATATCTTGTTTCTCCTGGAGCACTGATTGGACCTGGCACATTTTTTAGATACCTGTTAGCCATTGGGGGAAAAGGTGGCAGATTAGACTATCATGTAAGTAATTATCATAACCTGTCTTCATTGTATGATAAAGTGGGTAAAGAAATCACAAAATCTCAGCTTCTCTTTGGAAGGAAAGAGGTGGATCAAGTATGCAATGTTCCAAAATTTTCAGAGGCTGTATAAGGGACTGACTTTATCTCACCTGTCTAAGAGCACTGACGGGACCCAGCATATTCTAGATGCATGCGGGCCACTGAGAATAAAGGCAAAGGTTGGACTACTATGCAGTCATCTGCCAGAGCCCTTCTCCTGGTCAGCACAAAATAATCATTGAGAATCCCAGAGTCTGGCTTATCTCTGGGAAGAAGAGAGGAGAAAGAAACATATGCCAAATATCAGAACTGGCTTCAGTCTTACCATTTTCAGAGCATTCATGAGACCTGGTGTAATCTAGATGTCTGTGTGCCTCTGAGAACTCAAAGGAGTCCTGGTGTGCTGCTGCATCAGAAAACTAGTGATACCACAGACAGAAAATAGAAGCATCAAAAGATTGTGAATTAAAGAAAGAAAGATAAAAGAAACAGGCAAATCTCCTAACTGGCAGTTTACGCAAATAAATCCAGCAAAGACACATATACAGAGAGTTTGAAAGGTCCCTGGCAGGGCTTCCTACTGAGGGTCTTGTTGTATACAAATCTTGTTCATGAAGACTGGAAAAGATGGTTGTTTGTTCTAATGTGCAGGTACTGACACTAAGAGACAAGGAAAATGAACAATTAGGAAAACATGCCTGTCCAAAAGGAACAAGATAAAACTCCAAGACCCCAATTTTACTGACACGTAACATATGAATTTCCTGGCAGTGTTCAAAATGAACTTGGGAGACAAATGCATGAACAAAATGAAATTTTAGCAAAAATTCATATGAGCCAAAAGAACTCTTGACCTGAAAGAAAACAGTAACTGAAATGAAAAAAATTCAATAGAAAAATTCAATCTACATCAAAACATCATACTAGATCAAGCAGAAGAATCACTGGATTTGAAAACAGGTCATTTGATATAAGCCAGTCAATGGCATAATAGGAAAAAAAAAGTGAAAAAGAATAAAGAAAAATCTTGGTGGCTTATAGGACACCATTGAATAAACCAATATATACAATTATGAATGTCCAAGAAAGAAAAGACAAAGACAAAAACTTACTCAAAAAAATAATGGAAAAAAAACTTCTGAAATTTGGGAAAAAAAAGGAATATCTACATTTAGGAAATCCAAATAAGAGGAACAAAACAATTCCACAGTGAGAGACATTACAATCAAATTGTGAAAAGTCAGACACAAAGAGAATTGTGAGATCAGCCAATGAAAAGGGACATGTCACATAGAAGAGAACTTCCTCAAGACAGTCACTGGGTTTTTCAGCAGAAACTTTGAAAGGCAGTGGAATATTTCAAAATGCAGAAAGGTAAAAACTGCCAACCAAGAATACAATACTTGGTAAAACTGTCCTTTAAAATTGAAGAGACATAACGATATACCCAAACAAACCTGAAAAAGTCTATTATTACAAGATCAGTCTTACAAGAAATGTTAAAAAAGAGAATTCTTCAAGTTGAAAAAAAAAAACAAAGCTAAGAAGCACCATCAATGCATATGGAAGTATAAAACTTGCTGCTAAAGGTAAATACATAAATAAGTACAGAATAATGTAACATTGTAACAGTACTGTGGAAATTGCTTTTTCAATTCTAGTATAAAAGTTAAAGACAAAAATTTTTAAAACAATTATATAAAATATCTTCATGGTTACACAATGCAAAATGATGTAAATTTTGATATTAATAATATAAAGTCTATGGAGAAAATTAATAATGTAGTTTTTATATGCAATTGAGGTTGATTAGATGAAGTAGACTGTTATAACTATACAATATTTTAGTTAATTCTAATTGTAATCACAATGAAGGTATGGAAAATAAAGAAAGAAATCAAAGCATCTCACCATAAAAAAAATTTAAAAAAAGGAAGACAGTATAAAAGGAAAACAAGGACAAAAGACATATAAGATAGGTAGCAAACCTTTAACAAAATGCTAGTAACCTCTTTCTGTGATACAATAAAAATTAAACATTTGGTATGGTTCCTGATACATAGTTCCTATAATCCTTGAGCTCTAAGTGCCTTCTGTACACTCAAGAGAAGTCTGGTAACTGAGTGCTACTCCTATGTACCTGCAAGATCGGAGCTAGTTGCCAGGAAGACCAAGGAATCATTAGAGGCATGGAAATTTCCACTGCATAACTTGAGGTCCTGGAAGGCAAGAAAAGATGAAGGTTGAAATTAATCCAAGAGCTATTGGCTTACTCTATCTATCAATGTCAAAAAACATCCAAAAAGGAGCTGGGGTTGTGGCTCAGCGGTAGAGTGCTCGCCTAGCATATGTGAGGCCCTGGGTTCGATCCTCAGCACCACATAAAAATAAATAAATTAAATAAAGGTATTGTGTCTAACTTCAATTAAAAAATAAATATTTTTTTTTTAAAAATCCATAAAAATCATTAAACAAAGGGTTTGGAGAGCATGCAAGTATCCATGTGTCAGGAATGTCAGGAATGTAGTGTGTCCTAAACCATGATGTCAAAAGCTCTTATGTTTAGAACTCTTCCATAATTTATCCTAAGTACCTCATCTGGCTGCTTATTAGTGAGTAACTTTTAAAATAAACTAGTGATAGCAAGTAAAGTGTTTTCCAGAGTTTTGTGAGCTATTCTTGCAGATTAGTGAACCTGAACTGGGGGAACTGTGATGACTTTGTAGGCAACTTTGACAAAAGTATGGGTAACCCAGAGACAGGGTACTTGCAAATGTCATTTTAAGAAAGGACAGTCTTGTAAGACTGATTCCTTAAGAGTATGGAGTATGACACTAATTTGGAGTACCAAGTACCAGAATTGCTCTGAATTGTAGGACACACAGCTGGTGTCCAAGAATTGGAGAACTGGTGTTAGAAAAGGTAACATAAATTTGGCATCAGAAGGAAAGATACCACACACATTTAGTGTTAGAAATGCTATAAGCAAAAATATTCACCTTCCTCATTAATGATTGCTTTACTATGAATAAATTAAATTCCTCAACCAAAAGACACAAGAGTGATTGAACAGATGAAAAATCAAGATCCAAATATGTGTTTCTACAAGAGACTCAGGTTTACATATAAGAACAGATACAGTCTGAGTTAAGTAATGCAACAAAATATTCCATGCAAGTTATAACCAAAATACAGCATGGGTGGCTAAATATATATCAACCAAAATAAATTTTGAGTCAAAAAGTATTACCAGAGACAAAACTTTAATAACATCAAAGAATAATAAGTGTCAATTCACCAGTAAGATACGATAATTATAAAAATAAATGTACTAACATCAGAGAACCTAAATATATAAAGCAAACATTGACACAACTGAAGCAATTCAATATAGTAGGATACTTCAATGTCCAACTTTCAAAACTGGATAGAACCATCACCACAGAAAATCAAAAAAGAAACAGTATATTTGAACAACAATGTACACCAAATTGTATACACAGTGAATTCTACTCAATAGCAGAATACACATTCTTCTCAAACACATATGAAACTTTCTCTAGGATAGATCACATACTAGGTCACAAACAAGTCATAACAAATTTAAGACTAAACTCATTAAAAAGTTCTTTTCTGATCACTATGGAATAAACTGGAATTCAACAGGTGAAGGAAAACTGGAAAATTCACAAATGTGTAAAAATTAAACACTATGCCTTTTTCTATTTGATTGTTTGTTTGTTTTTGGTACTGGGGTCTGAAACCAGGGCACCATATATGTAAGGCATGCAGGCATGCACTTTACCACTAAGCTACGTGCCCACTGTTTCTTTTTTTTTCCCCCAATTTTATTTTTATTTTGGGAAATTTTGCTAAATTTCCCAAGCAGACCTTGATCTTCTGATCCTCCTGCCTCAGTCTCCTCAGGAATTAGAATTAAAAACATGTGCTACCACTCCTGGTAATAAAAGGTCTCTGGAATAATCCAGTGCATCAAAGCATACATTGAAAAAGGAATTAGGGCTGGGGCTGTAGCTCAGTGACAGAGCACTTGCCTGGCATGTGTGAGGCACTGAGTTCAATCCTCAGCACCACATAAAGACAAACAAATAAAGTAAACGCATGCTGTCTATCTACAACTACAATTTTTTTTAAAAAGAAAGAAAGAAAAAGGAATTAGAAAATACCACGAGACAAATGAACATGAGAACACTCCATGTCACAATTTATGGAATAGAACATGATAATTCATGCCCACTCTGAAAATGAAGGAAGATATAAAACAAAAACCAAACTTTATAACTCAAAGAACTAGGCAAAGAAACAAAGCCCACCCACCTCATCAAATAAATGAAATTATAAAGGTTAGAAGATAAACCAATGAAGGAAAGAATAGAAAAATTAATAAAATTAAGTTGGTTTTTTGAAAAAAAAATTGAGAAAATTCACACAGTTTTAGTTACACAAGATAAAAGGGAAAACTGAAATAAATAAGACCAGATATGAAAGAAAAGGCATTATAACTGATAACACACAAATTAAAAGGATACTAAGAGACTGTAAGATCAATTAAATGCCAATAAATTTGATGACATAGAAGAAATGCATAAATTTCCACAAAGGTATAACCTATTAATAACAAGTGATGAGGGTCTGGGGTTGTGGCTCAGCGGTAGAGCACTCGCCTAGCACACGTGAGGCCCTGGGTTCGATCCTCAGCACTACATAAAAACAAATAAAAATAAAGGCATTGTGTACAACTAAAAAAATAAATATTTTTTAAAAAATAACAAGTGATGAAGAAAGAGGCAATCTCAATAGATCTGGAACTAGAATAGTAAGAATCCTGAAATGATGATTAAAATATCCCACCAAAGAAATATTTAAAGAATTGAAGCCAATTCTTCTCAAACTCTTTTAAAAACATAGAAGAGAACATTTCCAAACTCATGCAGAGACCAGCAACACCCCTACAACTAAAATTATAGATGATTTATAAAACAAAACCACAAAATAATACTTCTGATGAACACAGAAAAAATATACAACAAAATATAAGAGAACTGAATTCAACAACATGATTAAAGGAATAACACATTATGACTAAGTGGGATTTACTCTTGGGATATAAGGGTGGGTCAATATATGAAAATCAATTAATGTAATAGACTAAATAAATAGAACAAAGGATTTAAAGAATCACTTGATTATTTCAATTGATGCACAGAAGGCATTTGAGAAAATTCAACACCATTTCATGCTAAAAACTCCAACAATTAAGAATAGAAGGATATAACCTCAACATAATAAAAGTCATATGTAGAAAACCTACAGCTAATATGCTCAATGGTAAAAAAAAAAAAAATAAAAGTTTTTCCTTGAAGAATAAAGCAAGAATGCCCTACCATTTATAGTCAACATCTTAATAAAAACCAGAGTCAGCAATTAGGCAAGATAAAGAAACAAAAAGCACCTGAATTGGAAAGGAAGAGGTAAAGTTATCACTTTTTGCAGGTGACACCTTAGAAAAGATACTAAATATTTAAAAAATTGTAATTAGGGCTGAGGTTGTGGCTCAGTGGTAGAGCACTTGCCTAGCATGTGTGAGGCATTGGATTCTCAGCGCGAAAGGAAGAAAGGAAGGAAGGAAGAAAGGAAGGCTCACCAATAATAAAAATATTTTTAAAAACTATAATTAATGAGAAAAAGTAATGAAGTTGTAGGATAAAAAACATCAACACAAAAATAATCTGTTGTGTTTCTGTGTTAGTCAGCTTTCTGACTAAGTGTGACAGAATACCAATCAACTCATAAGAAGGGAAGATTTATTTTGGCTCACAGTTTCAGAGATTTCAGTCTATGGGTTGCTTGACTCTGCTGCTTTGGGCCTATTGTGAGAAAGTATATCATGGTGAAAGCATATGACCAAGGAGGCCTATTCACCTCATGGCAGCTAGGAAGCAAAGAGAGCAAAAAGAAGAAGCTGGAGTCCTAATGCTCCCTCAAGGCTCATGTGTTACAAGCCTGGTTCTCTCTATGGTCCAGTGACCATAGTATGAAACTATGAGCCAAAATAAACCTTTCTTCCTTATAAATTGATAATCACAAGTATATTGTCACAGTGACAGAAAGCTGACAAACAGAGAAATTAAGAAAGCACTCTCATTTACAGTACCATCAAGAAGAATAAAACACTGAGGATAAACTTAACTAAGCAGGTAAGAAAACATGAAAACTTGGAGTATATAGAAAACTCCAAAACAAAGATAAAATAAATAAGACAGAGAAACATGTCATGTTCATGAATGGTACAATAGTACTGTTAAAATGGCAATACTATACAAAGTAATATACAGAGTCAATCCATTCATTACCAAAATCCCTATGGCATTTTTTATTGAAATAGAAAATAGCCCTAAATTTCATATAGAACCATAGAAGATCCTATATAGCCAAAGCAATCTTGAGAAAAAAAAGAAGAGAGCTGGAGACATCATATATTTTGTTTTCAATATATATATTAAAGTTACAGTAATTGAAAGATAATGGTATGAGCATGAAGATAAACATATCAACAAAAGAAACAGAATAAAAACCAAAAATAAATCCACACATATACAGGCACCCGATGTTCCACAAGAGTGCCCAGAATATATCACAGGGAAAGGATGGTCTCTGCAATAATTGGTGTGGGGAAAACTGTATATTGGACTCTGTTGGGCACCATAAGCAAAACTCTACTCAAAATAGATTAAAGGCACAGTAAATGTAAGACCAAGAACTGCAAAACCATAAGACAAAACAGGGGAAAGCTTTATGACATGGCCTTGGCAATTATTTCTTGGTTATGACACTAGAAATACAATAATATAAGCAAAAATAGACAAGTGGGAGTACCTCAAACTAAAAACAGTACTGTAGAACAAAGGAAACAACCAGGAGTGAAAAGGTATCCTGTGGAGGAAGAGGTTTACCCACCGTATATCTGACAAATGATTAACTTCCAAAACATACAAGGAACTCCAGAAACTCAACAGCAAAACCAGTATGTTGGTGGGAATATAAAATGATGCAGTCACTAGGGAAAGTCAAGTGGAGGTTCCTCAAAAGGTGAAGACTACAACTACCAAATGATCCAGCAATCCCATTTCTGGGTATTTATTTGAAAGATTTGAAATGAAGATCTCAAAAATATTTTTCACTCCCATGTTTACTACCATTATTCACAATAGCCCAAATGTAGAAACAATATAAACATCTATCAGAGGATGAGTGGATATAGAAAACACACACAAAGTGGAATATTATTCAACTTTTAAAAGGAAATCCTGCCATATGCAGCTATATATATATATATATATATATATATATATGAACCAGGATAACATTATGCTAAGAGAAATAAGCCATTTGCAGAAGGACATATACTGCATGATTCCACTTAAATGGGTTATATAAAACAGTCAAACTCAGAGAAGCAGAGAATAGAATGGTAGTTACCAGGGAATAAGAGCAGAGGAAAATGGGGATTTGCCACATAACTCATGTAAGTTTCAGTTAAGGAAGATAAATAAATTCTACAGATCTGCCTATAGTTAATACGTTATTGCACACTTAAGAATTTCTTAAGAAAGTGGATCTCATGTTAAGTATTCTTATTACCACAAAAAGTGTATTAAAAACTGTTACATAATCTCATTTCATTTTTTGTAACATTATGTATCCATTTCATATATATAGAAAAATTATATCAAACATAAACAAAAAATATGTATGATTTGTACCTTTAGAAGAAATATATTTTAAAACGGAATCAACAAAACAAATTGCACCTCTTTTCTCTACTAAAGCACACATTTGGACTTTCTTACCATGATGAGTATCTCTGGTTTGTGTTTCTTGGACAAATCAATGATATCCACTCCATTATAAAAGAGATTTTCAAAACACCCATTGAAGCTTTTATGTGGGAACACCACTGATTTTCCAAGTCCAGGAATCCCTCCAAAGCTGATCTTAGAAAGAATAAAATGATATAAATAATATTATTTAATTATTTTCTGATTATCTGCTCAAAACATTAATGATCTTCAAATTTGCTTTGCATATTATATTGTCATATTAATTACAAATAAAATTTTAAAATGCAGATTTATCATTGTCTTTATTATAGAGAGACTCAATTCTCTAGTCATATGATTCTTGTCATCATTTTTAGATGAGAATATTGTATCCTTATTTCCATGATGATCTGTGTAACAACTTATCCCAGTGTATCATCCCTAAAGAAAAGGGGAAGAGTAAAACTGCATGTTACTGAATGCCCCCTTTCTGTTCCCAAAATCCTTGCCAAGTTAAGGGAACCCTGAGAGCAAGCCTGGGCTGGAAAGTCCTGTTATATATTATCTTAAAGGAACTGGGCTTTCTCTTACACAAAATGGGAAGTAGGGCTACTAAGTGCTACTGTAGACAGCTATTTTCTTACATGTACACCCAGACAGTACTCCTTAGGATGCTGGTTAGACATGCTAACTAATCAGCTAATGCTGATGAATGCACTGCTTCTGCAGTCTAAGATATAAAACCCCTCTCTGAGTAGGGATCAGCATAGATTGAGCATACTGTGGAAAGAAGAATATGTGTTAATAGTCCAGCCACCACCACCGGACAAAGTGCCATGAGGAACAGAGGCACCAGTTGTCAAAGCACCATGAAAGGCAAAAGTGCTATCTGCAATCCCGTCAACACTGAACTCTTTTTGGAGGTAGCACTGATCTGTTGTGAGGGTTTCCCAATAAATCACATGTCTTTCATGCTATCTCTGGGCACTTTCTTTGGCTTTCCCACAACCTACCCCACTGTGCCCTGGTACAATTGGGGCTGTGGACATGACACCTACTATGAAGGCATTTGACTTTGCCAACCTTTATAGTAGCCAAGATTTTAGGGCACTGGCCTTTTCCATATCATTTTTAGGTTGGAAAAGTCTATTCATTGATAATCTTATTCAAGAGCAGGATCTTCCATTGATCTCCACCACTGAGGTCAAATGAATGTCAATATTTTCTGGTTTTCTTGTTCTATCTGATACATGTGCTGAGCAGAATCATCAGAAAAAAATCAAATGCTGCATTTCAGTGTGGAGTAGATGTATGTGGGCAATACACTGCTAACATTGTTAAGGCTTCAGAAATACTAAGAAACATTTATTTTGATTTGTCTGCATTTGTCTCTCGTTAATACATCAGGATACTTGTTGATTGTTTCTCCAGGTTATCCCAGGTCACTAATTCTGTTTACTACTATCCCATAAGCAAAAGAAATTTCCAGGGCTCACATTCAAAAACACTAGATATAATACAGAAGACTTATCTGAAAGAATGCCTTAAAATATTGGTTTTTTGTATTTATTTATAGCTTTTCATCCAAAAACATGCTAACTTCCTGGCATGAGTGCTTATTCTCATCTGAGGACTAACATCCATAAGGATAAAATGTCTCAATAGTGTATATTTGTGCCATCATGCGCCGAATTACAATTACGTTCAATGATGGCCCTCACATTTGTGGGCATCCCATAAGAATATGTTGCCTGGTGATGCCATAGTCATATACGTTGGTGTAAGTACACTCTAAAATGTTCACACTACAATTAAATCACCTAATGATGCATTTCTCAGAATGTACCTTGTTGATAAGCAGTGTTCAACCTACTGTGTGATAATAATCCATAGGAAATAATTCACCAGATTCTGAATTCCTAGGAAAGAGTATGTATTCAATGTAGCAGTTCTTTCTCTAGAGGGTTATATTTCATTTAAGTGCAAAATCTATAATGTCCACACCTTATAATCAAGATCTAAAAGGCTGGCCTCTCCCTCTGCCTGGAAACGGTGAGTATGTTTGTCCACTGTGAAATTGATGTGTGTGTTGAGGACCTCAATGAGGACAGAATGCCAGTGTTGGTCATCCAGCAGACTGCCCAAGGTGAGGGTCACCTGGGCATCTAGGGAGGGCAGGTTAGCACCACCTGAGAAGAGAGTAAAAGTCAATGCAGTATTATTCCACCCATTCAATACTATGGTTTCTACTGGGAGATTTGTCACAGCAATTACTCTTTCCTTATATCCTCCTATCCAAAAAGCTAGTTAGATAGTTTAATGTTAATCCTAAACACAATATAGTTTTGACCTTTGAGCAATTTCTTCTCTTATTTGTTGTTCTTTGTATTTGCTTTTCTGATTCAATAAAAAGTAAGGATCAGGGAATCTCCCTGTATATTTCACATTCATTCAATGTTTCTAATGACATTTTCACTTAATGTAAAAATATTTTCTTCTTAGGAAAGAAGAAAAGTAATGCTACTATCTCAAAATTTTACAATCATCCATTCATCTTTATGATATTATCAGGTTATTTATTGGACAGCTGATGATGGCTCTATACAATTATCAAACTATAATACTGTTTACATAAATACATGGTTAAGACAGACATGTAGCCGCTAAGATGCCACAACTGTAGGATGAACACGTTCCCCTTGCTTAGACAGCTCTTGTTTGTACCAATCACTCCAAGGAATTATTTATAAGACCTTCTTTCATTCTTAAATGGATTGGTTTCAGTTTAAATTAACTGCTTAAGAAAAAAAAAGTATAAAAAGCATTTTCATCTAAGTAATCACATTTTAAAAAGCAATTCCTTGTCCTTTTACCTGAATTAAAGAACAAGATGAGTTTTCCTTTAACTAATTCTAGGGTGATATGTTTGCCATTTTGTCCTTCTCTGTGGAGTAGAATCCCATCACTCTGCCTGGTTTTAAATTTCAAAGTAATGATCTCCTTCATTGAACTGATGGATTTCTGATTAATTGTGTACAATAAGAAACTTTTTCCATCAAAATTAACCATCTCAGATCCTACAATGGAAAACATCAAAAAGTGATTCTAGATATATTTTCATTACTGCATTGAAATATATAAGTCAACACACATGTACATATGTAGTCTATTTCTGGTTTGCTTAACATAGGTGGAAATACCCACTGCCAACTTCCTCTTGATACTAGAGTTAACACACATCATCTCTCTGTTTGCTTTTTCTGACTTTTTTTTTTTGTTTTAAGACAGTATCATCTAGAAGTATTTGTGTTCCTCTCCTTCCAATTGCACCTATCTTTGTATTTGCTTTTCTGATTCAATAAAAAGTAAGGATGAGGGAACAAGCTGAAGTTAATCCCCCTTGCACAAAATCTCCCTGTATATTTCACATTCATTCAATGTGAAATTGACACTACTGGTGTTTGGAAAGGATAAAACTGTTATCACATACTGGTAAAAGGTGTCAGTGTAAATAGCTTTATTGTTTGTGACCCAGTAGTTTAGACATTTAACAGTTCTCACTTTAATATACTGGTGTCCAGTCATAAGAGTCATGCATGCACATCCCAGATTCACTAAGTACCATTTTAAACTCATCTGAAGGGCACGCTAATACAAGCTGTACTTTTTCTCAATGTTGTGGCTGAGTCAAATCACAAAAGGCACACCTATTTTATGATGCACCTCAATAACTAAGAAGGTCATTCCATTGGGATGCCACCATTTTTCTCTGAACTTACTGACAATATCTTACTTTTTTGGTATCAACACTACTTTTATCAGTTTGTGCCAAAAAGTTACATGTTATCATTCATATACATGGGTTGGGTGAAACTCATTGTAAGTGATTGCCTAGCACATATAAGGCCCTGGGGTTTGATTCCAATCACAACACATGCACACAGACACATCATCAGTCAAAAACAATTGCAAAGAGAACAGTACAAAGGAGTTCATACAGTATGGCACCATGGTGCTGGCCTATAATCCCAGGGACATAGGAGACTGAGGATGGAGGATTTCAAGTTTGAAATTGAGAAATTTAATGAGACCCTGTCTCAAAATGAAAAATAAAAGCAAAAAAAAAAAAAAAAGAGCTTGGAATGTAGCTCAGTGGTAGAGCACACTGGGTTTAATCACTAGTATTGAAAAATTGATTGATTAATCAATTAATTATTAATTTTAAAAAGGAATTCATATTGCCTAGAAAAAAATCTCCTCTTGCATTTTTCATACATAACTGTCTTTTAAAAATACATGTGTACTAAATGAAGACAAAGCAAATAATAAAAGACCTTCGTGTCTTTCAAACCAATGTTAGTTATTTACTTTCACAGAAAGTTGTGGCCAATGTACACATGGACATACATTTAATTCAGACTAAAATATTTTTATTAAGTCATTTATGTTCACAAAGTTGTGAACATAAATGACTTAATAAAAATATTTATTATGTGTAGCTTCCTTTTTAAAATTCGGAAGTTCAATTCACATGTATAGTGTGTAATATATAAACACTACATTGTCTAGAAATCATGTAAACTAAATAATTACTCTTCATTTTATAATTAAACAAACATGCCTGGTAAGAATATAACTAGTCAAGTTCAAATGAAGTTCTCAAGCTTATTAGATGGCAATGAAATAATGAAATCCTGGTAATGAAGAATTGATATGATTTCACATTTTAGCAGTACATATTCCTATGTATGTCACTGAGAGCATTAAAAATAACTAAGGCTTGCTTTTGCAGTTAGCCAACAAGGAAATTTTGTTCTGCACATGATTTTGCCAAGACTATTTTGGTCAAAAAGATTTTACCCTCATCCTCCCTGTTGCCACAATGGTTCGCAATAGTTAAATTATTAAAGCATCAGAATCTTCTGGAGTGTTTGCTGCACACAGATTGCTGAGACATAGCCCTGAGTTTCTGAGTGAACAGGTCTGAGGTAAAATCTAAGAATCTGCATTTCAAACAAATTCCCTCCTGGTGTCCATGTGCTTGAGCTGGTGATCATACTTTGAGATCCACAGCTTTAAACCACCTAAATTATATTTCTTGGAGATTCTTCTCAGGCAAAATGGGCTAGTAAAAATTTTACTGGGTAACCACGACACAAAATAATGGCCTTAAAACCCTTTTGTCCTAATGCTTTGAGTTATTTTCTAACACTTTGTCTAGAATAGTTAACCATATATTAATCACCAAAATATATATTATAAGAAAAATCCAAAATGTACATTGACAGATTTTTAAAAGCTTATTGGATGACCAAATTAGAATATAGATCTATAGCTAAGTGAGTATAACAGCCCTAGTAGTTCAAAATCTTCAAGGATATAAACTTAACCTCAACTTTAGGGGTTTAAAATGATAGACAAAATTTAGGAACTGCTTTTTGAAGTCTAGAATATTAGGATCTCTCACTCTTTATCTGTAATTATTTGCATAACTCTCAAGCCCATTACTGTACAGACCCCTGAGCTAATTTGTAAAGGGTTGTTAAACATAAAATCAACAACAACAACAACAACAAAAATGCAGCAGAGAGCACACATGGCCTGCATGGCCTGACATACTGAGCATCTAGCCCTTTCCAGAAGTTCCTCACTCTGACTCTACAGAAGTATCCTATGATGTTTACTGGGCTGGTGCTGACTGTTCAGAGGTGGCAGTGATAAGAATCAGCTCACAACCAGACATTCTGGCATCCAATTTTTATTTCACTGAAAACCCCATTATGTTTAGGACCTCACAAATTATTTTTGTTGACATCCATACTGCACAATTCAATATACTCCGTTTATGACTATGGTTAGAATGGTAAAGAACTGGTCAATATTTTAGCACCTGGCTATGTATTTCTGTGTATAATATAAAACATTGGCCTTGATATTAATAGGCTTCTATAGATTGAAATTCTTCTTTGAAGGATATTCACAATTTTGTTCTATTATTAAAACTCCATCTTTTCCATCTTATGTCATTTTGACTTAATTCCATTCATTCCAAAAGTATGGCCCATTCGATTAATACTGATGTAGCACCTAGCTTGTGTCACCACTCACTGTGCTGGATGCTGGCACAAGCAGGGGCCAGGACAGGTCTGGTTCTAGCCTCTCCAAGCAACAATCCTCTTATTCTCTGGTACTTTCTTACTTATATTGTCATGAAGAAATACAATTCATAGGGAAAATCTTCAAGTCTTACAGGGTTGCTAAGGAAACTACAGAAGTAAAGAAACAGCTTATAGCTCAAAATAAAAGCAGGAGAAAAAAGGCTCTCCTTTGGTGACAATGTCCAGAAATAAAGAATACAAAGAATTAAGGAATCTTGATGAACTGCCAATCATGCACCCTTCACATTAAATTTGCAGATACACATCAGAAAGTAGTCAGCCATGACTTTACATTTATAATAAAAGAAAACACATTATCACAACAGATAATTTAAAATATAAATAGAACCTCTATTATAGGCCTCACCAAAAGTAATCATTCTGATAAAATATTATCTACCTAACAATGTTCACAAATAGATTTGAATATTTAAACAAATCAGAGTGTCAGTAAATATAATTTTTCAAAATCAGCATTAAATACTCAAAGTGAATTTGTAAAAGCAATAAATTTAAAATAAATGTAAAGTTTAAAAAACATTTTGGGATACAAAGCATTTCATCAATAAGTCAATAGTAGCAATTTCTCTGAAAGCATTGATGGGGGAGCTCCGCCAGGCAGGTCCCTTAAACTTACCTATTCACTAAGTATTACCTTCCCTGATCCTTGTGCCACTGATCTCAGTGTTACCTAGAGAATTAAATTACCTAAGATGCTCTTTTTTGAATCATTCCATTGTTATAAGATTTTTGCTGTTTAACTATTAAATAAATAAAACTTTACATATCCATAATGAATACAAATAATCCACTACAATATGTGGATGAAATATCCAAATTATACATCAAATTTCAACTTGGCATTCCATTTAAAATGGCTTTTACAAGAGTCTTCATAAAAGTGTCTCTGTATATAATCCAACTATTTCAATCATTGAGGTATTTGAAAAGAGAAGATACATATCATGCACACAAGGTAGGAAGTGATAGTTTCCCCAGTTATAAGACTACAAACTTATATTCCAAAAACAGTGGGAGGAAATACTTGTGATTTCACTTTATCATCAATAACTTCCTTAATAGATTAATTTTTTATGTTTCAGTCTCTAACACACTATGGTTGGAATATATATTAATATGGCAAAGAATGGTCAATATTTTATCAACTGGCTATGTATATATGTGTATGTCATAAAACACTGGTTTTTGTCACCACTCATTATGCTGGATGCTGGGATAAGGAGGAACCAGGACATCATCATAGGATACTTCTATAGAGCAGGAGTGGGGAAATTCTGGAATGGTTCTTACGTAGTAATGTATTAGGTAAAGGCATCCATCTAACCAGTAGTGAGGCTAAATATGTGCTGATACATTTCCACTTTCTTAATCTAGTCCACAAAAAGCCATTCCAAACAATGAAAATGACAAAGTGCAGTGGGCTGTGGAGCTATCCTGAGAAGGTTGGACTCCTGGTTCCACCTTAGAAGACTCACTCAACCTCCTTTGCCTCAGTGTCCTCATTCACAGGGCATAAGAGTCCCCCACAGAACTATCATGAATATTAAACCATTTAATGTCTATGAGTGTGCAAACATGGTAAGTCCTCAGTGGGATTAGTTACATCATTATTGTTGGTGCTCTGGGCAAAGAAAATGAGATTTAACCATAGCTAAAAACTACCTTTGCTTTTGACCATGATGGAGGTAACAGGAGAACTTAAATACTTAAATGTTCTTGGAGTATTTAATGCTGATTTTTAACAGTTTTATACCTCACTTGAAACAACCAAAAATAAGGTCCCTTAAACTTACCTATTCACTAAGTATTCCCTTCCCTGACCCTTGTGCCACTGATCTCAGTGTAAGATACTCTTTTTTGTATCATTCCACTGTTATAAGATTTTTGTAAACCATTGAAACAATGGTTTACAAAACATTTGCTATTAAGCAACAAAGAAGAGTGAAATGTATAAGAAATGAGAGGCAAGAGATAAGCTTTATGACTGCTTGGATCTTAACCTTCAAAGAGTTCCCAGCACATGAGCAGGAAAGGAAAACTGAGGCAGAGACCAGCGACTTCCTGAGTTGAAAATAGCATGAAGAGTCTGTTAGAATGAGGCAGCTAGAGCTCCCAGGCAAAGAACAGGGGAGGAGAAAGATGAACTACAAGAGAGCACAGGTGGTTTGCAACAGAGTCCTAAAGCAATAAATGAGCTGTATATTGATAGAATGCACCCTTAAGGAAATCCAGCAAGACTAAGGAAAGAAGCTTCTGGAAGGACTAGCTAGAAGTAGCATTTCCCATGCACACAAGTTGGTCATGGTGACCGTGTGATCATCCAGAATGAAGACCACACAGCTCACTAGTTTGGGATCAAGTACTTAGAGGATCTAACCTCAGTGGTGGGGAGGCATTGGCCCCAGATTAAACACTGCTCTGGTGAGGCTAAGACCTTGAAGCATTGACTTGCTATAGTCCAATGTGTCTTTGAATGAACGAAAAGAATACAAGGATGCAAAAATATCTAGCATCCAACAAGGTAAAAGTCACAATGTCCAACAGCCAATTGAAGACAGGTGGAAGCTGGAAAACGCGGCCCTCATGAGGAAAAATTATCAATCAAAACGTACACACACCTGAAAAATATAATTGGCAGAGATACATGAAAGTTACTTAAAAGAGTGAAAGCCTCAAGATCTGAAATGAAAGATAAACTGAATAGATTCAAAGGAAATTAAACACTGAAGAAGAATCATGAACCTGAAGACATCAATAGAAAAATACAAATTGAAATGAAGAGAAAAAAAGAATTTAAAAAAAAAATGAGCTGGGCCTGGTGGCACACACCTGTTATCCCAGCAGCTCTGGAAGCTGAAACAGGAAAATCACGAGTTCAAAGCCAGCCTTAGTGATGGTGAGGTGTTAAGCAACTCAGTGAGTCCCTGTCTGTAAATAAAATACAAAATAGGGTTGGGGATGTGGCTCAGTGGTAAAGTGCCCCTGAGTTCAATCCAAAAAAAAAAAAAAAAATGAACAAAGCATCAGTAAAGTGCAACTAATAAAATCCAAATACCTAATGTGTGGTAATTGATTCCCTTAAGGAATAACAGAGAGGGGGGTCAGTTAAAAAAATCTGAAGAAACAATGACTGAAACTTTTCAAATTTATTGAAAATTATGAACCCACAGATCCAAGTGACCCAATGAGACCCAAACACAAGAAACAGAAGAAAATAAAAGGAGAAGCACATAAGCAAATTACTCAAAATCCTTTTTAAAAGCTAGGGGGAAAAAAGACATCTTACAATCAGAGCAACATCAATACAGATGGTTACAGATTGCTAGATTGCTAGAATGCTAGAAACGAATGCTATCAAAATCTGTGCTGGTTGAAAATAACTCGCACAAATGAAGGCAAAGATAAGGACTTTCAAACATACAAATGCTGAAAGAGTTCCTTGCCAGTAGATCAACACTATAAAAAAATGTTAAAAATAAATAACTGAGGTAGAAGAAAAATGATTCAGAGAAATATGGGTCTATACAAAAGAATACAGAATATGAAAAATTTTTACATAAATGTGTGTGTGCATTTACATGTATGTACTCAATTTTTTTCAAGATAGGTACATTTTTAAAATATAGATGAAGTGTTATAGGTTTATACCCATCAAATTCTCTTTCTCCAAAAGCAATGATAAAACTGGAGGTGAGGATGGTCAAAAATAGTAACTAAAGGAATCTGGAAAATGACCAAAGACATACAATAAATTGAGAAGCATTTGCTCAAGAAAATCTATTGAATCTCAGTAATGATAGTGGAAGCCTATATGATTATAGCCAGAGGCTGCCTCTACCTCTTCTTGGCACTAATCCTCTACTTGGGATGGGGAGGAGAGCACATGGAAAAATCCAATATCTCAGCCTGAGATTTCAATACCTGTTGGGCAGGAACAACTGACTGGTTGAGCAGCCAGCAGCTGAATAGAAAGGAACCATATTCATACTCGAAGTCAGGGAATACATCTCTGAAGAAGTGACATTTAAGCAGAGACCTGAATGGTAGGATATAGAGATCAAAAAATTGAGAAGCAGCAGTCTAAGCAGATAAACTGGATGTTAAGACTCTATGAGTGAGGAGTGTGCTTGGCAGAGGCATCAAAAGAAGCCATGGTGGGGAGGGAGCAAGATGTGGGATGGCAGGAGGTGAGACTAGAAAAGTATGCAGGGGCATGGTCTTTCAGCATCTTCTGAGTCCTTCTGAGAAGTGTGGATGCTATCTTAGGAACACATAATCAGTTACATCAGATGTGCATTTTTAAAAATACCTTTAGCTGCAATGTAACATAAATATAATATACTAATGGGTAGAGACAGGGAAACTAAAATTGGAAAGCAATTGCAATAATCCAGGAGAGTCTAGAAGTGTGGTAAGCTAGAGAGAAGTGAAATGATTTAGGGAATAATTTGGACATACAATTATGTGCAGATACAGAGATTTGTCAAGGGTGATTCCCATACTTATAGCATAAGTTCCTGATGAATGATAGAATCATTAACAGACATAATGAATACCAGAGGAAGAATGTTTTAGGGCTAGGTGTGAGTCAGTTCAAGAAAGCAATCTGGGACTCAGTAAGTTTTAAGTACTTGTAAGGCAACTAATTCACTAGCCAAAGATCACCTGTTTTCTCAATAATTGGACCTATTGTTTAACTCTGAGATCTAGAGATTATTACAGACTGCAAATTCTGGTAGTAATTAGTGATATTCAAAAATTGCTAAAAATGATTATGCATTTAAATTAATTTAGTTGCCATCATATATCCAACTTTGCCTGTTCCACTGTAATTTATTAAATATGTATTGATATATTTTTTCAACATTTACTTTCAGCAAAATACTTAGTTACACTCTTTTAAGATCTAATAGTTTGCTAACAAGTTTAATCTGGGAGGCAATTAAAAATGCATCATTTGGAATTGTGCAATAAATGTGATAGAAATTAGAAAGATTAAAATAGCATTAAAATATGGCTTATTACACCCCAAAATATGATAGGCTGTTTGGTCTCATATGATTTTAGGGTAAGTATTAGTACTTTTCTACTTAATATCAAATAAAAACCTTAAGGTTATATGATTATAGCTCAGAATAATTAATCTTTTTTATTCCTAGAGCAAGATATGTCTTCTATCTACACTGTGACACAAAGTGAGAATCAGAAGCCTGTTCCCATGTTCAGCCTGACTCTGTGAATCCACATTTATCCTCTCCTGCACAGGCTCCTTAGCAATTGGAGGGCAAAAATCAAGCCTTATGGATCTTCCTTAGCATGGTAACTTGCATAGAGTAAATAGTGTGTAAATAGATACCATGCTGAACAGAATTAGTACTTCTTCTAACTTAATTTGACTATTTTGTATGTTTTTCAGAACAGGCTTGGACAATCTAGACCAGCATTCTCTAAAGACTAAAGATCATTATTAGCTGCAAAATTTTTCTTCATCAATGAAGGGAACTACTTCCACTCTCATCTCATGTTGTTATATCCCTACTAATGTATTTTCAAAACCCAAGTCTACCCAGAGTAGGGGCCAGTACTGGAAAGAAGGAGGGTCTATATGTACCCTCTTCTCTCAAAATTCTCCTCAAATTTTTCAAAATACACATTCCTTATTTTTTTGGAATAACAATAACTGGCTTACAAATATTGATATATAGGGACACTGTTAAATAAAGTCTAATTTTTCACTGTCACAGTCAATACTTAAAAATAAAAAACAGTCAGTTACACATTTCATTCCATTCATTTTATTCGTGTGTGTGTGTGTGTGTACTGGAGATGGAACCCAGGGGCACTTAATCACTGAGCCACATCCCTAGCCCTCTTTATATTTTATTTTGAGACAGGGCCTCACTAAGTTGCTGAGGCTGGCTTTGAACTTGCAATCCTCCTGCCTCAGCCTCCTGAGCTGCTGGGATTGTAGGCATTCATTTTATTCTTAATGCCTGACTTGAAATAAGGAGGAAGTACCAATACGTGAATGACAAACTCATAAATCCCAGAGCACTCACCACCTCTGCATCTATCAATTCCACATTCCCAGCAATTCACTCAACTTTCTGCTTTCTTCCATGCTGGCCTTATTCAAAGAATAGGCACATTAATAAACATAAAAGTACGATAAAATAATGGAGCCAGTTCAATACAACCTGATAGGAAAAGAACACATTGCTACAAGATCACTAGAAAATGACACTGTACAGGAACCCCAAAAGTCAAAGAATAAGGCAGAACAGAAGAGCAGAATAGATCCAAAAGATGATCAACCTGGCTAAAGACCTGAGAGAGTCAGGCTTCAAAGCCCAGCATCGAAGAGGATGTGGATTTGGAGTTCTCCGATCATATGTTAATGTTATTCAAACCTTTTGAAAGTGGATAACAAATGAAAGAGAGAACTTTTAAGAGTGAAATACAAGGGTGAGGACAAATCTGCAGAGAATGCTGAAATTAGACAGATAATGCTGCCAGGAAGGGGACTCTAAGAACAGCACTGCTACCCCTCCACCACCACCTCATTCTTGGTTTTAAAATGATAAAAGGGCCTTTTAGGTAGGGAAAGCATATGCCAAGCCAGGAAACCCTGAAAACATACAATGTTTAAAGGAATAATGAATAGCATTGCAAGTGGAATTTAAAGAAATGAAACTGAAAAGAGAATTTGCATCTAAGAGTCATTATGTGCCAAGAAAAGCAATTTGGATGTTATTTGCAATACAAACAGCAGTGGAAATAACAATCGAAAAGAAAATAACTATCACTTTTGGTTATAAACTGTATTGTATTAAATTATTGTCAAAATAAGAATGCAAAGTTCTATGTTTGAGTAATTATTCTTACTACTAATAAAAACAAGACAAGGCAAAACCACAACTAATCAAGGATGTACTGTGGCTGTTTTACAAACTGTAGTGATTGTTACACCTGTATTTTTTTATAGTAGGAGCTTTTTGTGGTGAACAATTCCTTTTGCTGATCTCAGGGGTGCACACAGGTGCCATGATAGCTGCAGTCTTTCCAGGGATAAGGCTCACAACTTTGGTCTTTCTGCTATGAATGTTTAATACAAGAGTCTAGAGTAAGACCTCCTCTTGAAGACCATCAAGGTAATGATAAATCCCCATCAAAAGGCATGTTATGCTTTCAAATCAGTTAACCTGAATCCATTTCCAAACTGATGGGAGAAGGAAGTGGCCACTTTCATGGAAGCATCTCAGACACTTCAGCAGGGAGTACCTTGGTAAGTCCAGGAGACACAGGAAGGAAGGAAATGATAATGGCAAGAAGGAAAAGACCTGGACAGTAACACAACAGAATCTGCATTAAATGCTTCCAGAAAATATGGAAAGCAATGGAAGAGTTAGAAAACCAAATGGAAAGAGGGACCTGTATGTGATGCTACCAGGAAGCAGAAATGAAGCCAAGACTAACACAGTGTTTCACCCTGGGAAGGAGCTCTTTGAATGAGCCTCATCTTCTGAAATCACTCATTGTGTGTGAGGTTCCCAAAGTGGAGAGGATAGTGTTCAATAACTCCCTCTGTATCACAATGCCATTGCCCCCTGCACTAAAAGAACCCCTAAATTCCTGCTCCCATGCTTTGTGTTGCCATGAGCACTGACTATACTTTGCATCTGGAATGTTATACCAAGGCCCATATGTTAAAGTCTTTGTCCCCAGCTTGGCACTTTTGGGAAGTGGTAGAACCTTTGAGAGATGGGGCTTAGTAGGAAGAAGTTAGTCCATTTGGGATGTGCCCTTGAAAGGAGATATTGCAACCTCAGGGCCCTCCTTTCTCTCTTTGCTTCCCAGCCACCATGAGGTAAATAGCCTTGTGCCACCACACACTCCTTGACATTATGCAGTGTGCTGCGACAGTCCCAAAGCAATGGAGGCCAAGTGACCATGGACTAAACCTCTGAACCTGTGAGCCAGAAAAAGATTTCTTCTTCTCAGTTTGATTATTTCAGGTCTTTTGTCACAGTAATGGAAAACTGACTAATACCAGCATCCTCCGCAGCACCTATCTCACTATCCATGAATATACCTTCACTTTTTTATGTAATTTTATAACTTCTTGTTAGACAAAGCAAATAAAGAATTTTAGAATCATCCCTCACACCCTACACCAGGCATAGTTCTCTCAAGAATTCAGTGTCCAATAAATTTTTATATGATAAGGGGATAAAGAAACAACTACATGTATAGTATAGCAATGATGAGAATCAAATTTGGAAGAAAAGATGTGAATCTGTTCTTAAATGTAGATCCAATATGTAATAGTTTGGGCATGGGGTGTGGAAGGCCAACCTGAAAGAAAACCAAGTCACTGGCTTAGTCCCCAGTTTTCTAGAAAATATTTTGTTAATTTTTTTTCCTTTTGTGTTAATTTAAGAAACATCAAAATTGCAACAATATGATTAACTCACACCTCTATTTCACTGAATGCGTGTAGTCTGTGCTTTCCTTGGCTGCATATTTCACTACTTTTATCATCAGTTGAGAAAAGAGGGAAAATGTAATACCCAAATGACATTTCCAAGCTAAAATTAAATTAAGTTGCAGGCACTATTCAAAAGAAGGTTCCACTGGGAAGCAAACAAAAGAGTGGAAGGAAAACAGAGTCATCCTAGAGTATGGGGAAAACAGGACAATTGCACCTAGCAGTCACTATGTGTCCCATACTAAGGGCCATCTCAGCATCAGAATCAGCACCATCAGTCACAGTAAATAACTGTTGTTGATTTGAACATCATTACTTTTTTTAAAGTGCTGACTCTGAAGCAATTATCTGGCTAACCTCTGAAAATCTAAAGGTAAATAAAGCTCCATTCAAGTCCTCCTTTGGAAGCCAGGTTCCTTATGGAAGCTTTTTGTTAAAAAAAAAAAATTCTATTCCAACAGCAGTGTAAGGCATGAAGAGTTGCTTCCAGTTTCAGTGTAGCTTTTACAATATGTCACTCTGATGCTGATTTCAGGCAGGGATAAGAATACTTACTGTATGCACATCCATACACTTCAATCCGCATGCCAATCCTGCCCTTGGAGTTCCAGGCTAAAGGCAGGAAACGCAAGAACCTGGCTTCCAAGGGAGGCTGAAGTCTGTAATGCACCACGCTGTCTGAGTTTGTGTTTCCTGGAAAGCCCTGGGAGAAAACAGAAAAAAGGGATAAAATATCTGTGAGATGCTGTCTCCTCATCAATGATCAATGCCTTGTTCACTTTGTTAATATGCAAAACGTGCTAGTGTTTAAGCAGATGTGATCCCCTCTCCCTAGTCCTTGTATTAATAACCATTGCCCAAGGTCCCTTATTTCCAGGATTGTTTAAATTTCACAAGCACCATTAAACCAGCTATACACATAGTACTCTCAAAGGCTTGCTTTTAGAAAGTAGTTCACCCCCTAATCCCTTTTACTAATCTTCAAGTATAGCAACAGAAACACAGGAAGCCACATTCCCTGGCCCTGGAATAATAAAAATCTAGGGCCAATGTGGATATAAAAAACAGGGTCTTAAAAGCCTCTGGATTGATCTGTTCTTATCATCCATGTTGTTTGAAGAACTGCATCATTAGAATATTGTTGAAATAAAGCATTTCTAAAACTCAATATTAAGTTGCAGGCTTTTACTGCTTAGTTTTACCTCCTGCTGGAAATATTAAACCAAGAAAGAAGACAGGTTTCCCTTACTCAGCAGAATGTGAATAGCTCAGGTTTCTCAGTACTACTCCCTTCCCAATCAGAAGGAACATTTTTATCAGATATTTGGAAATATAATGTTTGCTTGCAAAGAGGTTGTAAATAGAGAAAAAGCCAGAAAACAATATTTCCAGTGGCATATGTATATTTAAAATAATGTATTTGTATTGAAAACAATACTAGATATGCTATAAATATAAGTGCATGTAGCTTAATATATGGCCATAAATCCATTTTCTGAAAAATAATGAATTAAGTCCCCATATTTGAAAAGTTATGAAAAAGAATAAAATAAGTGTATTTAGCATTATGGAATAAAATTCCTTAATGAGTGTTTAATAGTGTGTGCACATCTTATGGGCAACTTGAAGAAACTGTTTGCTCAGAATTAAACAAAGCATTGAACTGTATGTCCATACAATTTTGAGGGCATTTTAACAATTCAGTCAATAGCATTTTCCCATTAGCTTCTTCTATGTATTGAATATAGTAACATGTAAAATAGGATATTTTGACAAAATTTAGAAAACTTTCTCATTGAGAAATGCCATTGACAATAAGTATCATGATTTTGCATTTAGGTTAGTATTAAAATAGTCTAAATGTATGAAATTTATTTTACTTACCACCTGGATCAGTCTGGGGTGGGTTTGGAGAATGTCTATGATCAGCGAGGCCCTTCTCAGGGCCCTGATCCATTATACTCATATCCCCAGCACCTCACAAGGTACATATATCCTGATGGTGCCATGCATGGCATGAACTTGTCACCACTGATTACATCTGTCTTATTTCCCAGGTGATTTAAATTCTATCCATGACCAGTTCAGTTCAAGCAAATGGAAGGCATTCAATGGCTTTGCTGCAGGATAGATGTTCCTTGACTTACAATGGGGCTATACTCCCAATGAATCCCCTGTACATTGAAAAAATGGCGACCCAAAAAGGCATTTAATACACCTAACCTAAAAAACAGTATATCAATTCAGGATACTGACGAGTGAGTATCTATTTGTTCCCCATGAGATGCACGAATGACTGAACTGCATCTCACTGCCATTGCCCAGCACTGTGAAGAGTACTGGATCATTATAATATTCTGGGGGGGAAATCAAAGTTCAAAATTCAAAGTACAGTTTCTACTGAATGCACACAGGTTTTGAACCATTATAAAGTTGAAAGTCCTAAGTGGAACTGTTATAAAGTCAGGGAACATCTGCATCAGAAATTCTTCAAATTTAATCATATGTGCTGGACTGAAAGGAGGAAAAGAACCATGGTATGTGTTCTTACCAACAATGACCAATCTTTTTTCTTTTCTTTTGGTACTGGGATTAAACCCAGGGGCCCTTAACCACTGAGCCACATTCCCAGTCCTTTTTCTTTTTTTGAATTTTGAGACAGAGTATCACTAAATTGCTGAGGCTGGTTTTTTTTTTTTTTTTTTTTGAGGCACTCATTGTTTTTATTTCAATTGAAGTTATTTGCACAAAAAGAAACTGTCTTGCAAAGCTCTTTCCAAACAGATGTGACACTGAGACAGGGGTGAAGGACAGGTAAATGATCAGATTGCAAAGATGAGAGATGGTTATCAAAGTAAAGGAATGCATTGCTAACAACTAATCTCTAGGATCACACTTTTCCTTCCAATGGGTTGCTAACACCTCTAGGGATACACTCCTCAACACTAGGATCACCCCAGTGTTCCTGCTCCTTCCTGCCCTTAGGCACATACACAGAGAAGAAAGGGAAGCAGGGATTAAAAGGGGTATTCTGGGACCTATAAAAGAGAGAAGGCCACCCCCAGATACCAGCTCTGGACACCCTTCTCTTCAGAGAAATCTTTCTCTGTCCCTTTAATAGGTTGTTTTATATGCTTAGCTCTGGTTTTCTCAGGTGTTTCATCTGAGGAAGGAGGACACCATCTTGATCTCCAAGACTGCTTGCCCCATGGTACCCATCACATTTAATATTCACACTGATCCACTACCTCTTAAACTGTTATGTAATCACAAATAGAGTTTGGATCCTGGTGGTTTCCTTCTCTTTTTTTTCTTCCCCCTCCTGCTTCTTTTCTCCCTTCTTTTCATTTTTTCTTCCTCTTGTTTCTCCTCTTCGTCCTTTGCCTCCTGCCTCCCCCCTCCTTTTTTTTTTTTTTTTTGGTACCTGGGATTTAACCCTGGAGCACTTTGCCACTGAGTCACCTCCCCAACCCTTTTTACTTTTATTTTTTACTTTTTACTTTTATTTTATTTTATTTATTTATTTATTTTTTTTATTTTTTTTTTTATTTTTTATTGTGGGTTGTTCCAAACATTACAAATTTCTTGACATATCATATTCCACACTTTGATTCAAGTGGGTTATGAACTCCCACCTTCACCCCATACACAGATTGCAGAATCACATCAGTTACACATCCATTGATTTACAAATTGCCATACTAGTGTCTGTTGTGCTCCGCTGCCTTTCCCATCCTCCCCCCTCCCCCCTCCCCACCTCTCCCCTCCCCTCCCCTCCTCTCTCTCTACCTCCTCCACTGTATAACCCTGAGGGTCTCCTTCCATTACCATGCAATTTCCCTTCTCTCTCCCTTTCCCTCCCACCTCGCATCCCTGTTAAATGTTAATCTTCTTCTCCTGCTCTTCGTCCCTACTCTGTTCTTAGTTACTCTCCTTATATCAAAGAAGACATTTGGCATTTGTTTTTTAGGGATTGGCTAGCTTCACTTAGCATAATCTGCTCTAATGCCATCCATTTCCCTGTAAATTCTATGATTTTGTCATTTTTTAATGCAGAGTAATACTCCATTGTGTATAAATGCCACATTTTTTTTATCCATTCGTCTATTGAAGGGCATCTAGGTTGGTTCCACAGTCTTGCTATTGTGAACTGTGCTGCTATGAACATCGATGTAGCAGTGTCCCTGTAGCATGCTCTTTTTAGGTCTTTAGGGAATAGACCAAGAAGGGGAATAGCTGGGTCAAATGGTGGCTCCATTCCCAGCTTTCTGAGGCTGGGTTTGAACTTGTGATCGTCCTGCCTGAATCTCCTCCCAAGCTGCTGGGAAGACAGGCATATGCTATGGCGCCCAGCAACACTCACCATTTTAAAGAGTCCTTGCCTAACAGATACTTGTGCATTGACGCAAAGTCAGGGCTAACAGGGCCATTTCTAGTCTTAGTCATTCTCTCTGGTGCAGGTTCCTTATTCCTCCTTATAGACCAAGCTGAATCAAAGCTACTTTATACAAATTCATCTCTAGGTGTGCCATTCTCAAGGATTCAAGGTCCTTTCTTATTTTGGGGCACCACAAAAGCCAGCCAGTGAGTCACCATTTCTTAACTAAGTAATAAAGGGCCTTTGTCAGTCTGAGTCTAAATCATTTCATGTGTTCACATGTGTTCCCTCCTCAAGAGCAGGGCTGCCTGAGCTTCAGAATGTATGTTCTGTCTTTTTCAGCACAGGTCCCTTATTCTGGTGTGCCGGCAGAAGAAACAGGGGCATTGAACCAGATCATCTCATCATAAAGCTCCATGGTAGAAAAAATTAAAGAAAAGAAGATAAGAAATCAGGCCCTAAAGAGAAGGCCCATGCTCCCTGTGCAGAGCAACACAACATCACCGGCTTGAGTTGGCACGAAAGGCCACATGTCAGGCTAGCTCCTGGCTGATTCTAGGAACTTGGATTTGGGGAGGTCTCTTGCCAAACCCAGAACTGATGAGAGTGATGGCCTGTTACCTAAACCACCAGGATAAACAATGTGGATTTTGTTGAGCAGCTGCTTTGTTTCTGGGAATGCTGAGTTTCATATTTGCTACACAGAGTTGCTACATGACTGGCCTCTTCATAAAAACCCTGGTATCCCAGGCTGATTGTCAACATTTCATGTGTGTCCTCACAAGTCACTGCTAGAGGATCTGAGCATTTCCTGTGCAGCTCCACTTGGGGAAGAATCTAGGGAGCTAGTGTCTGGTTTTCTCCAGATCTTGCACCTAGCTGATCAGGGTCTGTACCCTACAGTTGTAAAACTCATGTACTGCATTCTGTGAGTCTCTTGGTGAATCACTGAACCCAGAGGTGGTCTTGGAAACCCGTGACAAAGGACAAATCAAGTGCAACTTGCAGAGGCAAAGACTCAAAACTGAAGGAGCCTAGGACAAGCTCTACCTCGGTGAGAACCATACTCAGCTAGCTCTGCATCACTGCCCTTCCTTCCATCTTACAAAGATGGACCTTTCTTACTCAAAGGATTCTTTGCCTGCACTTCCACACTTTGTGTAATAATCACAGGGCAGAGGAAGGTTCTTGGCATGCTTGTACCTCCAGAGAACTAGGGCAGCTCTACATCTTTCTCAACATGTTGCTCATTTGGCTAGTTCATTGCTTCTGAGAATGACATCATTATTGTGCTTACAATAAAGTATTCAAATAAATAAATGCACTGAAGTTTTTATTAACTAAGATTTTGGTAGACTAGTTTAGGTGAAGTATGGTAGGACTAATCCTTAAATTTACATACGCTACAGTGTGTTTATAAGGGGAACATACTATCACCAAGTTTGATACTTTTCATTAAAAAAAAATAAAGGAGGAGGAGAAGGAGAAGGAGGAGGAGGAGGAAGTTGTTGTTGTTGTCATTTCTGAGTTGTGGTTCCAG
Organism: Marmota flaviventris; assembly: GCF_047511675.1. Classification (NCBI taxonomy): domain Eukaryota; kingdom Metazoa; phylum Chordata; class Mammalia; order Rodentia; family Sciuridae; genus Marmota; species Marmota flaviventris. Next base: position 60,256,990 of record NC_092513.1, read on the forward strand.
TTCTGCATTCAAAGAAAGTTCATTGAAAAAACATTTAGCCTGGGGCTGGGATTGTAGTTCAGTGGTAGAGTGCTTGCGTAGCATGTGTGAGGCACTGGGTTTGATTCTCAGCACTATATATAAATAAATACAATAAAGGTCCATCTACTACTAATATACATATATTAGTAGTAATATAACAATATATACACATTAGTATATATATATATATATATATATATATATATATATATACACACACATTTATATATAGTATATATGTATATACACTATATATATATATATATATATATATATACATATATATATATATATATACACACACAAATCAAAACACATAAATGTTTGTGTATATACACACAGAAACATTTAAGAATATATTAAAATAAAATTACTATTTTTTTTAAATTCTGTATCTTAAGTTAATCTGGTTGTTTTACTGATCAAATAAAGATGGCTTTTTTCTTGGCACTTTAAATTTGAGTTGTCACCTAGTTACTATAGGCTTAAACAGATAAACAAAGGATTGCAAAGGAAGAGCCTGGAGATCATTTAGACAAATAAACCAGGCACAGAGAAACAAATAAAGCATAATCTCACTCATAGGTGAAATCTTAAAAAGTTGATCTCTTAGAAGTTAAGAATAGAATAATGATTACCTGAGCCAGGGAGAGTAGGGCTAGAGGTGAGAATGGTTGCTCATGAATACAAAGTCAAATTTAGATGAAAAAAATAAACTCTGGTGTTCTATTGAAAGATAGGGTGACTATGGTGAAAATAATATAGATTTCAACATAGTCAGAAGAGGAGATTTTGAATGGTTTACCAGAAAGACATGATAAATGTTGGAAATAATGGATATGTCAATTACCTTGTTTTTTTTTTTGTTTGTTTGTTTTGTTTTGTATTTTTTTGTACTAGCGATTTAACCCAGGGGAGTTTAAACACTGAGCCAGGATTTTGAGACCAGGATTACAAAAAGACCTGGAGGTCGCTAAATTGCTTAGGGCCTCAGTAAATTGCTAAAGCTGGCTTTGATTTGCTCTTCTTCTGCCTCAGCCTCCCAAGCTGCTGGGATTGTAGGCGTGTGCTACCACGCCCAGCAATTACCTTGTTTTGATCTTCACAGTGTATATACATGAATGGAAATATCACACTCTACCTCACAAATATGTACAATTATCCTGTGTCAATTAAAAATGAAATAAAACTTATCTTTAAAAAGCTATTATGCCAGTTCAAGAAACAAAGAGAAAGTAAGAAAAGAGGGAGGGAGAGAAGAAGGAAGGAAGGAAAGAGAGAGGGAAGGAGGGAGGATGGGGAGAAGAAAGCAAAAAAAGAAGGATTATACAGATTAACAAAATCCATTTTATAACTCCTGGGCAAATCACAATGTATGAAGTCATAGAAAAATGACCAGTCTGTCTCCAAATGTCCCTTCGCTTCTGCCCTATAGTATCTGAGGGACTATCAAGATGTTAAAATCTTCATTTACTTGACTCTTGAAAGCTTTTCAATCTTTAGAAGTCTTTAGCAGAAATGTGGTTAGGGTCTTAAATCCATATACCCTTCCACAGCTATTCACATAGTGACCATCCTGGGCAGGTAACTGAAAGCTCAGTCCTTGTCCCCAATGCCAATCAAATAATGAGAACATCGTTTTGAGAAAAAGGAAAAAGTTGTTTTATTGCTTTGCTAGCAAAGGAGAAACACAGGGGACTCTAATCCAGTGATTCTACCCATCAGGGTAAACAGAGGACTTTCAAAGGAGCTATTCAAAGGCTAACATTCCAGGTGTGCCCTGACAGAGGGTCCCAGGGAAAGGTGAGGTACGTTTGGATTCACTTGTTAATTTGGGAGATATTTACTTCCTAGATTCCTAGGCAGACATTTCCTTCCTGTGGAACACAGATAACTGAAGGCAATATTGTTTCTGGCCACCCAGGTTAGGGAGGGGGAGAGGGAGAAGAGGAAAAGAACATGTCTTTTTAAAAATAAGCCTCAGCGCATATATTCAGAGCTTATATTCAAAAGGTGAAGTGGCCCACTATTACAAGTGGGCTGCAGAGCCAGGATAGGCATGGCAGGTGCAGCTGCTTTCCTAGTGGAGCTTCCATTCCAGCATCCTTTATTCCTATCTGAGACCAATGCATCACACTCCATGCATCAGAAAACAGTGCTCATATCTAAGAAGATGAAATGACAAAGGGATTTCTGTGCCCCCCCCCATCCTATTTTGCCTCAGGCTGATTCCGTGGACAGAACATAAACCATTGGGAAAGACCGTGCTGGGGTAAATGCTTCTATACCAAGTCTTTCTAAGATGGTGTTATGATCTTACCATTTTTCACTTTTATTGTACAACTGTCTCTTCTCTGGCTACATTTCAGAGAAAAATCTTAAGCGAGCATTCAGCTAAACCCATAAAAACGTACTGTAGTGTGATCAAGTGGTTATTTTAACAATTTATAATTATAGCTTCTAACATAAAAGCTGCTTCACACTTCACATGTCGGGCTTGTTAGGAGTCAGATAAATTCCTGAATGTGTGCAACCTCAATTATATTTCTGTCCTGAGCTATTTTTCTTAAACATTTTTATATTGGCTTTTAAGAGATGACTTTAAGGGAAAACTTTGACTGCTGTATTTTATTCTTATTTATTTAAAATTTTTATTGGTGCATTAGAATTATATAGAATAGTGGGCTTCCTTGTCACATATTCATACATGCACATAATCCAATCAGTTTCATTTCCCAGCACCTCCCTTTTCCTCCCCTCCTAGAGTGGTAGATGTTCCAGTGAAAGGTTGGCATTTTCCATTCACTGTCCACTACTCAGAGGTTCACTTCAGAACTAGCATCCTCTGTCTTCTGTTGCTTTGCCTTTCTTGTCTTTGAACCTGCCTCAGGCCATGTGTGCCTCCTTTCCACAGGTCACAGGCCCTGAGGGGTCTCTGTTCAGATTCCTGGTTTCTAAGACGGACACAATGGGAGGTCCCTGGACACCAGGGGAGTGCCCACAGGGTCCCATGATGACAACAAGTGAATAGAGAACTAAGGACAGCAAGAATGCTCAGAGCAGCTGTCCCCAAGCTTCCTCTCCTGGGCAGTGCCCTGATTGAGGCAGAAATAGATGCTCAGATATTGAGTGCCTCAGACCTTTCTGCCATATTTGAAGTCTGTATAAATTTAGTGAGACAATGATCGATTTTTTTTTGTAGAAAAAAAAAATCTTTTTTAAATCCAGAAGATCTAATTCAGAGTTCCTGACCTGTTCTGATTCTAACTGTGTATTAATCTCTTAATCTCAATTCTGACAGTTACTTCCTGCCCCCACCCACAGGGAATATGTGATAGTGTTTTATCCACTGTATAAAAACACATGACTTTCATCATCCAGAGCTCATGCAATGAGTCAAAGGAATAACACTGTGAAAGAAGAAACAACAGCAGCAGAAAGAGAAGTTTTATCTTCCTGTAATAGTAATATATGTACTTTATTTTGGAAAGCACCAGGAGCTGGGTGCTCCAGGACCCAGCTTTCCATATGCTGATGGACACGTGGGAACCTGAGCAGATTGCTGAGTCCACCATCACCTAACAGAAAAGAGTTCATTTCCCTAATTTACAGGGAACCAAGGCAGGTATATTTTTAAACTGTGCCGAGTATAGGAATAAGGTCTTAATTTCTCTTGGTCTGAGCTAGAAAAATAAGGTGGAGACTAAAAAGAAAAAAGCTGATGTTGACAGGAAATGGATATTTTTATTCCAAATAAAAGCAGTTTAGGAACACTAAATGTTTTCCTAAACAGTCTTTCTAGAAGGTTTTTCTGACTCCCATATATCAATAAGGTATCAGGGAGGTGGTCTCCTGGACACTGGCTCACTACTGCTTGGCTTGAGTTCTCTCAGCACCCCCCCACACACACACCTTTACTTACAATCCCACATTTGCCTTGGTGCTCATGATCATCAGCCATGGTTTATGGCTACCAAAATCCTACCATGTTAAAAAAAAAAAAAAAAAAAAAAACACTAAGTGAGGAATTCACGCAACAAATAATTTAGGCAGAAGAAGACATCCTTCTTTTACCTTCTTTTTAAAACACCGAATAACTCTTTAAAACACGAATTAAAAGATGTGTCAAAGATGTTCAATCATGCATAAGTAAATTTGAAACTAAAACTCTCCAAATGCCTCCCTTGGGCCCTTTAGTGCTTACAATTTACTAAAGGACCTTTATTTAATCCCCCCCCCAAGTGAATGTAATTTCACTTATATAATTTTGGTATGTTTTATGAAAAAGACAATCAAACATGCCACTATCACCTTTTTTATTACTATGAAGAGTTAGGTTGACCTTTGTTCAACACATTTTTTGGTATGATTTTTAAGTCTCAGTTTACTAAACTAGACGAATTATAAAACTATGGTGTATCATAACATAGTTATTCATCATTACATGATGGGGAATGTTCTGAGAAATGTGTCAGAGTATCCCATCATTGCGCAGACATCACAGAGTGCATTTACACAAATAAATGATATAGGAAAATTGCTTAATGTGACCACTTAATGCAATAAAGAGACATAATAAGCAGGAGCTGTATGAGGCTGCTGGCAAATTAATTGGTCATACAGTAAACTTTTAAAAATATAAGCAAAAGGAGCACACACTAAAATAATGATAAAAAATATAGTACAGTAATTCTACAATCCAGTAACACAGTAATTATCATTCTTAAGCATTATTCTCTTTACATAACTATATGTGCTACACTTTTTATAAGACAGTGCAGAAGGTTTGTTTACACAAGCCTCACTGCTTACATGTGAGTAATGCATTGCGCTACTCCAGTTACCACATTACTCCCTTATAATAGGAACCACCGTCATATATATGGTCCATCACTGCCAGAAATATCTTTGGCAGGGCTTGACTGTCCCAGTGATATAAACCCCATCAGTGCAGCTTAAATACCAACATGCTCAAAGAGAATATAAGTGATCCACAATACTCCTAGGAGCTGCAAAATTTTGCTTGTTTGAATGTATTAATCGTGTTTATCTCATCTTCTGCTTTTCAGTCTTTTATGAATTTTTATGAACATCATTCTGTTAACCTAGCTGTCCTTTTCATTTCAACAACAATCTGGTGATTTAATACTAGGACTAATGTGAAATATTGTCTATCAACTGTTCCCTATCATGGTCCAGGAATTAAGCTGTAATATGCCCTATACATAGTGAACCATTGCTTTTAGAAAAGCAAGCAGCTTTCCTCTAGAAATGCAGTCAATATTTCACTCACAACATTAAGTAAAGGCTGACCAGTGATGATCTAGGCATAGAAATGGGTGTTGGAACATGGTTCTGAGAAGCCACACTAGTGTCTGAGGCAGATGAGAAGTCACACACAACACAGCACTGGAGCTGTGACTAGAATGCAGATGACCTTTGCTGTGAGGTCAGGCCACATTGCACAGAGGATGAGGCTGCCCTGCTTCCTTCCCCACTCCAGGACTTAGGACTTCAGTAAAGTGCAGTTTAAACATTGGAAAGGAGAGGGCATTTCAGACAAGAGAATCTCTGTGAAGGACACTGAGACATGGAAAGAGATGACATGACTATGGGACCAATGGGGCACTGGATGGCACTTGGATGTAAAGAGAAGGAGGAGAAAGTTGATTCCAGGCAGGTGGAGTAGAGACACACTACAGTGATTCTGGAATATCAAAACAAGTAAGGTAGTCTGTATCCCACAGCAAGGCAGAGCTAAGGAAGTCTTTCAGGCTGAAGGGACAAAGGCAGAATTGGTCCTTAAGAAGACTGCAGAGAGGGACTGAAGGAGAGGCTTGCTGGAAGCAGGCTGTGTGGGTTTGCTTCAAAAGACAAAATAGTAGAAGATTCCTATTTTAAATACAGTATCAGAAACTGAGATAATGAACAATCAAGAATGGGTGACAACAGAGACCCTTCTTCATTTGGAATATACCAATTCTTTGAAGCTGCTACAGTTTCAAGTTGGGTTGGCTCCTAGAGCACAATTAGGTTTTGGTTACCCTCTTTTCTAAACAGCTACAGTTAAATCAAAGTGATAGTAAGCTGCCCTCCCTCCTGGGAGAGGGGTGAAGGCCAGCCTGCTCTCTGTTTCCTCCTTTGAGGACTAGGCTCATCACCTGGGCCCTTCAGAGCCTGTCCAGGGCCCTGAGCCCCTGGTCCTTTCACAATCTGTCAGAGTGGTGAGCCAGGCTTTCCTGCTCACGAAAGCCCTGCCTTTCCCCCTCTAGGTCTCTGTTGGGAAGAAATATGGGCCAGGGCTTCAGAAGCCACCCCAAACAGAGCCCCTCAACCCTAATGACCTACAGTTGCCAGCAGCCTCTAGATAAGACTTGTTGGTGCCACTGGGGTTTGAGAACATGACCCAGAAGAAACGGTCATATAGCTGTGGCCTAAGGATTACAAGTTTACGGTCTGTCTGAGCAACTTAGCAAGACTATCTTAAAATAAAAAGAGCTGGGGATGTAGCTCAGTGGTAAAGCACTCTAGCCATAGATGCCACTCTAAATACTGGAATTTAAAAAAAAAGAGAGAAAGATGGATTATTTAGTGAGTCCATGAAGTGGCCTCACTTTGCCCTGAGTGAAGATCACAACCACATGTCCCTCAGGGAAAGCCAGACAGAAAATGGTAAGTGTAGGTCATGAAAATGGGCACAGATGGGGAAGAACTGGGGAAGAGAAGGGTTTCAGTGTTGGGTAACTGTGAGCATCTTCAGTGCCCTTGAAGTCTTAAGTGGCAACATGTTCTGTCTCCAGCAGCATCTGGAGGGATTGAGCTGTCCTTCAATGGGAGGAGCAGAGCTATCTGGAAGAAGCATGTACAGTTAAGCACAGATTACTAGTTTTCTGTAAAAGTGATATTAACCACGTGCAGGCCAAAAGCCTTCTTTGCACATGATAGGTGGGCAAAGCAAAGATGCTTTTCATTCAGCAGTGACTGAAATTTATATTTTTGTTTCCATATGAAAAACATGAAAAAAGGACAAATAAAAATATAGAATACTAAAATATACAAAGTGCACTTTTGCAACAGATTTGCTACGAAAACTATGATTTTTAAAATAAAAGAGAATAATGGCAATGAGATGGTATACAAGTGAACTCCAGGACCTTGATCTCTCTTAGAAGCATTGAACAACTAGAAACACTAAAATAACTTTACAGGAGAATAATGAAAATTTTAAAAGAAGCTGAATTCCCAGTGGTAAGAAATTTTTGACATTTTTACTTGTCCCTGCCCTATGTTGCAGTTTGGGGAAAGAAGCAGCTGGACTCTCAGTTACTTGCACAACCCAGAGACAGCAGAGAAGAATGATTTGCATTCTTTTTTGAGGAACTGGTCCCTGAAACACCAAACAACAAGAGCTCAAAGAGCCAGAAGTGGCTCAGAATAGGGGAAACCATTGGAAGTAATCGGTACAATTCATGAAAACCATTCTAATAGAAACTACAATTCCCAAGGCGGGAGACCACTGACTGAGGAATATGATAGAACAGCTCAAGGTCCCTAGAAAAAGAAGGGTTAGACTCTCAGGGAAATTCAAACTGGGTGGAAGCAGCTGCATATAAGGAGTATTTAGCAAAAAAGGCACACGCAGGTCCTAAGATGACACACAGGCATATGAAGGAGGCAAGAGAGAAAAGTGGTAGGAAAGTTATTGCATAAGAGTTCTTAGAAGGCACAAGCCTTCAAGCAGGCTGGCTAGTGAGGGCCTCCTCATGTATGGAACCAGTGATTTTCTTAAATGCTCAATTTTCAACAAATGATCATAAGACACACAAAGAAATAATAAAACTTGGTCTATTCAAAGGAACAAAATTTCCTGATATCATAGGTTGGGGACTTATTCGATGAAGTCGTTTTGCTTTTCTCTTTCTTTCTTTCTTTCTTTCTTTTTTGTGTGTGGGGCAATACTGAGGATGAAACACAGGTCCTCTTTCATGTTAGGCAAATTCCCCACTGAAATGAACTATATGCCCACTCCTTTTGGAATTTTATTTTGAGTCAGATGTCACTAAGTTGGCCATGCTAGACATGAACTTTCAATTCTCCTACCTCATTCTTTCAGATAAACAATGGCTGAAAGAGCCCATTATCATTAGACTTGCACTACAAAAAATGCTGAGAAGAGTCCTTCAAGTTGGAATGAAAGGATACTAGATAGTAACTCAGAGCCATACAAGAGTATCAAGTTCTCCAGTAAAACTAAGAACAAGGTTTACTGTCCCTAAAGCAAAGAGGTACAATAATACACTATGTCCCTGAATGCCCCCTTTCTGTTCCCAAAATACCTTGCCAAGTTAAGGGAACAATGAGAGCAAGACTGAGCTTGAAAGTCCAGATGCATACCATCTCAAATGGCACTGGCTTTCTCTTATGCACACTGGGACTTGAAGCACACCAGTGTTATCTGTAGAAAGCTACTTTCTTGCATGTACACCAGGGCAGTTGCTTCTTGGGATGCTACTCAGACAGGCTAAGCTAGATAATGCTGATGATGTCACTCTTCTGCAGCCTAATATACAAAACCCTTCTCTGAGTGGGGATAGACATGGAACAGAGGGCTTTGTGGAAAGTACATGTATCTCTTGCCCATCTAGCCACCAATGAACAAAACACTGAGAGAGAAGAGGCACTAGCAGGCAAAGCACTGTGAGGGGTGGAGGTGCTGTCAGCCTGTTGACATTGAACTCTTTTTTTGGAGCAGTCTCAGATCTTTAGCAAGCTTTCCCCAATGAACCACATATCTCCCATGCTGTCCTTCAGTCTGTCTTCAACCCACTCCATTGCTCTGGCACAACTGGGCTATGGATGACATGGATAAATTTAAGACCAGTAATTACTGTAATTTTGATTTATAGCTACAATTCATTTTTCTACAGGATTTGAAAAAATAATAATAATTATAATTCTATGATGATGGGTACCAAATACATAAAGATGTAGCTTGTGACATCAGTGATATAAAGTGAAGGAAGCAGAACTATAAATGAGGAGTTTTGTGTGTGCTGATATTAAGCTGGTATCAGTTTAAAGTAGATTGTTTTTAACTTTTGGATGTTACATGTAATATCCATGATAATTATGAAAAATTGCAGAATTCACACAAAAGAAAATAAGAAGGAAATAAAAACTATGTACAACAAAAACTCAACTAAACACAATGAAAGTTGCTAAAACAAAACACATGTAAGACAGAGAAAACAAATGGCAACCATAAACCCATCGCTAGAAGTCATTACTTTAAATAAAAGTGGGTTAAGTTAATCAATATAAAGTTATAGACTATCATAATGATTTTAAAAAAAACAGGATTCAACTATATGCCCTACAAGGGACTCACTTTAGATTCAAGTATACAAGTACACATTGAATGTGAAAGGATAGAAAAAGATAGTTTATGCAATTTGGAGCAAAGAAGAGCCAGGATTGGTTATTAGTAACACCAGACAAAACCAAATTATGTCAAAAATTGTTTCAAGAGACAAATAATATCATATAATGATAACATGGTCTATTTACCAAAATGATATAACAATCATAATAGATATATATGTAGCAAACATCAAAACCTTCAAATTAAATAGCAAACATTGACATTGAACAGAAATTGAAAATCTGAACAGAACAGAAATTAGATATACCCAAAAGAATGGTAGGAGACGACTTCAGTAGCACATATTCAATAATGGACGGAATAACACAAAATCAAAATGAATCAGAAGACCTAGCCAACATCATCAACAAACTAGACCTAATGGAATATAGAAAACACTCTGCCCAACAAAAACAACATATACATGTTTTCCCAAATACACATGCAGCATTTTCCAGGACCGTAGTCATAAGACAACAATTAATAAATTGTGAAAAACTCAAAGTGTCTTTGTATCATACAAACTATCTTTTTATCACAATGGAAAGAAAACTAATTAATGAAGAAAAATTTACAAATATGTATAAATCAAACAACATGTATTAAATAAACAACCAATGGGTCAAAAAAATTGAAAAAGAAATATAGTAAGATTGATGAAAATAAAAATACATTATGCCAAAATGTTATACAGAGCTGAAAGAAGGAAATAAAAATGAAGTAAATAGATAAAATGTATTTTCTCTCTCTCTCTAACATTAAAGATATTATGCTGAGTGAAATAAGCCAATCATGATATGACAAATACCATATCATTCTACTTCTATGCAGTACCAAGAGCAGCCAAACTCAGAGAAAGAAAGCACAATGGTTGTCACAGGGGCTCATGAAGGAAAGGTCAGTATTAAATGGGCATGCATTTTCCCTTGGGTAAAAAAAAAAAGTTCTGAAGATAAATAATGATAATGATGATACAGCAAGGAGAATGTATTTAATTCCACTGAACTATTCACTTAAAATGAGTTTAAAATGGTCAATTTTACATTTTATGTATTTTACTACAATTAAAAAAAAATAACCAAATAAAGGAGTCTCTTCATTAATGTGAAGATTGCCAATGAAGCCCACAGTGATTAGTGATATAGAAAGAATCTCAGAGCTTCTGGCATATAAACTTTCTGTGGTGATGGGACCCCATCCACCTGTTCACACAAGTATAGACCTCCTGTGCACTCTGGGGTTCTGCCACCTGTCTTCATCCCTGTTTGCATGCCAACAACACAAAAAGACACCTGCCATTGCACTTCATTTGGAGTCACCCAGTGGCAATACACATAGCCACATCCTACTTCCCCACCAGGCACAAGAACAAGAGTCTCTATACCAAACAAAACTTCACACACTGAGAGTCCCACTATTTCATCTACACATCACTATTACTGACACATTTTTATCTTAAACGAATGAAATAAAAAACTATGAATCATTAATCCAAATAAAAAGCAAAAAGACAGCACCAGGTACAGTGCTGCACCCAATAATCCCAGTGGCTCAGAAGGCTGAGGCAGTAGGATCACAAGTTCAAACCCAGCCTCAGCAACCTACTGAGGCCCTATCTCAAAATAAAAAGGGTTGGGGATGTAACTCAGTGGTAAAAGCACCCCTGGGTTCAATACCCGTTTCAGAAAATAAAAATGAAAAAAAAAAAAAAGCTTCACCCCACGATTCCATTGAGAGCAGACTATGGTTTGTATGATTTGGATGGTTACACCCACAAACTACAGTTGATCAGTTTTCATTCAAAGTGCCTCCCACTGAAATCAGCCAATGAATTGAACACTGAAAGCAGAGTTTCCCAGATGAATTTAGACTGGCTTCCTTGGGAACACAAATGAGCTGCCAAATAGATGGAACGGGTGTGAAGGCTACAAAGTCAGTCCCTGGCATCCAGCATGAAATGGTGTTAATAAGGAAAACGATACCTGAATAAAGAAATAAGTTAGAATAATAAAGATAAAATCAGGAGAAAGAAAACAAATCAGAAAGCAAAAAACAAGAAGCAAGCTCAACTGCAAATTAAGTTAACATGTGAAAATAAATTTGAAATAGATTTGAGAATGATCTAGTGAATTATACACAGAAAGGAACCAGTCTACTCATATTCTTTGACCACCAGCCAAGAGGGCAAGTGAAGTAAGGCAACAGCAATCAGGTGGACTGCTTCCTCTTCTGCAGTTGGGACCCACCCCTCCAAATTCTTACCTGCATCCTCAGTTCATCTTTTCTCCCTTTACCTAGTTGATTCTTGACCTGAGTCACAGAGAAAGCATTTTGCCCAACACTGAATGCTTCTTCAATGCTGCTTATGAACCTGGGGGGGACCATGCCTGGTCTCTGTCTCACCCTTGCTAGTGAGACAGAATCCATAGAGGCACCACACAGTTTGGGATCTTCGCTTCCATGTGGAAACCTGAACAAAGGTTACAGGCATCTACGAACAGGAGCACAACAAAACCACATCACTCAGAGCTCCAGTCAGGATCCTCACATGAGCAATGCCCCAGGACTCCTTTGGCCACTGTCCTTGTGCTTGGGCACACTCAGCTTTCAGGTGACTCAGACTTGCCTCTTCCCTGCCAAGGTAGAGCTAGACTCCTAAAGTCTTCCTCTCTTCCCAATCCCTCCCCCACACCTCTTTCTTCCATGATCTCTGGGCATCTATCTCATTGCAGGTAAAACAGTAACAAAAATAGTAACAAAAAGGAAAATGAAAGGCTACCCTGATCTTGGAATATCCTAGAGGGCTGAGAAATTGAGAATGTGGCCACTGAGTTAGGCATCCTGGGTTTCTAATCAGACTCTCTCAATGACCACTGTGAATCTGAGCTTCAGTTTCTTTGCAAAGTAAAGATGCTCATTAAGATTAAATAATGTGGGCTGGGGTTGTGGCTAAGCAGTAGAGCGCTTACCTAGCATGTGTGAGGCCCTGGGTTTGGTCCTCAGCACCACATAAAAATAAATAAAATAAAGCAATAAAAAATTCTTTAAAAAATATTAAATAATTTGCTGGGTGCAGTCACACATGCCTGTAACCCCAGTGGTTTGGGAGGCTGAGGCAGGAGGATCATAAATTCAAAGCCAGCTTCAGCAATGACAAGGCACTAAGCAACTCAGTGAGACCCTTTCTCTAAATAAAATAGAAAATATGGCTGGGGATATAGCTCAGTGGTCAAGTGCCCCTGAGTTCAATCCCTGGTAAACACCCCCCCCCCCCGCAATAAATAAATAAATAATGACTTCTGGAATGATTAAAATCAAGCCTGGCACACAGAATGTTACATACCACTGTTCTTCAACTTGACTCAAACTTGTGCTTCCTTTCTGGATTTCACTCCAGAACACTCAGGGGTTCTATTCTCTCCTGCACACACATTCTGTTTGCCATGGAGTCCAAAAGCATTTTGTAATCAATTTGTTATCAATGTCATATCACTGTTATTCCTCCCTTCTAAAAAATAGATCAAACAAAATGAGACAATACCTCTTCTCTTAGAAAACTATCACTTATACCCCCCTCTGACTTTCCTGGCTACATTTTCCAAGACTCTTCAAAGAAAAAATCAACAGGAGATGCAGACAGATGACAGATACATAAAACAGATAAGACAGATGAAGATATATAGAGACTTATTCTAGTACGTGGCTTACACCATTATGGAAGCCAAGAAGTCTTACAATCTGCTATGTGCAAGATCTAAGCCTGAAGGTCTAAGAACAAGGAAGCCAAAAGTTTAAGTCCTAGCCTGAGTTTGAAAGGCCTCAGAACCAGGAGTGCTAATATCCAAAGGCAGGAGGACACATACATCTCAACTCAAACAGGAAAGAAACTTGCTGTCCCTACAACTTTCTATTCTGGTCAGGCCTTAAATGGATTGGGTGATGATAAGGGCAATCATCTTTATTCAGTCTACCAATTCCAGTGCTAATCTCTTTCAAAAACACCCTCTGAGACATACTTAAATAATATTTTGCCAAGTATCTGGACATTCCTTAGCCCTGTCAAGTTAACACACGAAATTAACCATCACAGTGACTACTGTCATGTTGAGATACAGTAAGAGTTTGTCTTAATCTATTTTTTGTTGCTATAACAGAATATCCAAGACCACACAATTCATAGAGAAAAGATGTTCATTTTGACTATCGATTCTGAAAGTTAGAAAGCACACCATCAAATTGTGCTACATTATAACATGCAGGATGGCATCATTAGGAGTGATGAGTGGGTATGTGAAAAGGGCCAAAACACTTGGAGTAAACTTGCCTTAGAACAAACTCTCAACCCTCTCTCACTGATTAATCCAGTCCCATGAGAGCAAGAACTCACTGTTGTAAAACTAGCATTAATTACTTCTAAAGATCTAATCACCTTTTAGGCCTCATGCTACTGTACTGAGGACCAAGCCTCAACAAGAGTTTTGGTAAGGACAAAACATATTCACACCCTAGGAAAGCCCCAACTCCAGTTATTTGTAAATGTCACTTTCTTTGGAAAATTGGTCTTTGGAGATATAATCAGGATAACCTAACTAGAGGGGCTTTAATCCAGTGTAAGTAGTACACTTACAAGAGGAGGAGAAACACAAAAAGAGAGTCGATTGTTATGGATTAGATACAAGGTATCCCACAAAGGCTCATGCATGAAACAATACAAGAAAATTCAGAGGTGAAATGATTATGACAGCCTTAATCCAATCAGTGAATTAATCCATTGGTATGAATTAACTAGATATAACTGTAGGCAGGTGGTATGTGGCTGGAGGAAACACTGGGGGTATGCCGTTGGAATTTATATTTTGTCCCTGGTGAGTGGATCTAATCTCTCCTCTCCTCACCTTTTCTCTGTCCCTGCTCCACTTCCTGGTTGTCATTTCTGAGCTGCTTTCTTCTCCCATGCCTGATCATCATGATGTTCTGCCTCACCTCTGGCCCAGAGCTATGGAGTTGTCCAATGATGGACTGAATCTTTGAATCCATGAGTCAAAATTAACTTTTCCTCCTCTAAATTGTTCTTAGGTTATTTGCTCACAGTGACACAAAGCTCACTAAAACAGAAATGAGAGCGGGGCAATTGCTGTGACTAATATGACTCTGTGGTTCAGAAACTTTTTCAGTTGGTGTGCTAGGGAAGCCAAAGCTGCACTGGAGACTCTCAAGATTAATGGATGACAGTAGCATGGGATATCTGCTGTAGAAAGCTATAGGAATAGATCAGAAACAAGCAAAGAGGAAGGCCATATGGGCTACAAACAGGAATTTTTAAAAGTTTGGTGGAGACACAAGCTGGGAAAACGTTTTACAATACTCTAAGTAGAGCTTAATGGGTGATTCTGCTGAGAGTTTAAAACACCAAAATGCGGATATAATTAAGAAAAGTAAAGACTGGGTTCATGAGGTTCAGCAAAAGAAGATTCTTTTGGAAATTTGACTAAGAGCCATTAGTGTTATAGCTTGGCAAAGAATTTGGCTACATTTTGCCCATGCCTTGAGACTTTTTGTGAGACTTAACTGAAAAGTGATTAATCTGGTGTAAGAAATCTCAAGGCAGCACAGCATTCAGGTGGGTGGCATGGATATTGCTGGTGCTTTTTAGCCAATTTTACTGTGATAATCAGGAGCAGAAGAAAAGCAAACAGATTTGAAAACCTTGGACTTTAGCCAGAAAGGTGTGAGTAAAACTGGGGCTAAGGAAGTTGTGGTTGAAGACAGTTTAAAGTCACTAAAGAAATGTAAATAATTGACACAGAGAAAATAGAAATACAGATTGAGGGTATCTTGGGAATTGGCAAGATCATATGCATCACAGATGCAGGGTATAAAAACAAAAATATTGTTGATAAGAAGCCATGGGGGATCTTGCTTGCACAAGGAGGCCTAAAAAGTTGTTTCAACATGCACAGTTGCCCAGGCACTCAGAGGCTGCTGTAGCCAACATTCTAGGAGGCTTGGATATTGCTCAAGATGGTGGCAGACCTTGGCTTCAAACATGTAGTGTATTTTTTTTTTTTTGTATTTTTTTTGCAGGAATTTAGGACAATGGAGTCAGGGGGTCATGGAAACTTCCGCCGGAATTGCAAAGAAAGGCCTGGAAGATGAGGCAAATTGCAGTAGGGTTGGTGTCCCAGTGGGTTGGCCCTGAGAGGATGATGCATGAATATGTGAGAAGGAAGCCAAAGTGCACTGGAGACTCTCAAGATTAATGGATGACAGTAGCATGGGATATCTGCTGCGGAAAGCTATAGAAATAGATCAGAAAAAAAGCAAAGAGGAAGGCCATATGGTCTACAAACAGCAAGGCCACAGGTGTGGAGCTACACAAGCCTTTGGAGAGAATCATGGTGCCATGTGCCCCAGATGCTGGCTGTGGAGCTACAAGACTTGTTTGCCCAGGTGGATTTGTTTATTCCTGCTTTGGTCCTATCTATATCTCTATGTCTCTCTTGTAGAATGGAAATGTTTACACTATGCCATTATATATTAGATATATGTGACTTGCCTTTGATCTTTACAGGGGAAAAATATTCATGAGTTTGCTTTGAGTCTAAGATGAGATTTTGGACTTAGACTTTCGGATAATGTTAAGACTATGGGGACTCTTGAAAATGGACTAAGTGTATTTTGCATTGCGAAATGGGCATGAGCTTTTGGGAGCTGGGGCTGAATATTATGGTTTAGACATGAAGTGTTCCCAAAAAGCTCATGTGTGAGGCAATACAAGAATATTAAGAGGCAAAATGATTAGATTGTGAGAGCTCTAACTTAATCAGTGGATTGATCCATTGGTATGGATTAAATAGGTGGTAACTGTAGGTAGGCAGGATGTGACTCAAAGAAGTAGGTCACTGGGGGATGTGCATTTGGGGTTTATATTTTTTCCTTAGTGACTAGAACTCTCCCTCTACTTTCTCATTGCTGTATCCTGAGCTGATTTCCTCTGCCACACCTTTCTGCCATGTTATTCATCACACCTCAGGCTCAGAGCTATGGAATTAGCTGACCATAAACAGAACCTCTGAATCCACCAGCCAAAATGAACTGTTCCTCCGTTAAGCTGTTCTTGTCAAGTCATTTGGTCATAGTGATGCAAAGCTGACTAAAACAATGATGTATCCCAAATAGAATGCTACATGATAACAGATTGGAGTGGTGCATCTACAAGCCAAGGAACACCAAAAGTCACTGACAGCATCAGAAACTGAGAGAACAGATATTCCCGCAGAGCCTCCAGAAGAACACATCCCTGCCTGCATGTTGACTTTAAACTTCTAACCTACAGAAATGTGAGAAAATAAATTTCTATCATTACACCATCCAGTTTCTAGTACTTTATTGCAGTACCCCTAATCAACAAAGACAGAACTAATTCCTTTCAATTTTAATATTAATTGCTCTGACTAACAGGCAGGTGTTTCAATAAAGCCTGGATATTGCTGGAAACTAATTGATTATATATACATATTCATCTAATTTAAGGATAAAACACCTTCATTCATTACATAGAGATTAAAAAATAGTACGATAGCAATTCTCTATTCAGTTCTTGGGATTATTTTTGATGGCTCTCAAACTTCTTTGCAATACACATGAGACACTTTGTGCATCTGAATTTTCCCACAGTGGCCACTTTAGCTAATAAAGTAGCTTTTGCTGGAGAATAGCAGGAGAGTTCCTGGGGGTCTCTTTCTATAGCTCACACAATTTTTCTTTCCTCTCTCTTTTACAAAAAAAGAATTGTATTGAATTTTTAAAATTCAAACCTTTCAAAAGAACAGAAGCCATTGAGGCTAAATGATTATGAACATCAAGGAAATATAAAGTAGAAGACAGGAGCTCAAACCCAAACAAACTTGTATCTGCCTGATGCACAGGAAATGTGGTTTATTTTGAGCATCATTCAGTGTATTATAGACATATCATGAAACCAAGTTCTGGTATTTCTGCTTCCTGCCCTTCTCCTTTCTTGTTCACAGCTACTTTTAGAAAAGTGCCCTGATCGTGTCTTAAGGACAAAGTGAAAGGAAGATTAGCCAACCATCAAAACATAGGAAGTCCCTGGGAATACTATGGAAGGTGAGTCACACGCTGCTGTCCTGGAGCTATCCTTGTAAATACTTATGAAGATAGCACATCAGGCATAATAGCCAGGCATATCCCTAGAGGGTTTCTCCTTTTATCTTTCTAGAAGAAAAATATTTTTATGTGTATCCATAAAAACTACATTTAAGAAACAACAAATAAATAGAAGAAAACCAGTAGAGGAGAGAAAAGGAAATGAGGAGGGAGGAAAGGAGAAAAAGGAGAAGTACTGGCAAACAAATTGGAGCAAATTATACTCATGCTTGAATAATTATGTCAAAATGACCATAAAATTATGTATAATGATAATGCACTATTTTTTAAAAGTATTTCTTACATTGCAGAGGCATTTATTTTGTCTATATTATCAAAAAACTTGTGGGCTGTGGCTGTACCTGAGCAGCAGAACGCTTGCCTTAGCATGCGTGAGGCACTAGGTTCGATCCTCAGCACCACATAAAAATAAACAAATAAAATAAAGGCATTCTTTCCATCTACAACTATAATTTTTTTAAAAAATGGTATTAGGAATATATTCACCATAGAAATAAACAACTTAGATTGTATTTATATGAAGGAAACTCAAGACTAAATCCTTATTGAACTGACAATTTCAAAAAGAAATGAGTCTTAAAAATTTTATCAACTTAATTTATTAACCTTTTGTAATAAGAGTAGAAATAAAATGTCTTCTAGCCATTATCATATAGATGTTATATATGACAAAATTTATGTCAGAGGTATAATTTGAGGGAAGGGATCAACATGGAAGACCCAGAGAAAAGAAAATAACTTTAGTGCCTTAGATGCAGAAAGGAAAGCTTAGGCAGGAAGCTATTCTGCCAATCCAGGAAAAGGTCTAGTGTGGCAGCATTTTAGAAGCCATTCACACAACAAAGGAAACAAGGCTCAGTGAAGATCCTGTAGGTTCCCCAAGCCTCCCTAAGTAATGACCCAAAGTGTGCAGCATGAGTGCTGGTGCACACAGCAGGGTACTCCACAGCAAAGGAATGCTGAGCTACAGGAGGAGCTGCTCCAACAGCAGCAGCAGGCCTACCCTTCATCTAAGAGGCGACAGCACCTCACCTCTCAGGGCTGTTGTTTCAAATACACCTGGTCTGGATAAACTGAACACTCCCTTTATCCTTGTACTCTACTGCTATCTAGTGGCCAGTCTCTTCCAGCTCCTCAGGCCATACCACCAACCTACCCTAAAAACCCATTTTTGAATCAGTACTCAGACCTACTTAAGATGAGGTCCCATGCCATCTAGGCTTTCCCTGTCAATGTAGGGCCCAATGCAGCAAATCACCCTTGGATTGCTCCAACCCAAAAGGATCTAGCCGCCATACATAAGGCCACCCTATAAGATGGTCTGGATTCTCCCTATATGGAGCAGTTTATGGACCAGTGGGCAGATAATCTACAGACTCACTATGATTGGATCATGCTCATGCAGGCCATCCTAACAAGATCACAGTTCCTACAGTGGAAAGCTTTTTTAATGATGAATGTGACCAACAGGCCATCTGCAATGCTGATGCCCAAGTTGCCATTACCACGGATATGCTTTTAAGGGTGAAGGAAACCATAGTTCCCCCCCGCCCCCCGCCCAACAGCAGGCTGTTGTTGGAGTGGCCCAATACTTTGATCAGGTCCACCTGTGTGCACAGAGCACCTTTAAGGGTGTCCCCTCTATGCAGGCTGAAGTCCAGCTCAGTCCCTTTATTCAAAAACCCAATGAGTGGTTCCCAGAATTTTCTCCAGAGTTACCCAGGCTGTAATGTGCAAGGTCTCTCATGAGGGTGTCACAGAAGAGTTCATTAAGGTATTGGTCTAGGAGGGCACAATTTCCAAGACTAGACCCGCCATAGCCCCTGTTAGAAATAAGCTTTTAAATGGTTAGAATGGGCAGCAAAGGACCTAGGTACTCAAACTAACCTAGTCAATCAGGTCCTCGCTGCCCTTACTACCATGACCACCAACTCTACATCTCCCCAAACCAAACTCCCAGGGCCAAATAAGGGGTTTACTTGCTGGAGCTGCAGTGGCACTCATCACTTAAAAATCAGTGCCCCTACTCCAATCAGTCTACCTCACTAAAGCCCCCATCCATCTGTCCCAAATGCTAAAGGGGTAGCATTGGGCTGAAGACTGCAGAACTAAGCTTGGGCTGCTTGCTTTAAATGGGAAGAAGGGCAACCCTCAGCCCCACTAACAAGAGGGATCCTCCATCCCAAAGTTATCTGGACTATGCTTATAGGAATGGACAAGGCTAGGATGTTAATCAAACTGGACAGTCAACCCTTCCAGGCAGTGGTGAACACAGGAGTGGACATGACACTGCTCTGATGGGAAGAGACCCAAGCCATGCCCTAGGGGACTAGGCAGGCATCCAACATATGGGGCACTGGAGGACTCCAACCTTCTAGGGAGACAACCCAGCCAGTAATCTGGGAAGATCCAGATGATAATTTCGGAACCATTATCCCCCATTAAAGGAAAGAATCCCCTGCAATCAATGGGATGAAACATCCTTACCAATATAGATGCCATGCTGACCACTGATGACAAGGCTTTTTATAGTGAGATTTTAGTACATAATAAAACAGGATAATCAGGGAGAAATCCCCATTTTAAGGGCCACTGTTCTGCCGAACTCATCCCCTAAACCTATCCCCCTACAATTGGACACAATGGATCCCATTTGGATTGAGCAGTGGCCTATTCCCCAGGAGAAACTAAGACATTTGATAAAAATAGTTACTGAACAATTGGACAAGGATATAGAGCCCTCAGTTGGTCCTCACAATATACCAATATTTGTAATTCAAAAGAAAGACACCCAGAAATTCAGGGTCCTTCATGATTGTACCATGAACATATGGTAAAAATGGGAACCCTTCAACCTGGGTTGCCTCACCCCCTCTGGCATCCCAAAGACTTACCACATTCATGTGGTAAACATAAAAGACTGCTTCTTTTCCATTCAGTTACATCCTTGAGACCATTCATATTTTGCCTTTTCAGTTTATAAACCAATTGTCAGATGCCTGCCAGAGGTATCAATGGAATGTTCTACCTCAAGGGATGAAAAATATCCCCACTTTATGTCAGCTCTATGTCAGCCATACTACAAGGTCCTTACATCAAGGTCCTTGCCTCCATATGCATTACATGGATGATATTCTCATAGCCCATGAGGATACTGCCACACTAGACCTAATCTTGCAGCAATTGGTAGCTAACCTATAGAGTATAGGGCTCACTAGAGCACCTGAGAAAGTCCAAAAGATAGCCCCTTTTACCTTCCTGGGATACAACATTGGTGATGTTATCTTCCCTGCCCATCCACAGTTATTAATCAAAGATACCTACACTCTTACCAAATTGCAACAATTGTGCAGACAAATTAACTGGATAAGATCTTTTCTTGGAATGCTGTCCCAGGAATTATAGCCTATCTTTTCCCTATTACAGGAGGATGCCCATCCCATTTCCCCTAGACACCTTACCCATGGAGGCAAGTGTAACCCTACAAAAAATTAATGACAATGTGGCATCCATACAGTTAGAAAGGTATGATCCATCCTTGCCTTTGCTGGCCCTATTACCTACCAATTGGAGTACTTTGCCAAAAGGGGCCTCTTTATTGGTCACACATAGCTTTCAGCAAGCTTCAAAAGGCCACCTCACTTTTCAATGATATTGGCTTTCTAGCACTAAAACTGTGGACTTTAACCAAACATTTATATAACAAAGAGCCTGACATTTCAACCCCTCTCAGATAGAAGTTATTCAATTATATAGTACAAAACAATATTATTCCAGGCTATACTGGAAGGCTTCAGCGAAGAAATCAATTGTCACTACCCCTCTATTAGATTCCAACAGGGCCTTGAGAGGTTGCCCATTCAGGCTTTGGAACATGCTGTCCCAAAAGGGTACCTATTCCCAATGCAGTCTCAGCTTTCACACTGATGCTAACAACGAGACCTGGGGTGCCACCATACATTCCAACCCTTAAACCATCCTCAAGGGGAAACATAATGGGTCTGTACAAGTGGGAGAGATACAAGCAATTATGGGAACTTTAAAGGCCCACCTGGGTCTCATTAATATTTTCTCTGACAGTCACTATGCTGTAAAATTATGCCATAACTTTGGGTTTTCCACTTTCTGACCCAAAGTTTCATAGATTTACATTATGATTTTTACTATGAAGGAACTCATTGAAAAGAGACATCAACCCTGGTATATCCAGAATCTTAGATTCCCATACTGGCCTTCCAGGCCCCCTAGCTGAAGGCAATCATGAAGTGGACAGATTGTTTTACTAGCTCTCTATCTAGTATCAAACAAGCCAGATATTTACATGCACAACTTCATCTTTCCCCTGCAGCAATTAAAAGACTGTTTCCAGATCTTACAATTCAACAATTTAAACATCTTATACATACCTGCAAAGCCTGTGCCCCTTTAGTCCCAATAGGACCTCTACAACCACAAGGAGTCAATCCCAGAGGGCTTGCACCCAATAAACTCTGGCAAAGAGATGTAACCCACATTCCCTCTTTTGGAAAACTGAAGTTTATCAATGTTATCATTGACACTTTCTCCTACTTCATATATGCTGCTGCCTTGACAGGAGAAACAGCTAACCATGTCCTCAAAGCATTAAAGCAAGCATACTCTGCATGGGTGTACCTTGGGCAATCAAAACAGATAATGGTGTGGCCTATGCAAAAATTTAAAGAATTCCTACATAATTGGAACTTCACTCATACAACTGGTATCCTGTATAACCCCCCCAGGGACAAGGTATAGTAGAAAGAGCCCACCTAACCCTAAAAACTCAATTACAAAAATAAAAGGGGGAAAATAAAGGGGACCCTAATACTCTCTTGACACAATCATTAATAACTTTAAATTTTGTAACCTTTAATGCATCAGGCATTTCCCCAGCTGTTAAGCATTGGGGATGGTTCTCCCACATTACCTGGCTCCTCCTAGTCCACTGGAAGAACTCAATGGCTAATCAATGGAATTGCCCACATCCACTGCTAATACAAGGGTAAGGTTTTGCTTGTGTGTTTCCAGAAAGGGACTCTCAGCCCATCTGGATCCCGGCAAAGAACATACACCCAGACCTACAACATGAATCCCCCACCCAGAATCATGGAATCACCAGTGAAGCACCTGAAGAAGCTCTCTCTTAATGACACCCCAGATAATGCTTTGCCTCCTGACACCCCCACCCCCACCATTAATGAGAAGAAGCAATGCACACCATCACAGATGATCTCATTGTAGAAGAGCACAAAAAATAACTTGGGGGGACATAAAAAGAGTGGCTCAACAAGCCCAGGATATGACCCAGGCCATGAGCCAGGAGCAGGCACTCTTTTTCTGTTAATGTGTTCCATTATCACCGCTAACTCACAAGCACATGCATGATGGGTAGGAGCACCAACTCCTGGAATTTTGTTATCTGTTGGCCTAGATGATACAGTCTTGCCCTTATTGTTTGCTACTAATGTTATCTCTCAATGTCCTGTAACCTTGGATCCTATAGTACAGTATCCTCGGAACCTGTCACTTAAAGTCAATCATACATGAATCTTTTCACTTCTTGCTAATGTTTCCAACATGAAGGGAATATTCCAGTGTGTATTATGCTTCCATAATGGCACTCTCTGGGAACTAGAGAGAGGGGGGTATTGTAGGGTATAGGCCCCTCTCTCTAGAAGGGGAATCAAGAACAATTACCAGTAGTGACCTCCCTAAAGGGGTTACCATGCCTCCTCAAGCTAGAGAGCTCCACTCATGGCCCCAACCATTCTTGCGGCCCTGCCCATGGCACAAATATACAGAGACCTCTAGATGCCTCTAGAGGCCATAACATGGAGAAACTCCCTTTCCATCATCTGACCATCCTTCCTCTTGGATGAGCTCATTAGTTGATCTTGGCCCTACATCATGGGAGGATTCTACTTTAGAGACAATACCTTTGAGAAACACATGAACTGGATGACTAGTGTCCAGAATCTAAAAAACAGACAATCCCCTGGTCTTGCACAACTGGGTGAACAATTAATATGTGGATCTTATAAATGCATGGATATAAGCCCTACTGTCACCATGGGTGCAATCTGGTTTGATGGCTCCTTTGATTCCCCTGTTGCTACCCATGCTACTGGTGAGGGGGGCACATGTGTGTTAAACCACCTTTTTTCTTTGTACATTCTTCAATCCACCTCACCAGTTGTCACCTTGACTGTACTAATTCCTCCTGTATGTTGACCAATTGCTGGAATTACTCCATTAAGACAGTGGAGCTCATGAGGACCCCCCCCCCCATATTATGGTTCCTAAAAGATGAAAATCCTCTGTCCAACAGGTACACTTCACCAAAGAGATCTCCCTCTCATGTCCAAAATAGGACTTTGATATTACTGCCATGGCTTTAACCCAGGCTACAGCTAACATTGCCACTATCAACCAGGTAGTTCAATGCTCCACTGAAGCCTTAACTGTATTAGAGCAACTTAACATGCAATTGCAGGAAGTATCCTAATGCTACAACAACAGATTGATCTCATGGATGAAAATATTGATATACTTCAACTGAATGTTAGGATACCCTTTAGTCCTCAATATTTGTATGTCTGTCAAACAGTGATCCCTGTGGAAAATGTTACAAAGGCCCAGCTTGAATTAGTAGAACGGTTAAAAGGGCCCTGGAATATAGCCTTTAGTAATTTCACTATGATTCTGCATTCCCATATTCTTATTTTAAATGAAACTAAAGCAAAACTAATCCTCAACCCTTTCTTCCTTCAGAGGCTGTGGGATAAGTTTTCTGCTCTGATTGACCCCACCAACTGGGTTATCTCTGGCATAGGTGTTATCTGTATTGTTATACTATATGTCTTTATAAAGTATCTACACAATCAAGTTAATAAGATAGAAACTAAGAAAGCCATCATAGTACATGCATACAAAAAATAAAAGGGGGGAAATGTGGGAAAGAACAAGCCTGCAGTGTGGATAATAGCCATGGAATGGGTATAGGTGAGAAAACATCTCAGTGTGAGCAAATAGGAACACCTGTTTGCTCTAGGACAGGCCACTGGAAACATCCAGGGGTGACCCTTCCTGCTGTCCCCACCCACTTGGCAGGCTCCCTTACTTCCCCATAGCATGGTTAATTTTGATCTTTATGATGATTAGCTACAAGATATTGTACTGCTGGCTTATACAATTATGATTGGTAGACAGGCCCTGTATAAACTGTAACTCTTCCACAATAAAATGAGCTCACTGCCACCAAGCCTGACTCCTGGAGTCTGTTCATGTGTGATGACTTCGTCATCTCACCTCCCTGGGGGATGCAATGCCTCACCTTACCCCAACACAGTATTAAACTAAATACTTAATTCCTATAGTGACATCTATAATGTAAATTGTCACAGTAAACAGAAATGATATGGTAAACAATTGCCAAGATTAAAAACAGTAAGTTTGCAAAAGGGTTTTTTTATTTCAAAAGGTGAAAATAAAATGCAGAAGAAATGTAGGATATGATGAATTTGAGGAAAGAGAGAAAGTAGAAGTAAAATATTAATGAAAGAGTAGAGAACAACAGAATTTAGCTGTTAGCAAAAGAAAAGAAAGAGAATCAAGAGAAATAGACAAGACAAAAAAATTATTCTAATAAAAAATGGGTCTCAAAAAAACAGAATCATGAAAAATAACTACCTTCAAAAATGATAGAAATTAGTAAAGTGAGACCAATATGTATTTGTACAAATGTCCATGAACCATTAAGCACACAATATAAAGAGAGATTGAGAGAGAGATAGAAAAAGAGAGGAAAGAAGGTTCTTAATAAAAAAATTAAGGAATCATTTCTGTTGTAGTGGTCAAAATTGCCAATGAGAATATATGTTGGTTATCTGTCCCCAAGTGTCTTTCTTTCCATTTGTTCTTGAGGTGTTCATTGCAAACATGAGTAGTAGCCAGAGGCTGTCCAATCCTTCTTCCTCTTTTTGTGTTTCTCATTAAGTTGCTGTTTGGAGTTCTGTGCAGTATGAAGTGGGGTGCATTGGAGAGTGTTTTCTGCTCTACTGTTATGGTGGTTGTTCTAGAGTTTTGTGAGCAGAGTTCCCAGAGGTGGATCTCCTGATGGTAGAGTTTAAGTCTAGTTAGACCCCTCGTGCTTTGTTGAGTGATGATTGATCTGAGATTTTAAAGCAGCATACTTCCAGAGCCTGGCAGCTGCAGATCCGTGCTGAGAGTCTGCATCCCTGGAGTCTCCCCTAGGTTCCACTTATGAGGAAGAGCCAATTCTTCAACCCCTATGCCACCTATGGATCCAATGCTTCCCAGCCTCCTGGGCTCAGTTCCCAAGAGCACACTCACTTCTACCTGCCTGATCAAATAACCAGTCTCTCCCAGTTTGTCCTGTGAACTGCCAGACTCAATGGGTGAGAGGGACCTGGGATCTCTCGGGTCTGAATGTCCCATATTCCCCTGGATATAACATCATCTACACCTGAATTTCTCTTGGCTTCCTAGGCACACTCTAACTCATGTGGCAGGTCTCTGCCTGGTTTTGTTTTTGAACCCAGCTTGGATTGAACAGGTCATGCTTGGGCTTGATCCCACAGCTGTTAGCCATCTTAGTGTGGTAGGGAAAATGGTGCCTGTCTTGGCTATTGTGGACAACTGGGAGATCCTCAGAATCTTTTCAACATGAGTATACAATGTAGCCTCATGAACTAGGTCATTCTGACAGTGTACTTGATCTCTGATTTCTCCATATCAACACATGCCACAGTGCCACCTAAGTTTCCTTAGTACCTCTCCCCATTTGCCTGCATTGTATCTACTATAGACACTGCTTAAACTGTCTTTGCATTTTCTTATTTAAATTTATTATATCCAAACTTCTGAGTATCTAAGCTATTCTGAGAGTCCAGTATTAAATCCAGTAAAATCCCTCTTTTCACTTACCACATTGAGAACCTGTTTATCTGCTTTCTTGATTTTAGACCAGGAAAGTAGCATGAAAAGCAACTTCCTGTAGCTCTCCCCCTATCCTCTAGACCTTCCTCCTTTAGTTTTAAATGTCATACCTTCAACATTGTTCTTCCCAAAGAGGTCACCAAATGATATCTCCCCAAAGCATATTTTATAATCTCTTTCCACTTTAAAATTCTTCAATAATGGATAATGATCTTCAAGATAAAAGCTGAACCATTAAGATACCAATGGTTCTACAGCCTCTTAACATTCCTCTTTCATCATTTTTTTATCTTCTCCATCAGGACATGTTTCCTGTGGTATATCTCCATTCTGCCATCTTAGGATATTGTAATTAACCATGACAATATCTGTATTTTATTGCTTTTACTTGTTTATCTCTTCTGCTAAGCTGTGATTTCCATAAGAGAAGAATTTTCTCCTACAACTCTGTATTCTCTATGTGTAGCTCTTAGGTCACATAAAATAATTAATAGGCAATATTTAGTGAATAATGTGGCAAATGGCTCTGCTATGTATGCCCCCCTTCTGTTACTGTGATAGTCAAGCCAAAGTGACTTCATTTTGTTTAGTAACTCCAATTTGTAAAACAGCCATGCCAAATAGAAAGGCTATTTGACTGGGGCAAGTTGTCTTCCTTTTTGTTGTAGAAACCCTCAAGGACACGGAACAATCTAATGGGGCTCTGTTTCTGTAACTGAGGTGAATGGGCTAATTGTGATTGGCTAAGCTTCCAGCCACCTCACAGCAATCTCCCACTTCTGTAATGTTAGAGTCTGTAAACAAGTCAAAATAACACCTGGCATTTTGCCAGGGGAATGTTAGAGTTCGTAAACAAGTCTGGATGGTGCCTGGCAAAATGCCAGAGGGAGTGGTTTGAGAAGTAACAAAAGCAAGCCATTAAGTGTGGAGATTCCTGATTGGTTGACTGATGTATCTAGTTTATGTTAATTAGATAAGCTGTGTGGAATGTATAAATACTGCTCCTGTCCTGCAATAAACGGCTCCTACTCCTGCTGTATCAACATACGCAAGTTATTCGTCACACCCCCCACCCCCCCCACCCCCCGTTATTTTGCTGCAGCCGGACTACGGCACTGTAACTTAGCTTGCTTGGATTGGCTAAACCCCCATGTGCCTTTTGCAGTTTTCAAGCTTAAAATAAATGCCCTTACAATTGTTTTGGGCTGATCTGGAACAGACCTTATGTTCCTGGTCAGTCACCGCCAGTGTGCTTCAATAAAGGTTTGATTCGATTATACCTGAGTGGTCTGGAAGTCAATTTATGAAACCCTGAAATGTTGCTTTAACTATAACATTACTAATAAAGCAGCTTCACTTGTGCTGCAGCTTTTAACTGGATTTTTCAGTTTTTCATTAAGTTTGCTTATACAAATATACTTTAATCACTGGGAGGTACTGGGAGTGTTGGGTGCAATTAAAGAGTGAAATGAAATATTTAAAAATGAAAATACTTCACTTCTTGCTTCCCCTTGGTTCATGAAAAAGCAAAACAGATAGAAGTACTCAGATTCTTGGAAAACTTTATAGAGTAATTACCCTCACTCTTCTTGTACTACTTATATACTCTGTACATGAGGGAGAAGTTTCTGTTATGGCAGCTTAGCCTTTCCTCTAATGGATATATAAGGGAGTGTACCATATGAAAATGTCTATGTTGCTTCTTTTGTGGGATCTCACAGAATTTTATTCTATTGGCAGGATATTATTATCCTGCAAGAACTACTCTGCATTAAGTCAACTCTCTCAGAATTGATCTTTAAGTCAAAATACTTAATTTTCTAGTATGGCAATTTGTAAATCAATGGATGTGTAACTGATGTGATTCTGCAATCTGTGTATAGGGTGAAGGTGGGAGTTCATAACCCACTTGAATCAAAGTGTGGAATATGATATGTCAAGAAATTTGTAATGTTTTGAACAACCCACAATAAAAAATTTAAAAAAATAAAAAATAAAAAATTAAAAAAAATACTTAATTTTGAAGACAATTAGAAAAATATTTACTCCCATGGGAATATATTCCATAGTTCTTGGTTGTTTTAACATAAAACCTAGTGACTAGGACTGCATTGTTCTGTAACACTCTTTAGAGTTAGTTACACTTTCTGGACTCTGTCCTTTACTCAAATACTCTTTAGCACAATATCCTCACAACAGTCTTGTCCTAGTGACATACACCTCTAATCCCAGTTACTCAGGAGGCTGAGGCAGGAGGATCATCTGAGTCCAGGCATTTGAGGCAGGCCAGCCTGAGCAATATAGTGAGACCCTGTCTAAACAAAACAAAACAAAAAGTAACTGCAATAAATATCTAGTATAACTAAATGCCATGTAACTGGAAAACCACAGGCAGAAAAATAAAAATAAACCCCAATCTCTCACCGTGCTCAAAACTCAACTCAAAGTGGATCAATAACCTTGAAAGCAGACCAGAGACCCTACATCTAACTGAAAAAAAATGTAGGCCCAAATCTTCATCATGTCCGATTAGACCTTGACTTCCTTAACAAGACAGCTAAAGTGCAATAAATAAAATCAAGAATTATCAAATGGGATGGACTCAAACTAAAAACTAAAAACCTTCCTCTCAGCAAAAGAAACAATGAGGTGAAGAGAGCCTATAGTTTGTGAGCATTTTTTTGCCACATGCATGTCAGATAGAACACTCATCCACAGGATACATAAAGAACTCAAAAAACTTAACACCAAAAACAACACAATGAATAAATGGGCTAAGGAGCTGAACACACATGTCTCAGAAAAAAACATTTGATCAACAAATATATTAAAAAAAGTTCAAAATGTCTAGTAATTAGAGAAGTGCAAAATCAAAGCTACTCTTAAGATTTCATCTCACATCAGTCAGAACTGGCAGTTATCAAGAATTCAGACAACAATAAATGTTGGTGAAGATGTGGAGGAAAGACACACTCATACATTTCTGGTGGGATAGCAAATTGGTGCAACCAATATGGAAAGCAGTATGGAAATCCTTCTAGAACTTGAAATGGAATCACCATTTGACCCAGCTATCCCACTCCTCAGTCTATACCCAAAGGACTTAGAATCAGCATACTATAGTAATGCAGCCACATCAATGTTTATAGCAGCTCAATTCACAATAGCTAAACCACGGGAAAAAAAACAAGGTACTCTTAAATCAATGAATGGATAAATAATCTGTGGTATATATACTCAATGGAATATTACCAGGATTAAAAGAGAATAAAATTATGGCATTTTCAGGTAAATGGATAGAGTTAGAGAATATTATGCTAAGAGAAGTAAACCAATCCCAGAAAACCAAAAGCAACTCTGATAAGTGGATGCTTATCAATAAGGGGGGGGTGGGCAATGGGAAAAATGGAGAAACTTTGATGGAACAAAGGGGAGGCAGGTGTGTGGAGGGGGCACGGGGGCAAGAAAGATGTTTAAATGTGATGGACATCATTAACCAAGGTACATGTATGATTGCACATAGGGTGCAATACTATATCATGTACAACTAGAGAAATGAAAAGTTGTGCTGCAATTGTGTACAATGAATCAAATGCATTCTGCTGGCATATATAGCTAAGTACAATTAATTAATCAATTAATTAATTTAAAAGGTAAAAGAAAAAAAAAAGAAGGCAGGTGTGGACCTTGTCTAGAAGCAAAGGACAACCTACTGTTTAATTTAGCACTGCGTGAAAGAAAACCATCTAGGCTCCCTGGCATTACAATGGCCAAGGAAGTGGACATAAATATGAAAAAGAAAGAAAATGAAAAAGAAGATAATAAAAAAGAATTAAGACATGCATAGCAAAGTTGTGAAGGATCCAACATAGGAAAATAAATTAGTGTCAATATTTATTGTACTTATTGTGTCTGTTTATATGGGAGGGGGGTGCAGAATATGATGGAGACAATGATGCCTTCCTGGAGAACTTGCTGCTCAGCTATGGGAGAGCAAGCAGGTCCAGCAGATGCCCTGCACAATGGGCTCTTTCAGGTTCGAAGCTTGCCTCAAGGTCACACCTTCCAGGGGCAGCCAGCATCCAAAGACAGGACAGACACAAAGGGAGAAGGCAGCTGAGGACAATTTCATGTCCCATGCTGGCTCAGAGCTTTGAGTCTTCAACCAGCCATCATGGAAATTTTGCTTTGACAGGAGACAATTAAAAAAAAAACCCTCCCACAACCCAAACACCATCTCAGCATCTGCTTTCAGAGACTCCAACCTGAGACCATGAAGCCCTACTACCTAAAATGAAACTTTATTATCAAACAGGAGTTCAAGAAGGGGAAAATGTTGAAAAGCAATACATTCAATTTAAACACATTCTATTGGAGGAGACTTGGCAGAGATCTCCTGCAGGTATGATACTCAGGACTGTAGCAGAAGAATAAAGAATAAGTGGGAACTTAAAGTTGCAGACATTTGAATAATAAATCTAAAATATCTTTAATATTTTTATATGTTGTAGATATATTTTGGAACCCATTTTTAAAGATTCAACTAAAAACTAAAACAAGTGATTTTTTTATACAATTTGATGTTTAGCTATTGCAACATTTATACATCAACTCTGTTGTCTGATATGGGACCTTCTGATGCTGAAGACATACAACAGATATGCTCAAATTAAAGCCAAGATTCTATCACCTCTGCAGCTATTTCTATATCCAGCATCCCTATATTAAGCTATTTTCTTTATTGTCCAATTGACAGATAATTAATAGAATCCCAATTGCCTGGTTATAATGTCCTTGCTTCTTCTCTGACAGGAAAGTTATTACATTTTAAGAGAATTTCTACATACACATTTATCAGCTTTTAGCTATTACTTCTGTCTTCACAAGGTTATATTTATGCCCAAGGGTACTTTGTACATTTAAATCAGAATGAACAGTGTTTATTCACATTTTATCTTTCATAAACATAGTAAAAAATATGAGAAAAATTTTATCTCTGCCTTCACATTCCTGCCTAGGAGTTTGAATGCTCAGTGCCAATGTCAGTCTTCTTCACTTCCAATTTAACCCCTTTATGCTATTTTGATTCACATTTCATTGGTTAAGGGTATTGTATTTGTGCCAAGTAAATAATATATACACATAAAAGTTTGAAGTTGATTTTGAGTGTGTATAAAAAGGGAACATTCTCATGCCAATAACCAAATCAAAAAGCTGATGAACACACACACACACACACACACACACACACAGCAAACATACCCTTTCTCGCCTAAAAATGGGAAATAAAGTATTGTTTCTCTAATGATCACTTTGTAGTTAAATATTTGACAGAAAAAATAATGCAAAAAATATGCTCCCAAATCTAGTAAATCTGGCAGATGTAGACAAACAAATATAACCTGTAACAGCCAGGGTGATCATGTATCCTGGTTTACCAAGGGCAGTCCTGGCTTCTGCTAATAAACCCCTGTGTTTATTCCCTGGTACCAAGGATAGATAGATAGATAGATAGATAGATAATTTTTAAAAATCAGATGAAGAAGTTGAGGATTAACTCAGTGGTAGAGTACTTGTCTTGCATACACGAAGCTCTGGGTTCAAATCTCAACACCACATGTCAACACACATACCCATATGCACACATAAATCTGTTGCAATTCTTCTTCAGTATGAAAAGAAGAAAAAGAACAGTTTTTAAAAAATTTACTACACTGTGGAAAGTAATTCCATACAAACAATACCATATTAATAACTGTCTGTGGGATACTATTTGATATATAAGGCTATATTGAGATTATTAATGACTAATTTTTCTAACATGACAGATTATTCAAACCTAATACTAAGACCTAATAACCAAGGTCTTTACTTTATGCTGTAGCATCTATTAGTGAGTTCAGTATTTTCAAGCACTATGTTCTACATAATGCCATGGGAAATATTTCTACTCACCTAAATTTTATTCTTCATTCTAACTCTGTGAAAACCTTTTACATTAGACACTTTGCAAGTTTCAAAGCTCTACCCTTTCTTCTATATATAGGTATATGGAGGCCATTTCAGCACCAAAGACTTGCTTGAAAGTTGAACTCATTTTTAACACTTGAACTTTCTATGCATTTTATAATTAACCTTTGATCTATTAAAAGCAATTCATTTTGTCAATTAGGTCACAAACTTGACAATAACCAAGAAATTATCCATTTATTTTGTTCCCCATATTCAATAACTATGTAATTTTTGTCAGTGCTGGCTGTTAGATTCCTCTTGGCCTTAGTCTCTCATCTTAGCCTTAGTGTGGATCAGCATGCCAGAAGAAACAGATGGTTCACTCAATTTTTAAATTTGAGAAAGTTTCAGGAAGGTCAGGATTTAAGGAAATTGATAGGGACAATGAAATAGACCTTGACTTTCAGTGGTGGAGTCACCATTACCATATTCTAGCCTTCAGGAGGAAAGTAAGAAAGAGGAACCAGAGAGATTACTTAAGAGAGGCAACTTGACAAGAGACACAGTCTTTGGAAAAAAGAATGGCATAGAAGGAATAGGCTATGTAAATAGTTCCAATCAGCTTACTTGATGCCTATCATACAATCTTCTGCCACTTCTGCCTGTCCACTGAGACTATAATCCAAATGAAAATCAGAGAGTAGCAGAGTGCAATCTATTTAGCTCAGTCTTCCAGGGTAAGATCAGGACACAAAAGGGTGAAGAGTGAATCTCAATTGGCATATTTAAAATAAGCCTTTGTTTAGATTCCCAACATCTGTTTCTATAACTTCTCTATTGTTTAATTTAGTATTCTAATTTAATCAATGTATTCTTTCAAAGTAGAAAATTTGATCTTTCCACTCAATAGCATTAAATTCTGAAGAGTTTAGACATTTTAAGAAATAACTACAGAATATTCAGTAACATATTTAAAATATTCAAACTTTTATCCCTAGTTATTTCTTATACCTCTCACTCTATGATCTAAAGATATATTATTTAAAATATACAAAGCTTTCTAAATTCAGTCTCAATGCTGTTTCCTTGTGACCGCCCTGACTTCCTTCAATATCTTATTCAAATTTTATTTATCTTGTTAGACCTCAACAAAAAATAATACTTATAATTTGCATATCTGCAAATCTCTATACAGATTAACACTTGTCTTTCTATAAAGTTAATGGATACAACAGTATCCACCAAACCTACCATTTTAACTCTTTACATCTTTAAAGCATTCTATCCTTTTCCAGGTACCTTACATTTGGCACAAAATGTATGAAACAAAGGAAAAAAAAGACTTGAAAAGAAAGACTTTGTAGCTATTATTGATGATCCACTAGTAGTCTATACATTAATTTTCACTTACTCCCTCATTCTTTTTATTTTATCATGGAATCATTTTATTACAGAGTTGGGTGCAAGTATACACATTTGTTGACACATACCCCTGTATTTCCTACTACAAAGATATGATACTGTGATGGTAAGTACGTATTCAATGTGATGTATCAAATCTGAATCAAGTTTATAACAGTATTTCTGACTGGTATGTTTTCAGCTACACTGAATCATATAACTGGAAATCTCTCTTTTTGCCCTTCTTCTCTACCTGTATGTGAGATTTTCCAGTGCATCTGAATAACATCCACAGATTTTTCTGCTACTCAATCGAGGAATAAAATTTCCTCCTCAAACTTTATGTATTCACTAAAGAATTAAATTACCAAGAAATTGGCCAACATAAGACAGAATAATGACTTGGAAGAATTAAAATTTGAACATTCTAAACATAATGAAGATGGAGTATAACAATATATAATTGTTTCTCTTTATTTATAGATTTTTCCATACTGTACTATTTGTAGTCTCACAGGTGTTAATGAGACAAAAAGGAGAAGCAAGTGATAAGCATCTTAATATGAAAACATCCATAAAATGTGCATGTTATATTTTATCCAAACTCTATTCCTTTATTGGAAAAATCAACCTCTGTAAATAGAAGATAAAATGAATATAGAAGAACATTTGTCACCCTTTACATCCTGGCAGATTGAAATGTGACACCTACAAACAAAAGTAAGTTTTAGAATTGGAACAAGACAAGATGCCCTCTTTCACTACTTCTATTCAATATAGTTTTTGAAACACTGACCAGAGCAATAGACAGATGAAAAAAAAAATAAAGGCATATGTATAGGAAATGAAGAACTTAAATTAGCACTATTTGCTGATGATATGATTCTATACCTAGAAGACCCAAAAAGCTCCACCAGAAAACTTCTACAAATAGTAAATAAATTCAGCACAGGAGCAGGATACAAAATCAACACCCATAAATCAAAGGCATTTATGTATGTCAGTGACAAATCCTCTGAGAAAGAAATGAGAAAAACTACCCCATCTACAATAACCTCAAAAATAAATAAAGTACTTGGGAATCAATGAAAAAGGTGAAAAATCTATACAATGAAAACTAAAGAACCTTAGAGAAAGAAATCAAAGAAGATCTCAAATGATAAAATAATCTACCTTGAACTTGGATAGGCAGAATTAACATTATCAAAATGACCATACTACTGAAAGCACTATACAAATTTAATGCAATTCTGATAAAAAGCCCAATGCTATTCCTCATAGAAATAGAAAAATCAATCAAGAAATTCATGTGGAAAAATAAGAGATCCAGAATAGCTAAAGCAATCTTTAACAGGAAGAGTGACAAGTGACATCACTATACCAGACCTTAAACTATACTACAGAGCAATAGTAACAAAAAAAAAATAGCATGGTATTGGCACCAAATCAGACTGGTAGACCAATGGTACAGAATAGAGGACACAGACACTAACCCACAAAATTACAATTATCTTATACTAGACAAAGGTGCCAAAAACTTTCATTGGCAAAAAGATAGCCTCTTCCCCAAATGATGCTGGGAAACCTGGAAATCCATATGCAACAAAATGAAAATAAAACCCTCTCTCTCACCATGCACAACACTCAATTCAAAGTGGATCAAGGACCTAGGAATTAAACCAGAGACTCTATGTCTAGTAGAAGAAAAAGTAGGCCCTGATTTTCATCATGTGGGATTAGGCCCCACCTTCCTTAATAAGACTTCTATAGTGCAAGAATTAAAACCAAGAATTAATAAATGGGATGAATTCAAACTAAAAAGTTTCTTCTCAGCAAAAGAGACAATCTGTGAGGTGAACAGTAAGCCTACATCCTGGGAGCAAATTTCTACCCCTCACACATCAGATAGAGCACCAATCTCTAGAGGATATGGAGAATTCAAAAAGCTAAGCACCAAAAATCAAATAACCCAATCAATAAATGGGCCAAGGACCTGAACAGACACTTCTCAGAAGAAGATATACAATCAATCAACAAATGTATGAAAAAATGTTCATCATCTCTAGCAATTAGAGAAATTCAAGTCAAAACTATTGTAAGATATCAACTCACTCCAATCAGAATTGCAGCTATTATGAATACAAATAACAAGTGTTGGCAAGGATGCAGGGAAAAGATACACTCATACATTGTTGATGGAACTGCAAATTGGTGCAACCAATATGGAAAGCAGAATGGAGATTCCTTGAAAATCTGAGAATGGAACCACCATTTGACCCAGCTATCCCTCTCTTCCATCTGTACTCAAAGGACATAAAATCAGCATACTACAGGGACACAGCCACATCATTGTTTATAGCAGCACACTTCACAATAGCTAAACTGTGGAGCCAAGCTAGGTTCCCTTCAGTGGATGAATGGATTAAAAAATGTGGCATATATACACAATGGAATTTTACTCAGCAATAAAAGAGAATAAAATCATGGCATTTGCAAGCAAATGGATGGAATTAGAGAAGATAACACTAACTGAAGTTAGCCAATCCCCAAAAAACAAATGCCAAATGTTTTCTCTGATATAAGGAGGCTGATTCATAATGGGGTAGGGAGGGCATGGGAGGAATAGAGGAACTCTAGATAGGGCAGAGGGGTGGGAGGGAAAGAGAGAGGGCAGAGAGTTAGCAAGGATGGTGGAATGTGAGGGACATCATTATCCGAAGTACATGTATGAAGACACGAATTGGTGTCAACATACTTTATATACAGCCAGAGATATGAAAAACTGTGCTGTGTATGTGTAATAAGAATTGTAATGCATTCTGCTATCATTGATTTTTTTAAAAAAATCAATAAAAAAGTAAATTTTGGTTAAGTTTCAATTTAAAATATTAGAGAGATGAATTATAATAGTATTTAAATGTACTGAATGAAAATGTTGATGTTAACTTCAATGTATCCTTATAGAATCTTATGTGTAGAAATGTATGAGAGTTTAGTTTTTACATCATTTTAATAATATACAACCATACAGCAAGCATACAGCATAGGCTTTTGTAGCTACATTGAAAATAAAAATTCTCAACTGCCCTGACAAGGTTTTGATGAATTATGATACACAATTCTATTTATATACATAGTAAATAAACCAGTGCTTTTACCTACATGTTTTAAAATGTTCAGTATAGACATGCAATTGTCAAAACATTTTCTGCATGCTGCTTCCAAAGTGTTGAATATGTATTTATTCATGTCCTAGCTTGTTCCAGAAAGGACTGCATGTGATAGAAATGCACATATGACAAAGTAAAACATAACTCGCAAAGATGAGTGTGAACAATGCTAAATGATATAGAGGAAATTATTTTTTTAATTAAGGCTAGATAAATATTCTGGCTTAATGCTGTCTTTCAAATCACTGGGAGTCACACATTTATCAAAGTGAATAAAATTACAAGATGCTGCAATATAGCTAAGAAACTGTTTAGTTAAACATATTTTGTTAGACTTTTTTTGCATTTTTAATTTCAGAAGAAATGCATTTCCTGTTTCAAGAAATATAAACCAGAAGTGTGCAGAGTTCAGAGTCTCACATCTCTCCTGATTTGCTTTCCACATGTTTTGATGAGTGCAGCTTTCTCATTTTAAAAATATAAATGTACTCTTCTAAAATGCAAAATGCATGGTAGGAGTTGACATAGAAACTCTTTGAAGAAAGACCAGGTATGGTTTCACAGATATATTCAATGTACATTTATTACAAGTTTCTAATACACCAGGAATCTTCCAAGGTTCTTATGCCACAGTGAAGGGGAGAGAGATCAACATACTCTGCCCTCTGAGAACTGATAGGTAGGAGGGACAGAAGTTCTCAATAAAAATGCAAAAGCAGCTTCATACATGCAGCTTTGGGTATATGCCTTGCAGGAGAACTGCAAGGGATTGATCCAGTTTGGAGACTGAACTAAGAGAGGGAGAAGAAAAGCATTCTCTATTTGGAAGTTATCTTGACCTGAGCCATCATAGATGAGAGACCAAGGTGGGTGAAGAAGACTATGGGAAAAGAGGCTATTTCTCATTCTGAAAAGGGAAAAGAAATGCAATCATAAATTCACTGTAGTTGGAAAGAGACAAGTTTATTTATGGAAATGTTACTGGAAAGACACTGTTCTGTCTTGGGAAATCAAGTCAGCATGTTTTAAGTGTGGCAGGAAGTTTTCTGAAATGAAGTTGACAGAAGTGTAGGAAAATCCAGATCTTATAACAGGAGATGTGCTGTAGGTGATTCTGATGTACATGTCCCCTTTCTCAAATAATTTATTATGGAATTTGATTCAGATAAAATATGAAACCAAAATTCTAATCATGTGTCAAAAAATAGAGTTACAGTATTCCACATCTTCATTCTGTTTTTTATTACATCCTAACATTAAAGTCTTTATGTGTCTCAAATGAACAAATCACATGTTATTTAAACTATAATTACTCACTGAAACCCCTATGTTGTTTTTCTTTCATGTTCAGCTCAGATGAGATGTTTTATGGCAGCTAAATTGTTCTATGTCTATTTATAGAACATAATTACTTGTATACAAAATTGTCAACATTTTTCTCACTTATATATTTGGAAAAACTTAGGAAAACAGTGTTTTATAGTTCCTGGGAAATGTTAAGTACTGACAGGGTTATGAATTTCTTTATTATCAAATAAATATATATTCATATCATTAATCCGCTCACTGAAAACCCTGTTACACTAAAGTTTTATCTTTTTAAGAATTTTAAAGGGAAATGGACAGCCAGTTAAATAAATAAAAATAAAGGAAAGCTAAAAATTACCTTAATACTTTTATATATTTTACTCATTTCCTTAATCTACAAATTTGTAAATTGTAATAATTAATCTAGGATTTATCCTTCTTTTCTAGTAAAAACTACATTGCCATTTAATCTAATAACCTGATAATATAAAGTTCTCTTTTCAAAATAGTTTTTAGTTATATATGGATATAATGCCTTTATTTATTTTTATGTGGTGCTGAGGATTGAATCTAGTGCCTCACACATGCTACATACTCTATCACTGAACTACAACTCCAGCCACGCTCCTTTTTTCTTTTTTTTTTTCAATAGAGGCTAGCATATAATGAATTCATGCTGAATGGTAGGTTTGGAAATAATATTTTTAGCCAATGAGCAGCTATATAATCCATACATAGTGAAATCTTTGTATGAAATATTAATGGACAACTAAATATAAGTGTGCTAACTACAGTCATATAGATTGTATTTGAGAATTGGTGGATCTAGTGGTCCCTGCATTGACCTAATGCTTAGTCTTGGCAGCTCAGAATGTGGCATGTCCAGAAGTCGAGGGGCTTGTGATTTGAAATCATATGTTACATACAGAACCACCTGTGAAGTAAGATTGCCACAGGTATTTCAGCTGTATTGAGTCAAGCAACTCCAGGTGAACTGGACACCTCTGTTCAATAACAAAGCTTATAGGAATAAAAAGAGATATAGAATTAGGAGACAAAGAAAGAAAGTTTACACTAATTTTGGGCTGTGGATTTTTAGAACAGAGATCATATGAAAGATATGTTAGAATAAAAAGAGACTGGTGAATACTGACTATGAATTATGTTCTTAGTAAAAACAGAGAATTAAAATGTAATTATAACATGCAGAAAATCATGTGTATGCTTGAGAAATTGAGGATGTAATATTAGGATGTTTGTTATTTGTATTAAAAATTTTTTAGCAAATGATGATAATAACAACTAATACTCTTCATGCATAATTAATGTTGTTGATACTAGTATGAGTGCAAGGGATAGATTATACATATTTTTTTCATATATACACATATACAGTTTATATTTTTTCTATAAATTTACATGTTTTGAGTTTTTGAAAATTAAATATATATTCAGAGTTACTAATTTTAGAATGAATATATTCTTTTTTATCAATCAATAAATATAAATACATATGTGCACATATATATATATATATATTTAGAAAATATAAAGAATAAAACTATTATCTGCATAATGGAAAGAAGGAAAGGACAGTAAAGGACTCGTGAGAGATGTTATCTCCTGAATGATTGTGTCCACCCAAAATTCATGTTGAAAACAAGTGTCCAGTTGAATGATATAGGAGGTGGGACTTTTGGGAGGTGATTATGTCATGAGGACTGCACCCTCATAAATGGGATTAATGTTGTCATTAAATAGGTCCTTGGAGCTGACTTGACTTTCCACCACAGCCAGCAGGTGCCATCTATGTATCAGAAAGCACAAGCTAACCAAAATGCATGGCATTTTATTTTTTGGCATCCCAGCTGCTAGTGAGAAAAAAAAAATTCTGTTGTTTTATTAGCAACTTAGTCTGTGACATTCTGTTATACAAGCCTTAATGAACCAAAACTAATATGGGAGGGGATGGAAGAAGAGAAGAGGAGGAGCTCATAAGTTCATCATAAACTTCCTATTGCTTTATAGTACATAGTTGGTTTATTCATGAGGTGTTCTTCCATAATTGTTAATTACCTTTGTATGCAAAATGTGCCAATTATAACATTTTTGCTCTGTGTCTACAGCTTGACCCTTTGGTCAATCCTGATATATGTTCTCAGTTCAAGACATTATTTACAGAAGTTTGTATTTCAATTTCTTAACCAGGCATTGGCCAATATTCATGTCTCCCTTGTGCCAGCTAAACTGACTTTGCTCTTCCTTGCTCTGTCTGAATATAGGAACTAACTTATTTAATGCATAGAGATCACAGCAAGTTCTCTAACCCAACTGTAGAAAAACTTGAAAACTTAGTTATAAACTTTTTTTCTAAACATGGGCTCTCTTGGCCAATGCTATTATTTTAAAATCATAGGAATTACATCACATCATTTCCTGCACATCACTAGTATGGAATATGGCAGTGATAGTAACTAATACTCCTCATGTGTAATTAATGTTGTTGATACTAATATGAATATAAGGGATAGCTTGTGCCCATTTCACAAAGGCAGAAACTGAGAATCAGAAATCAACTACCTTGGCTAACCCTAAAGCCAATCTGATTAAATATCTAAACTGGTTTTTATTTTAAATTTCTCTGATTCCAAAATTATTCACAAAATTAATCACAGATTCAATCTTAAATAGCAGAACTCTAATTTACATAGATTCCTATTAGAAAAATGATTACAGTATGATTTCCAGGACATAGATTAATCAGTTATAAGGCACAACACCTTGTATTTTCTTTGTCATAGTACAAGTTGATAATAGTTACACCTTTGGGCTACTCTAGATATTTATCAGATTGTTTCCAGAGCACTTGGTTTGGAGATATTTTGAATCAACAAACATTATGGGAACCATAGCAGTTTCATTGGGAAATTTACTAGCAATTCAGACAAATCCCTGGCCTTACATTAGGAAATTTAAGAAACATCTGTCACTATGGATGGCAGCCTTAGAAAGCCCTGTTGCACTGTGCCTGGACTTTGAATTATGTACTGACCTTAACTAGAAGCAAGACTTAGCAATGAACTTGTTGCTGAGAATCATGGTTAAGTATCTAGAAAGGTTCATATTTCCTGAATATATGTCAGGAGTCAGTAACTAACTGACCCTTATCCTTTATTAGTTATTCTAAGGCATATTTAAAAATCTCATGGGCTTGAAATACATCAGACTTTCTGA
This sequence comes from Marmota flaviventris, assembly GCF_047511675.1. Taxonomy (NCBI): domain Eukaryota; kingdom Metazoa; phylum Chordata; class Mammalia; order Rodentia; family Sciuridae; genus Marmota; species Marmota flaviventris. The sequence goes on from NC_092513.1 coordinate 60,298,663, forward strand.
CCTAGTCTTTTCCTGTTTGTATTAGAAATGGTAGACTTGACAGATACTCTTTATATTGGTAGGGTTTTGTTTATGTCTGTCTCCATGCCTTTTAGTACTATGCTGCTATTCAGAGGAGGGGGGACAAATATTTCACAGGTAAAACATTACTAAAAAATAGACTTATTATTTTAAAAAGAGGCACCACTCTGTAAGAACTTATCAAAGCAAATTGATAAGACCACATAGAAAATTCTGTAAATTTGGTTCAACTGGATGTCACCTTCTACTGATTTTATATTAAGCACTGACTCTAGTCCTGCTACAAGGATATCTGGCTTACTTAACTTTTATGACATATCCTCTGAATCCTGAATATTCATTTCTGCTTAACAGTTCTGTAACTTCTATTAATTGATATTTGTACAATTCCCTCTTTAATATTTTAAATACATGTATCCTTTCTTTTACAACAACAAATGTGTATTTCCATTCATTTGCCTTGTCTAAAAATCCAACTCCTCAATGCTTCTATAATTACCATCAAATCCTGGACACCCATTTCTATAGAATGAATGTCTTCTTGGCACAATGACTCCATTGCAACTCAATTTAATTTTTTCTAAATTTTTTCCACTGTTTGTTACTTCTCTCTTTCTCCCAGTGAACATAGAGAGGATTGAGTTATCAACTGTGCCATGATTTAGAACAATAAAACATTTTTTATTGTCAGAAACTGAGAACACTCACATTATTTTTGTTTCACTTTACTGTCTTCTTTCAAAATGAAAGCAAAACCCCTTTAACATAGTTGTTTTGTGACATGGATACTGAGAAGCACCACATTGTCTTTGGAGAAAGCCCAGAAAAAAATTATTTTACCTACAATGATATTTTCCATAGCTTTTGAGTAGTTAGTCATTTTTTTAAAGTGTTTTATGTTTGCTTTGTCTTTTATTTTAATTATGGTTATGTTTATCCAAATAAAATGAGGTTAGCTTACTAAAATGTCACAACAATATTTCATTCAGAAGGAAGACTGGATGCTTCAAATGGCCATTTTACAAGAAATTAAAAATTAGGTACTTACATGTAAAAAACATTTAAAAAATGTTTTGCATACATAACTACTGAGAGAAAATTATGAAGAAAAATAAAACCAGGGAAAATGGAGAGTTGTTATGTAATGATTAAAATTTCAATTCATTAAGAAGGTAAAACAGTTGTAAATATATATGCACTTGAGAGCATAGTATAAAAGTGAAACAAACAAAAATTTCACATGGAAAATAATTACTCTGTCAATGATTGGTTGAGCAAAAAGATATTTTAAAAAAATACAAAATAGAAATACCAAAGGTTAAGAACTTGAGCAGGCTGGGGATTTAGTTCAAGCCGTAACATGCTCATCTTTCATGCACAGGGCGCTGAGTTGGACACTAAGCACCACATAAAAATAAAATAAAGATGTGGTGTCCACTGTAAACTGAAAAATAAATATTAAAAAATTCTCTCTCTGTCTCTCTACCTCTCTCTCTTAAAAAAAATTTAAAAACTGTGAGCACTAATTTCCAAGATAAATAAAAAACTCAAAAACACTTAACACCAAAACAACAAATAACCCAATCAGTAAATGAGCTAAAAAACTGAAGAGATACTTCATAGAAGATATGTAATAAATCAATAAATATATGAAAAAATGTTCAATATCACTAGCAATTAGAGAAATGCAAATATTTCATTTCACTCCAATCAAAATGGCAATTATAATGAATATAAACAATAAGTGTTGGTGAAGATAAAGGGTAAAAAACACGCTCATGCATAGGTGGTAGGACTGCAAAATGGTGCAAACACTCTGGAAAGCAGTATGGAGATTCCTTAGATAACTTGGAATGAAACCTCCATTTGACCTAGCTAACCTACTCTTCAGTTTGTACACAAAGGATTAAAATCAGCACACTATAGAGAAGCAGCCAAATCAATGTTTATAGAAGCTCAATTAACAATAGCTAAACTGTGGAACCAACCTAGATGCTCTCCATCAGATGAATGGATAAAGAAAATGTGGTATATATACACAGTGGAATATTACTTAGCCTTCAAGAATAATGAAATTATGGCATTTGCAGGTATATGGATGGAGCTAGAGAATATCATGCTATGCAAGGTAAGCCAATCCTAAAAAAAAAAAAAAGGCCAAATGTTTTCTCTGATATGTGGGTGCTGATCCATAATGAAGGGGAGGGTGGGAGAGTGGAGGAACTTTGGATTAGGCAGAGGGAAATGAGGAAAGGGGAGAGGGTTTGGGGGGGTGGGAAGGACTGTGGAATGAGAGGGACATTATTACCCTATGTACATGTATTATTGCACGAATGGTGTGAATCTGCATCATGTACAACCAGAGTAATGAAAAGTTGTGCTCCATTTTGTACAAAAGTCAAAATGCATTCTGCTGTCATATATAAACAATTAGAACAAATAATAAAATTAAAAAGAGAAAATAATCATTGTTCTTCCTAAGAAACTCATGGGAGTGTAGCACACTAAAGAAGTTTATGCAGCCTTAAATAACCTGAAGAAATAAATTAATATTTTATTATTCCCCCTTCCCAGGAAGATAGAGGATTGTCAGAGTTTTTATCCCTCCATTCCCTCCTGACCTGTGAGAGAGATTGGGAGAGCATGCCCCGACCAGGATGGGCCAAGAAAGGTAAAGGTCCAAGAAAGGTAAAGTTCGACTGGCCGCCCGCACCCAGCCCTCCCTCAAAGCGGATCTCGTTTATTGAGAAAACACACACAGCTAATATAATGTACAGGAGCCAATCAGGATAAAGGTCAGCAGGGTGAGGAGAATTCACATTTACACCCATCCTACAGGCAGTAAAGGGAGACAGGAGCTGTCCTTGAGGGTGGAAGCGTTCTGAGCCTATCCTAGAGGAGGTCCCATTCTTCATCACAATCCACGGCAATGCCTTCTGGCTAATCGCTAGGTGCTTTCTTAGCTACTTGTGGCCCCAGGACTGGGAAGCGGGTAGCAGCCAGCAAGTTAAGTTTCCTCTTTTCTGATGCAACATGCCCCACCTTACATCATGCCCTACAGAGGATAATACATATTCATACATTTCTCTAAACTTTAAAACAAAATTTTGAAAATAAGTATTAATGTGGACTTAATACAAAACTCTAATTATTATAACAGTTCTGCTTTCTCTAAATCTTAATTCCACATATTCCTTTTCCCAAATTACACTTTGGTGTCACAGCAATTTTCTGTGCCATACTTTTAAAGTCTACTTTTCATCCCAGAATTCCATATTCATCATTACTGAAAAAAAAAAAAACAGAATTTCATCTTCACTATTTTCATGTTATATTCAATCTCATAGGATCCAGCCTATAGAAACCATCTAAATTAGACTATAACATCATTATTTTTCAGCTAGTAATCTAAGCTAAAGTTATATCTCCATATGGAAAATCCTTCAAAAATAGTATGCCTTGTACCTCCATAATCACTAATTATAAAAAGTACAATAACTAATTATATATTTAGCTAATTGAGACAAGCCATGTAAAGAAAATCCAAGGACAGACTATTTAGTGTTGGAATCATGGGCTGGGAACCACAGGAGTTGGAACACACTCTTAAGCAGAAGGTATGTTCCATGTCCATATGCACCTGCAATACTGGGTTCCATTACATGAGGGTGCACTCACGCTGTGTCTATTTCAATTTATTTGAAACAGAAATTAATAATTTCTTTTATAGGTGGCCATGACAATTCTGTCTACATGTATGTATCTGTTTTAGGTTTCTCATTCCCCCTTCTGAGAAGTACATACTCATGCATGATCTCTCTCTAAAGCAAATACATGGGCAATGTTTCAAACACAGGAAATAGTGATGAGTGGTTCATGGAATATAATGATGTCACAATACATAATTATTTGTACTACATAATTATGAATGATGCTTACTTCTTTTCAAATAATAACCCTGAAAAAAGCAAAAATGGGGCATAGGTTATTAGTCTTGTTGGAAATCAGAAGCCATGGGAGAACGGAAAGGTCTATGCAAAGCACACAGTGAAATAATCAGGGTCCTTATAAACACAATTGCTCTGATGAATACATTTCCCTCCCAAGGAGGTCTGTTTGTTCACATTTCAAACAATATCCACAGCATAGGGTAGGGGGCACATATCCTCACAGATTTCCAACAGGTTCATATAACACTTGTACACAAATGAAGGTTTGCATGCTTGATATTTGTCCATAGGCATGCAATACCCAAACTCCTATTTTCTCTTCATTTCCAACCTGCATTCAAGAAGAGCCACCCACATGCATGAGCATGCAGATCAAGATCAATATCACAACTGCAACAAGCACCCAGCCAAGCAGTCCAGTGAGTTTTCCTCCTCCAAGGGTCAGCCATTTAAAACAAGCAGAACTTAGTCTTCTGTAAGGAGCCTGCCTGGAGAGGGTTTCAGAGAGGGGTTCCATTGCAACTCAGCAGCCACCGCTAACCAAGTATAGATTGACTGGGTGAGTAAAAAAGCACAGCCTGGCTAAGGACCTTCACGTACACTACTCTAAGACCAACATTTACCTCTTGGATCCCCTAAGTGTCATTCAAGCAAGTGGCTCCTCTAAAAGCTTGGTGTGAATGCTCTCCTAAAGACCTTATGAAATCAAATGAAGGTCCCACCCATACTGTGCTCACAAGGCTGGGCACGAGTACACACACACTCACACACAGAACCTAAAAACTCTGCCAGCCCTGACACTTGGTGTCTTGGATCCAGCATCAAAGGAAGAAAAAAATTCAAGAGTAAGTAATCTGGGTAGGGTGACCCTGGCTCTTTCCTAGTCACCTCTCATCATAGTCACATCCCATTGCAGGAACATCCCATTGGTTGGCACCTTGGCATTTCCCACCCTCAGTCCAGGAGCTGCAACTCCACAGTAGACTGCCTTCTCAGGTTCAACTCCACCCCAGGCCCAAATTGACAGAACAACCTCTTTTGTTCCCTCCACAGTTCCTTCTTTTAACTCCTCTAGCAAAACATTTCCTACTAGTGCATAAAATATTTTCCTCCTTTAGCAAGGAGCTAAGCCAAGAAAAATGTCATCCACTACTGCCTCTTGATTGACTGAGCATCAGGTGGTGAGTGCAGTCTTTACCAGGAAGCTGAGCTCCAGGTAGCCTTCGCACACTAGTCCTTCCTGCCTCTCCAAAATACCATGATCATGTGGTCCACCATCTCTTGGTAGTGTTCAGGTAGCCACTGTCCTTAGGTTCTTGAGTCCCTGCCCAGAGCCATGCCTCTGTTCATTGCCTGTCTTTCCAGAAGCACTGCTGCTGCCACTTTTGCAAATCAATGAAAAACTCAGGATCCAGGATGTCACCAGTTTGCCCCTAGATGTGCACTCCCAGCTCCAAGAGGGCTCTGAGAGCAGGCAGCTTTGGCCTAATATCATATGCTGCCTCTGGGAAGTGGCTGCAGCACCTGCCCAAATGGAAGCACTCAGGGCTGGGAAGAGGCCTCTTCCCATGCCCCTGATTCCCCTGCATACTCTGGCCCTTTCTGTTCACACCTTCCCCCAACACTCTGCCCTCTTCCTTTTTTCCACTTCTCTATTCCATCTCCTTTATTTTGTATTCACCTTTTTCTTGGGCTGATAACTCACAAGATGCAAACATAGCTGCAATTTTGTGCCAGGCTGAATGATGGGGGCCCTGAAAAGGGAAGGGTAATACACTTACAGCACACAAGCACACACACAATCATACCCTTATTCATTCCCACTAATTCCACATCACATAAATACAGAGTTACAAAAACAGTTCATGAACACAGATACACATACATACAATACCTAAATACACACTTGAACATCTGGAGAGACAGATGCACATTCTCATATACACATATTCCAACCACATGTCCTCAAGCATAAAGAGCCATATTTGTGCACCCACATTCTCCCACTCCAGATATGCAAATGCTATCCTTAGTCTCCACAATTGTAAACATTCCCAACCTCTACAGGGACCTGAAAAGTTGTTGGCTATAAATCTAGATGCCAGATTAAGCTCCAGGCTGACCCAAGAGAAAATGAAAAGGCAGAGGGCCAGCCGAATTCTGTCATCTTCCTGTCATAGGAAGCAAGGGGTGAGGAGACCCTATTTGCCAAAGGAGTAATCCCCATACTTTATCCTGGAACCTTCAGTGACTGGGACCACCTGACTTCTAGCGTTGTCTCTAAGGAGTGAGAATATTGTGGCATGGGAGGAAATCTTTATGGCCCCAAACTGAACCTGTCCTCTTTGCTGAATGCTGGGCCCCCTTTGACATCCTTTTGTACATCAACCCCCACCAACTGGCCTCCCAGTCCCGAGGAGATTGTCTTTCCTTTAAGATCTCCTCACTGAGACCCACATACCTCTTCCTCCACTAAATGGGGTTCCACCCAGACACCTCAAGTTATAATCCCCACGTGGAGGATCCTCATGCTGCATCCGCCCCTGCACACATGGTAAAGACACCAGAGGTATCCCCTTACCTCCAGCCCCACAATCCCAAAACTCACAGGCCACACCTCCAGCCCTGAAGAGGAAGATGCCCACCCTGGGTCAGCCCACCTATTATGTGGTGACTCCCGTTGCCAAACAGTACCTCTCCAGAAGCCGCTGTCCCCCAACCCAAGGCAACTGCACCCTCCCTGAGTGGCTCCCAGCACCTAGCTCTTTTGGCTTGGGTCCCTTAGTGGGTGTCTCTGAGCTTTAGTGGCACCAGCTCCTGCATTGCAGCTGCAACAGCACTGGCTCCTGTTGTCTGGAGGCGGTTGCGGAGGGTCCTGCATTGTAGACACAGTGACTGTGGCGGCATTGGCTCCTGAGCATGGCGGCCTTGGTGGCAGCAGCTCTCTGGCTTTATAACCTTTTTTTTTTCTTGCCAGGAAAGCAAGTAAAGCTTGGGTGCCCTGCTGTGAGGATTCCTTAGTTGGGGCACAAAGGAAGATGTAATCTACATATTGTATGACCTTAACTTGTGATTGACTAAATTGAATTAAGACTTGGGCCAATGCCTGGGCAACCGATTGTGGGCTGTCTTTAAACCCCTGGGGCAGAAAATGTCAGGTTAATTGGGTGCACTTGTCAGAGGGAATCCTCAAAAGAAACTAGGTATTGAGAATCTGGGTGCAGGATGCAGAAAAATGCCTCTTTTTAGTCTAAAACTGAACTGGTTAGAATCTTGAGGATTTTGGGATAACAAGGTATAATGATTGGGGACCATTGGATATATGGGAACCACTGCCTCATTTACCAATCTGAGGCCCTTTACTCATTTTCATTCTCCACTGGGCTTTTAATGGGTGTATTATGTGGACTATTACAGGTGTGTGTGTGTGTGTGTGTGTGTGGTGCCGGAGATTGAACTCAGGGCCTCATGCATGTGAGGCAGGCACTCCACCAACTGGGCTATATCCTCAGCCCCCTATTACAGGGTCTTAATAGGCCCTGTCATTTTAAGATACGTTATTATAGGTTGTCACCCCCTTTTTAGTCTCTGGTTTCAGGGGATAATTTTGTGTTGGGACAAGGATGGAGGATCTTTACGATGGATCTGTACAGGAGCAGGTTCTATTGCTGCCTCTTCCCCCTCCCCACTGGGTGTCCAGACTTCCGGTTTATTCTCAGTTTCAACTAGGGTCAGACAAAGTCTCTCCTGGTGTCATAAGAAGTGTGGTGCCTAGGTGAGTCAAAATATCTTTTCCCATAAGGGGGATGGAACTTTCAGGCATTATCAAAAAGGCATGTGAGAAGAGGAGATCATCCCAATAGCAGCTAAGAATTTGGGAGAAATATTCAGTCACAGGCTTTCCTGACACTCCCCTTATGGTCATACTGTGAGAGGAGAGGAGGCCTGGGTTTGAGAGGAGAACAGAAAAAAATGGCTCCAGTGTAGACATATAAATTAATTTTCCTTTACTTGAAACTCAAAATCACCATGGGACCCTGTAGTTGGAGACAAAAAATGTATGCTTTTTTGTAGTATCCCTCTTGGCCACAGTCGTAGCAGGCTATAATGGAAGCAATACCAATCTGGGGCACTTGTCCCAGACTTTCTGCCTGTGTCCTTTAGGGTTATGGATGCTACATTTTTATGACCAGGGTGTATCTGGTTGCATTAAAGCTTGGGGAAGTCCTAAGAGCTTTTTCTGTAAGTTGGGGATGAAGCAATATTACTTATGTTTATTGAGTGTGTATTTATGTTGAGAGAATCAAGTCTTTGGATTTAGGATTTTGTTTATGTGACTTCTAGTAACAAGTAGGGTTTTTTTGGTGTGTGTTTGTGTGTGTGTGTTTGTGTGTGTGCATACTTGTTGTTTGGTGATATCATGCGCACATGTCTTCAGGAACTGTAGAGTATATAGGAATGTATAAGCCTGCATTTGGAAGAGTATACATTATAGTTGCCCATCCGTCAGTACCTGAGTAGTCACAAACATGTATATTTGGGGATATGCACTGAGTTTATTTTTTATAAGGGAAAGGGTGGTGTGTGTATTCAGGGAAGGCAAGGATGGGGTAGATTTACACATCTGTGTGTGTGGGGGTGTGGCAGGGAGTTGTGGGACATGCGCCTTTTTCCAAATGTGAGAGGTTTTGATGATATCCGTAGTGTGAGGGTTTGAGTGTGTATCCTCACATGTATGTGTGCCTGAGTGGTATGTGCACAGGTCTCTGTGGCTAGGTGGCATGTGTGTGTGTGTGTGTGTGTGTGTATAGCTGTAAGGAATAGCAGGAGCACATTGGTGATAGCAAGGTTTTCTCATGTGCACTGACCCTTGTTCCTGTGGATCTGGAGCTCCAAAAGTGATTTCTGCTTTCTCATCCTTATCTGACATCTTGTCTGCATTGGTTGTGATGGTGAGTGGATGTGCCTCTTGTGCTTGAGTGGGGCTGAATTCCAAGATCCTGGGTTGGTGGATGGAAGCTGATCAAAGATGACCCCTTAGAAGTGGTGGGGAGATTTTCTTCCACAATGTGAGGCATGGCCATTCCTCTCCAGAATGGTTCAAAGGGACTGACTCCAGAAGGAAGTTTATGGCAGATTCATAGATCCAGGGAATATTGCTGAGAGAGTTGTGTATGATTGTCCACCTATTGGTTCCTCCCTTGGGTTTTTTCCCTCTGCAAGACAAAGGCCAAAACTCTAAGTATAAGTCCCCACAGGCTCCTCCGAGCCTGGTTCTGTTGGTGGCCCATGTGTGCACATGACTGGCCTCATAGGGTACATGCTCTGGCAACCCCATGAGCTCTATAATTATTACATAGTTGCTCCTCAAGCACATTATGAAGGAGTGAAAAACTGAATGTACCAAAAAAGGCTTAAAATAAATAAATAAATGCCATGAGTGTTATAAAATAAACTTATCACAGGAAAAAAAAACAAAATGAAAAAATGTACAATGTGCAATGATAATGGTTTTAAATTTTCCTGAAGAGCTACCCTCATTGTTATTCTTCATTTCTTGTCAGGACTGAGTGAGTTATCCATCCTTTCAACCTGAATGAACCTTTCACATTCCTTATTGATCAGTTCTACTAGTGCAGAACTTCCTTGGTTTTTATGTGGAAATAAATAAAAGGAGTATAGTTTTTTATATTTGATCAAACAGCAAAATTTTACCATGTTAACTACTTGGGAAGGCACATTGTTGGCATTATTTACACTTATTTTGCCATTCTTCTAATACCAGCATGCTGCCACAGAAGTTTTTTCATCTTGCAAAATTGAAGCTTATTTATGAAATAATAATTGTCAATTTCCCTCATGTCCTAAGAAACCACCATTCTCCTCTCTGTACTGTTTTAATCTCTCTGTGTACTGTGCCTCATATAAGTAAGTATCATACAGAATGTATTCCTTTACTCAGCATTGTAAAGGTTAATCCTTGTTCTAGCATCAGCCAGAATTTCCTCCATTTTCCAGACGAACTAATATTCCATCTTTTGCTACATGTAAAATATTCTTCCTTGGGCTAAGAAAAGGCTGAAGTAGTGGAATGAAATTGACCAAACTATCCTGTGGACCTCTATAAAGAAACCATAGTGAATGACATCTTTATGTATGTCGGTAAAGCCTAGTTAAGAAAATTATTTGTAAATGGAAGGAGGTCCAGTGGAGAAGAAGAAAAGAAACAGAGCCAGGTAGGAGGGGAGGGAATGGGCAAGTTCTGGGGACCAAATTGGAACACTATATTCCCCGCTTATGTATAACTATAATGCACAGCTAAAAATACAAAATTTTTTCCTCAATATACCCTTGAGTATAATAACAAACCTAGAGTGATTGTATGTGTATAAATATTTCTTCAAGACCTTTCTTGTAATGTTGTATAGGTGTTTGCTGAGAAGTAGAATTGAAGGATCATGTAAATCTACTTTTGATAATTTGAGGAACCACCAGATTTACATAGAGCCTACACCATTTTGCATTCTAACCCATAGTGCACTAGGGTTCCAGTTCCTTCACATTCTCAGGAGCACTGGTGTTTTCTGGTTCTTTTATGGTAGGCCTCATCATGTATGTGAAGCTGGATTTTATTGTGATTTTGATTTTGATTTCCCCACTTATTATTTATGTTGAACATCTTCCCATGTGCTTCTCAGCCATTTGTATATATTTTGAGAAGCATCTATGGAAGTCATTTGCCCATTTTAATATTGGGTTGTTGTTTTCTTATTGTTGAGGTATAAGGGCTCTTTATATCGTAGACTTTAACTTCTTATAAGAAACATGATTTTCAAATGCTTTCTTACATTTAGGGAGTTGCCTTTTCACTGATGTTTGTGTCCCTTGATGAATAAGTTTTCAGGCTTGATGTAATTCAGTTTTTTTCTTCTTTTTGTGCCTGTGGTTTTGGTGTTCTGTCCAAAAAGTCACAATGATTTTAAAATTATCACTCTTTAGTATAATTTGGGATGAGATATTTTGATGCATCAAGCATCATTTTTCTTGCTCTATATTACTTTGGGAATTATGAGTCTTTAGTCTTTGCACATGGATTTTAGGGTGGATTGTTTTCTAATTCTCTGAAAATTGTCATTGTCCATTGGATTGGGATTACATTGAATATACATAACACTTTTGGTAGTGTGGCTACCTTGATGATACGAATTCTGCCTATTCAAGAACATGGGATGTCTTTTCATCTTCTAAGTTCTTCTTCAGTTTCTTTCTTCAGTGTTCTATAGTTTTCATTGTGGAGGTCTTTCACCTCACTGGTTATTTTTTTCCGTAGGTATTTCTTATTTTTTTTTTTAGTCCCTTTCTGATTTTGCTTTCACTGGGATCATTATTGGTGTATAGGGTATATATTGATTTCACAGGCTGATTTTGTAACTTAGTGCATTGCTGAATTTGCTTATTAGCTCTAGCAGTCTTTTCATAGTGTTTTAGACCTTAGAAGTACAGCATCATGTCTGAAAAATGGCAACAATTTGAATTTTTTCTTTCTCTATTTTTATCCATTTTATCTCATTTTCTTGTCCTATTGGTCTGCTTAAATTTTTAGTACTATTTTGAAAAGTTCAGGTATGAGTGAGCTATCCTCATTTTGTCCCAGATTTTAAAGGAAATGCTTTCCATTTTTCCTCTTTTCTGTATGATGTGTTTGGATTTGAATTTGTCATATATAGTCTTAATGATGACGTCAAGGTAAGTCCCTTCAACCCCTAGGTTCTTCAGTGTTTTCATCATAAATGGGCGCTAGATTTTGTCAAAGGCTTTTTCTACATCTCTACATGAGATGACTGTATGGTTTTTCTCCTGAATTCTACTCATGTGGAGAATTACATTTATTGACTTATGGACGTTAAACCACCCTTGAATCCCTGGAATGAAATCAATTTAGTCATGATACACAGTCTTCTTAATATGTTGTTGAATATGATATGCTAATATTTTGCTTAGTCTATTTGCATCTAAGTTTATCAGGGATATTGGTCTATAGTTTTCTTTCTTCGATGTGGTTTTCGTATTATGATGGTCTTTGGTTTCATAGAATAGATTTGAAAAGATTCCACTGTTTTTTACTTCATTAGTTTATGTTTGAATGTCTGTTAGAATTTCACTGAGAATCTGTTTGACTCTGGACTCTTTGTGTAAGGCATTTTAATTATTGCTTCTATCTTGTTGCTTTTCTTGATCTCTTTAGGCTTTTTATATAGTCTTCATTAGGAATATGTAATATTGTATATTACATATTTGTATAGAAATGTGTCTATTTCTTCTAGGTTTTCCAATTTACATTTCAAAACATTTCTTAATGATCCTTTGGATGTGGTGAAACCTGTGGTGATTTCTCCTTTTTAATCTCTAAATTTGTTAATGTGGGTTTTCTCTAAGTTTTGCTAAGGGCTTAAATATTCAGAGAAGCAATGCTTCATTTCATTCATTATGTTGAATTTTGTTGTTTATTACTTTGATTTCAGATCTGATGTTTATTATTTTCCCCCTTCTTCTGTTTTTGTAATTGATTTTTTGTTTGTATTTTTTCTAAGACCTTGAGTTGAACCATTAAATTTTTGGGGATCTTTCACATGTCCCTACATGGGCACTCAAGGCTATAAACTTTCCTCTTGGAAGAGCTTTTACAATGTCCCAGAGGTTCATATTTGATTCTGTGAATTTTGTACTTACCTGATTTTTTCTGTCTCTCATTGATATATTGATCAATTTTCATGTATTTATATGTTTTTTATCTTGCTTTGATGGGTGTTGATTTCTTTTTTCTTGTTTTGCTATTGGTGCATTATAGTTGTGCATAATGGTGGGAATTGTTCTTACATATTCATAAATGCACAAGATATAAGAATATAATTTAAAGTATCATTCCCTTCTGTTCCCTCCTTCTCCCTCCCAGTAGTCCCTTTCATCACTTCTACTTATGTCCCTTTGATTTACATGAGCTACCACCTCTCTTTTTTATTTTTTTTTTCTGTTGCTTGAACATAGGAAAGAAAACATCCAACCATTGTTTGTCTGATTTTGGAATATCTTGTTTAACTTAATGGTCTCCAGTTCCATCCATTTTCCTTCAAATGACATGATTTCATTTTACTTTATGGTGAATTATATATATAATCACGTTTTCTTAATCCATTCATTTTTTGAGAGATGCTGAGGCTGGTTCCATATTTGGATACAATGAATCATGCTGCTATAAAGGTGAGTGTACATGTATCTCTAAAATATGATGACTTTAAATTTTCAGGATAAATACTGAGGAGTGGTATTCCTGGGTCATAAGATGGTTTAATTTCTAGCGTTTTGAGGACCATTCATATTGATTTCCATAGGGTTTTTACTAATTTCCAGTCCCATCAGTGGTGTGCAAGTGTTGCTGTTTTTTACATTTTCTCCAGCATTTGTTATTATTTCTTTTCCTGAAGACTGTCATTTTGAATGAAGTGAGATGAAATCTCAGGGTAATTTTGATTTGCAGTTCCCTAATAAAAAATGATGTATTATTCATGTATTTGTTGACCATTATTCATGTATTTGTTGTCCATTTTTATTTTTTCTTTTGTGAGGTGTCTGTTAATTTGTTTGCTCACTTATTATTGTGTTGTTTGCTTTTTAATGTTAAGATTTTTGAGTTCTTTATATTTTGGTTGTTAATGCCCTGTCATAAGAGTAACTTGCAAAGGTTTTACCCCCATTCTGTAGGTTCTCCACAATTTTGTTTTCTTTCCTGTGCAGAAGCTTTAAAATTCAATGCTCATTGGGCTGGGGATGTGGCTCAAGTGGTAGCGCGCTCGCCTGGCATGCGTGCGGCCCGGGTTCGATCCTCAGCACCACATACAAACAAAGATGTTGTGTCCGCCGATAACTAAAAAATAAAAAATATTTAAAAAAAATTCAATGCTCACCCATTTATTAACTCTTGGCATTATTTCCTGTACTTTATGAGTCCTATTGAGAAAGTCCTTGTTGGAGTGCTGACCCTCTATTTACTTATTTGTGTTACATAGTTTCTGGTCTGATTCCTGGATCTTTGATCCATTTTGAATTGATATTTTTTTAGGGTGAGAAATAAGGGTCAGGTCTCATTCTTCTACATATGGATAACCAGCTTTTACAGCACCATTACTTTAAAAAGTTGTCTCTTCTCCAGCATACTTTTGGCACCTTTTTCCAGTATCAGATGATGGTACCTGAGCGTTTTGGGCTTAGAATTGCTTTCAATTTCTGGGTCTTTTATGTTCTTCCAAATGAATTTTAGAAGTTTTTTTTTCTTTTCTAGTTTTATGAAAATGTCATTGGTAATTTTATTGAGATTGAATTGAATTTGTATATTGCTTTTGGTAATTAAATTGTTTGGGATCTTTCATATGTTCCTACATGGGCACTCAAGGCATAAACTTTCAAATTTAACAATATTAATTCCCCTTTTCCTTGAATATGGCATTCTTTACATCTTCTTATGTCTTCATCAATTTCTTTATTCAATGTTCTGTTGTTTTCATTGTAGAGGTCTTTCACCTCCTTCATTAGATTTGTTCTTAGGTATTTTTTAAGGTGTTCTAAATGGTGTAGTTTTCGGGTTTTTTTTTTTCTCAGTAGATTCATTACTTATACCTAGGAAATAAATTAATTTTTGTATGTTGATATGTAACCTGCAAATTTACCAAATTTATGTATTTGCTCTATTAGTCTTTTGGGATAGCTTTTTGGATCTTTCAGTATGGTCTGGTATCATCCAAAAACAGTGAAAATTTGACTTCTTGCTCTCCTGTTTTTATACCCTTTACTTCCTTCTCTTGCCTAATTACTCTGACTAGAATTTCTAGTAGTATAATTAAATATGAGTGGTTAGAGTGAATATCCTGGTCTTGTTCTAGGTTTTAAGGGAAATATTCTCCATTTGTTCTTATTCAGTATAATGTTGGATTTGTTTGTTTTTTTTTCATGTACACTGATTATATGTTGAGTGAGGTTTCTTCTGTCCCTAGTTTCTTCATTGTTTTGATCATAGATGGGTGCTACTTTTTATTAATGCTTTTTGTGCATGTATTGAGATGGGTAAGTTATTTTGACGTTAATTATGTTTACATGATGGATTATACTCATTGATTTGCATACATTAAACCATTCTCTTATCCCTGGAATAAAGTAAACTTGGTCATGTTGTATACCTTTAATATGTTGTTGAATATGATTTGCTAAAATTTTATTAAGAATTTTTACATTTAAGTTCATCAGGGATATTGGTCTGCAGTTTTCTTTCCTTGATGTGTTCCTATTTGGTGTTGGTGATACTGACTTCACAGTGTGAATTTGGGCATGTTCCATTCCTTTCTATTTTATGGAATTATGTGAGGAGCACTGGCATAAATTATTCTTTAAATCTCACTGTATTCAGCTGAAAAACCATCTGGACTTGGGTTTCTATTTGTTGGGAAGCTTTTTATTACCGTTTCTGTCTCATTGCTAGTTTTTGGTTTTGTTGGGTATTCTGTGTCCTCTTTTTTTTTAAAGGAGGTATCATGTCACCTTGATTTATCATATTTTGTGTTTTTTTTTCTTTTGTGTTTTGTGCATTCTTTGGGGCAGATTTGTCTTTATTAGTATGTGTTATGCTTCTTAGAACATAGACTCACTCCTCTGAATATCAGGTTTTTTGAAATTTTTAACAATTCCAAGTGTTTTTGTAGTATAGTTTCCCATCTAGTCCTTTAGTGATGAACAGTGTATTTAGACACAACGTGCATTGTGTCAGAGCTTGAGAATTCCACTGTCCCTATAGGTCTCAGAAGAGTGGAGTCCTTGCAGATCCCACAGGTGTGTTGGGTATGTGGTGTATACCCATAGTGATTGCTCTTTTTTTAACTTAACAAGACTCTATATATTAAAGCGGCATAGGAGCTGTGTAAATTGAGATTCCTTATAGGTGGGGTATCCACAGTATAATACAAGTTAATTACTTGATTTTCTGTAGGTGTGGATATACCTGGGTGGGACCTAAGGTTACCACCCAGCTGTTTCTACCTGGGGCCTGGTCATTGATTTGGAAGTTTTGTCTCCATTAGTCTATGTATTAAAATGTCATTGGTATCCAGTGTGGTTTGGGTAGAGTGTAAGGCACACTGTCTCTTGTTTGTGTTTTAGAAGTGGCTCAGAAATAGTATCCTCAACCCTGTCAACTTATAGTATCCATGTAGCTGCCCAGCACCCCACAAAAAGGGACAATCTCAAAAAAGCAACAGCAACAGCTACAGCTAACAATATACAGCATTAAATAAACACTCATTGCCTATTATGACATCAGCAGCACTAATTGCCACAGGAACAGAAATGGCAGGGTGGCCAAAAGCAAGAATATTATATTATTTTGCACAAGATCCACCTTTAAAAAATGAGCATGTGATAACTACATCACCCACAGTACTTAATAACTGAAACACCAATAATGGTGGAAGGTTAGGAATTTATAAAGTCAATAGTTCCAAGAGATGAGGCAAATGGAATTCATTGAGAGAAAAGGAAATGTGACAGAAATGTATAATAAAGTTTATAATATTCAAAATGTGACCATAGAGAAGAGATTCAGCAAGATATAAGCAAAATACAAAAAAAGAAAGAAAGAAAAATAAAGAGAACAATGAAAACTGGTATTAGAAGCAGAAGAAAAGCAACAAGAGAAATAGATTAAAAAAAGAAAGAAAGAAAATAAAAAACTAAATAAAATTAACACTCAAGAGACAAAGAAGTTAAAACATAAAATGTGAAAAAAATATGTGCATGTATATTTAAAACCAGTTCCTATAGTAAGAACACACACACACACACACACACACACACACACACACATGAATGAAGAAAAGAAAGAAAAATGCAATATCTTAATTAAAAGTCTAAGAATTATTTTTTCTGGGGTGGTCAAAACTGTCCACAAGGATGGGATGTTCACTGCCTGTGCAAGGCTGTTCCCCTTTACAGTCCTTCATGGGCTATGTATCCCTGGGAGATATCAAGGATAGCTGCCAGCTGGAGTGATATGGAACTGCAGTTGTCTGGAATAGCTTTCAGCTTTATTTCTCACTGGTATATGGCAGGATGGAGTGGGAAGTACTGTCAATTGCAGTTTTGTCTGGACCAACAGATATATGCAGAGTTCTCTGTGGGAAGTTACAGAGGCTGGTGTTTAGCTCTACTCAGCTATTGTGAGTTTCTTGGGTGTATGTGCTCTGGAGACATTGATCTGCTCATCCCCAGGGCTGGAAGATGCTGATCTCTGCTGGGTGCCTGGATCTCAGGGGTCTTCTGAGGATTCTTTAGGTGCTGAGGTGGAGTCAACCTTCCACATGTCATGCATAGCTACCATAAATGTGGCCCTTCTAGACTCAGGCCCAGTGAAATTGAGTGAAATCACACACACCTGATTGGTTTCCCCTGTGGTCATGTGAGCATCCAGACTCAAAGGAAAAGTGAGTTGCACTCCCATGCATATCTCCAACTTGAATCCCTCTGGGTATAATTTTCTCTGTGCCTGTTTCAATTACCTACTACCAGGTACATCTTAGGCAGGTGCTTGACAGGACAGCATGGTATTATTTCCTGTGATCTCCTGGGGTTGTACAGTAACAAGCTGTGGTTTCATTACTTCAGAGGGAATCACCTCCAGTTTTTGCTTGCTGGTCTAGAAGCACAGAGTCTTTTTCAAACACCAGCTTGCCATACAGCCAAGTTTAGACTGCTTTTCTGTTTTACAGGTTTTTCCATGTCTTCTTTGTCCTTTATGTTTCTCTCTGTTTGTGTTATTCCCTCCCCTTTGTGTTGAACCAGTGCCTCTGCCCCAGATGCCACTGGCTTGTTTCAAAAGTCTTTTCCTTAGTACATTTGAATTTCTGGGTCTCTTAAGAGTCTGCATGTCTGATAGTGAATTTCAGTGAATTTCCTCTTTTACCCACATTGCTGAGAATTGTACTCCTAAGTTCTTGAATACCAAGCCATGGAGCAATTGGAAAAGAAGTCTCAGATCCGGTTGTTAAGTTCATTTTCTCAACATATGGCTTTTGATTGGGGAATTTAATCCATTTACATGTAAAATAACTGCTGATTATTAAAATGCCATCATCATTTTGTTATTATTTTTTATATGTTGTAATATTTTGATGCTGATTTCCTCATTTACTTTTTTTATTTCCCTGATATTTTGTAGTGAAATTTTAATTCCTTTTCTGATCTTTTTTATGTATTCTCTTAAAATTTCTTTAGTTTCCAAGGGAATTAAAAATAACCTTCTAATGTTATAACATGTATTTGAAGCCAATATCTTCTGTCACATTCTAGTACTCCTTTGTATCTTTGTCTGCTCCCCTTTGTCTTGTTGTTGTCACAGCAATTGATTTTATTTTATTATTTTTTAAATTGTTATTGTAATTTTTATACCTTTATTTATTTTTATGTGGTACCCAGTGCCTCACAAATTCTACACAAATGCTTTACCACTGAGCTATAACTTTAGCCCCCAGTTAATTTAATGGGTATTTATTATTATGGATGTTTAATTTGCATGCTTTTTTCTTTTGAATTCTTTAAGAAAATAAAAAAGCCATAAACCCCAATTTTAAAAATACTCTTTTATTATATTTTTTTGTATATTTATATTCATCAGAGAATTTTATGTTAAGAATTGCTTTCCTATTTAATATTCATTAATGTTAATTCGAAGGACTCTCTTTGCTTGCCACAAACAGTGTGGACAAATTTGTGGTGATTGGGGGATTAGAAAATAAAGATACTTTTCAAATTTTGAATTTAAATAGCTGGGATCAAGTGGAGTGCTGCTCTCTGATAGAGGAAGCAGATCTAAAGTGTTACATGAGCAATATTTATTTATATGTGTCATTATCAGGTTAAAGACTATGCAAGCATTATTCTTTTTTTTTTTTTGAAGATTATATCAATAAAAGCAATTTTATTTTTACCATTAAAATGGAAGACATGAAGAGATGATGATGTTAATGGGGCTGAATTTTTCACTGTTGAAAATATTTGATCTGCTGTGGAACTTTCACATCACTGCTACAAGAAATTAAATTTAATCCCTAGTGGATCTGAATATAAACTTCCATTGTTGCCCTGGTGTGCTTTCTCTATTCATTATTCTGTTCATTTTCCACATTTTTCATCAGGTGTCTTGGATCCATCTAATAGGACATATGTTTGTAAAATAATGATTTTCTATCTTATTTGAATGCATTTTACAGGATTTTAATTGTATTGGCTTCAGGTCCCATTATACTGGTGAGTTCAGAAATACCTCCTTTCCCTGTCCTTCTTTTCTCTGTGTCCGATGTTTGATCTTCCTGCTGCCTCTGTGCCTAATTAGCTGTGAACTAGTTCTCACACTCTATAGCAGCAGTGAGAAACCCTTTATGTTGAAATAAAACATGAATTTCCTAGTGTGAAACATAACATTTGAACATTTTTCTAGATTCCTAACCAAACTAGCTTACTGTGCCACGTGCCTGAAGGCTATCCTCAGTCTCTAAACTTCCCCTTAGAATGTTCTGGATTCCGAAAGATCACACAGCCTCAGCACTAATGGTATTATTGTTCTTTCTCTTCTAACACAGTGTAAGAGGTAATCCTATGCAGACAGGTAAGCAATTGATGTTCATAGAGAAACCTAACCAAATAACTGTGTTTCATTTTTTTCCTCCCAAATTTTTCCCAATAAACCTATAAAACAGACTAGGTGCAAGATTAGTCACATCATATCATACTAATTTTAGAAGAAATACACTGAATGGGCTCATCATAAATTAAAAGATAAAAAGATGTCAGTCCCTGAGAGTGTCCTCAGTCGGATAAAGAAAATTCCACACTTTTGCTAAGATTTGAAGCACAAATTATGCATTAATGCTCATGTCCAATAATACTTCATGCTCATTACTCTCTGTGTGAGTCAGCTTTCCCTCACCATAACAAACACCTGAGATAACTTATAAAAAGAAAAGGTCTATTTTGGCTCTCAGCTTTAGACACTACTGTCTTTGATTTGTTGGTCCTGTTGCTTTTGGGCCTGTGACAAGGCAGCACATAATGGAGGGAGAAGGTCATGGAGTAAACCACTTCCCTCATGGCCAGGAAGCCAAAAACAAAACAAAATAACAGGAGGAAGAAGGGTCCAGAATCCCACAGTCCTCATCGGAGACAAACTCCCAATAAATTAGCGATCTGCCACAACCTTCCAATGGTGCGATCCTGGGGACCAGAACTTGAACGTACAGGCTTTTGGGAACGATTCACAATTCAAACCACAGTACCTATAATCACTGTCCTCAGACATGATGCCACATGCACAAATGCCTTCATAGATCTTTCAGGCTCCACAAACCTCTGAGATAAATGCTACTGCTATTATTATTGCCATTTTATATGTCTAATACTAAGTTTGCAGAGATTACTTTATTTGAAGATGCATGGATTGTAAATATCCCTCATCAAATCAGATCCATCTTTTTGTGTATGCTCTTATCAGCTGAATGTTTAAGCCATTCCATCATTTTCCCAGTCTAGAAACTTGGATGACATCCTTGAATCATTAGTTACCATTTGAACAATTTCAACTCATTGCTAACTGTTTTTCTTCTTTCATTAGTCTTTTTCCAATTTTTTTTTCCAGGATGACAGAAGAATTATAATTACAGAGTCTATCAGGCTATTTCTACTGAAAAATGAAAGGATAAAAAAATCCATGAAACTCTGAAAACATATTTAATCTGAAATATGAAATTGGGACTCTACTGTTGGCATATGAAGCTTTTTCACATTTGAAATTGAAGATCTTCTCCTCTTCATCTGTTATCATCCTGGTATCCTGTTGTTGCACTTCTCACCCTAAGGCTTTCAGAACTCATCATTGTGTTACTCTTCCATAGCTTAGGAACTCATTTTCTTATTTGACAATTTTCTGTAGATGGTACGCTTAGTATGAAGAACCTTGCACTCAGACTGTTTTGTGTACCACTGTGCTTTTTAAGCAATGGCTTAAAAACTCTGGGCTTAAAACTTATACTGCTCTAGCTTATGAGACATTTCTAAGATGAAGATGATGAAGATCAATCAATCAATAAAAACAACTCTTGGAGAGTCTGGCTCATACATGTCCTTAACAAAGAATGAGATATAATAAATATATCTCATTGTATCCTCATCCCAATGCTACCAGCTCTGGGAAATTTTTTCACAGTCTATTCAACCCTCAGTTTTTTGGATCCTATTATTCTTGCAACACTTTGCATTCTATAAACGAAATTTACATTACACAGACTTTAAGAGACTCTGTTAGAATTTGCCAAGTATTGTAGCTAAAGGAAGGGAAAGAAGTACCCAACAAATATTTTAAAATAATCAAAACTTTCTAAACTGCTGACCATTTATCTAACCAAAGGTCACATGTTCCAGCATTTATACATGTGTTCGTTTAAATATCATGAGAACATTAAAATGGCACAATCATTAGAAAAGATTTTTCTACAAAATCTGTGATAAGACACTAGGAACCATCAATTCCACATTTTTTATCATTTCTCTACATGCTCTTTCATATAATGAAATTGCATTAGAATGTAAATCAACACATTACTTCATTCTTGAAGAAACTCATGTTACTAAAGTATAAAAATATTAACTAAACAAAACACAGACACTAATACATATATGTTTTGCACTTGTGTGCAAACTCCTTAACCCATGATAACAAGTTAAAAGCAGTTCATGAATGAAGATGTGATTCATGGTTCGTACGTTGAATATAATTGATCTGTATACTTCAAATTTGCTAACAGCTATGTTCAATAATATTTGGGTCTAAACTTTCCATTTAGAAGCAAAATAATATGATTATTTTCTTTTTTTTTTAATTTTTTTTATTGGTTGTTAAAAACATTATAAAGCTCTTGACATATCATATTTCATACATTAGATTCAAGTTGGTTATGAACTCCCAATTTTACCCCAAATACAGATTGCAGAATCACATCGGTTACACATCCATATTTTTACATAATGCCCTATTAGTAACTGTTGTATTCTGCTACCTTTCCTATCCTCTACCATCCCCCTCCCTCCCCTCCCATCTTCTCTCTCTACCCCATCCACTGTAATTCATATCTCTCCTTGTTTATTTTCCCATTCCCCTCACAACCTCTTATATGTAATTTTGTATAACAATGAGGGTCTCCCTCCATTACCATGCAATTTCCCTTTTCTCTCCCTTTCCATCCCACCTCATCTATCTGTTTAATGTTAATCTTTTCTTCCTGCTCTTCCTCCCTGCTCTGTTCTTAGTTGCTCTCATTATATCAAAGAAGACATTTGGTATTTGTTTTTTAGGGATTGGCTAGCTTCACTAAGCATAATCTGCTCTAGTGCCATCCATTTCCCTGCAAATTCTATGATTTTGTCATTTTTTAGTGCTGCGTAATACTCCATGGTGTATAAATGCCACATTTTTTTTATCCATTCATCTATTGAAGGGCATCTGGGTTGGTTCCACAGTCTAGCAATTGTGAATTGTGCTGCTATGAACATCGATGTAGCAGTATCCCTGTAGTACGCTCTTTTAAGGTCTTCAGGGAAAAGTCCAAGAAGGGCAATAGCTGGGTCAAATGGTGGTTCCATTCCCAGCTTTCCCAGGAATCTCCATACTGCTTTCCAGATTGGCCTCACCAGTTTGCAGTCCCACCAGCAATGTACAAGAGTACCCTTTTCCCCACATACTCTCCAGCACTTGTTGTTGTTTGACTTCATAGTGGCTGCCAATCTTACTGGAGTGAGATGGTATCTTAGGGTGGTTTTGATTTGCATTTCTCTGACTGCTAGAGATGGTGAGCATTTTTTCATGTACTTGTTGATTGATTGTATGTCCTCCTCTGAGAAGTGTCTGTTCAGCTCTTTGGCCCATTTGTTGATTGGGTTATTTGTTTTCTTATTGTTTAATTTTTTGAGTTCTTTGTATACTCTGGATATTAGGGCTCTATCTGAAGTGTGAGGAGTAAAAATTTGTTCCCATGATGTAGGCTCCCTATTTACCTCTTTTATTGTTTCTCTTGCTGAGAGGAAACTTTTCAGTTTAAGTAAGTCCCATTTGTTGATTTTTGTTATCAACTTTTGTGCTATGGGTGTCCTATTAAGGAATTTGGAGCCCGACCCTACAATATGTAGATCGGAGCCAACTTTGTCTTCTATCAGACGCAGAGTCTCTGATTTGATATCTAGCTCCTTAATCCACTTTGAGTTAACTTTTGTGCATGGCGAGAGGAGGGGATTCAGTTTCATTTTGTTGCATATGGATTTCCAGTTTTCCCAGCACCATTTGTTGAAGATGCTATCCTCCCTTCATTGCATGCTTTTAGCTCCTTTATCAAATATAAGATAGTTGTAGCTTTGTGGATTAGTCTCTGTGTCCTCTATTCTGTACCATTGGTCCACCCTCCTGTTTTGGTACCAGTACCATGCTGTTTTTGTTACTATTGCTCTGTAATATAGTTTTAAGTCTGGTATTGCTATACCGCCTGATTCGCACTTCCTACTTAGAATTGCTTTTGCTATTCTGGGTCTTTTATTCTTCCATATGAATTTCATGATTGCTTTATCCATTTCTACAAGAAATGCCGTTGGGATTTTGATTGGCATTGCATTAAACCTATAGAGAACTTTTGGTAATATCGCCATTTTGATGATGTTAGTTCTGCCTATCCATGAACAGGGTATATTTTTCCATCTTCTAAGATCTTCTTCTACTTCTCTTTTTAGGGTTTTGTAGTTTTCATTATATAAATCTTTCACCTCTTTTGTTAGGTTGATTCCCAAGTATTTTATTTTTTTTGAGGATATTGTGAATGGAGTGTTTTTCCTCATTTCCGTTTCAGAAGTTTTGTCGCTGATATAGAGAAATGCCTTTGATTTATGCGTGTTGATTTTATATCCTGCCACTTTGCTGAATTCATTTATTAGTTCTAGTAGTTTTTTTGTAGACCCTTTTGGGTCTTCTAGGTATAGAATCATGTCATCTGCAAATAGTGATAATTTAAGTTCTTCCTTTCCTATTTTTATGCCTTTAATTTCTTTCATCTGTCTAATTGCTCTGGCCAGTGTTTCGAGAACTATATTGAATAGAAGTGGTGATAGAGGGCATCCCTGTCTTGTTCCAGATTTTAGGGGGAATGCCTTCAATTTTTCTCCATTGAGAATGATGCTAGCCTGAGGCTTAGCATAGATAGCTTTTACAATGTCGAGGTAAGTTCCTGTTATCCCTAGTTTTTCTAATGTTTTGAACATAAAGGGATGCTGTACTTTGTCGAATGCTTTTTCTGCGTCTATTGAGATGATCATATGGTTCTTATTTTTAAGTCTATTGATGTGGTGAATAACATTTATTGATTTCTGTATATTGAACCATCCTTGCATCCCAGGGATGAATCCTACTTGATCATGGTGCACAATTTTTTTGATGTGCCTTTGTATCCGATTCGCCAGAATTTTATTGAGAATTTTTGCATCTAGGTTCATCAGAGATATTGGTCTGTAGTTTTCTTTCTTTGAGGTGTCTTTGTCTGGTTTCGGAATCAGGGTGATGTTGGCCTCATAGAATGAATTTGGCAGAGCTCCTTCTTTTTCTATTTCCTGAAATAACTTGAAAAGTATTGGCATTAATTCTTCCTTAAAGGTTTTGTAAAACTCCGCTGTATACCCATCCGGTCCCGGGCTTTTCTTGGTTGGAAGTCTTTTGATTGCTTCTTCTATTTCATCTATTGTTATTGGTCTGTTTAAGTTGTGAGTATCCTCCTGACTCAGTCTGGGCAAATCATATGACTTAAGGAATTTATCGATGTCTTCACTATCTTCTATTTTATTGGAATATAGGTTTTCAAAATAATTTCTAATTGTCTTCTGTATTTCTGTAGTGTCTGTTGTGATATTGCCTTTTCCATCCCTTATGTTAGTGATTTGAGTTCTCTCTCTTCTTCTCTTTGTTAGCATGGCTAAGGGTCTGTCGATCTTATTTATTTTTTCAAAGAACCAACTTTTAGTTTTGTTAATTTTTTCAATAGTTTCTTTTGTTTCAATTTCGTTGATTTCTGCTCTGATTTTGATTATTTCTTGCCTTCTGTTACATTTGCTGTTGTTTTGCTCTTCCTTTTCTAGGGCTTTGAGGTGAAGTGTGAGCTCATTTATTTGTTGGTTTTTCCTTTTTTTGAGGAATGACCTCCAAGCGATGAATTTCCCTCTTAAAACTGCTTTCATTGTGTCCCATAGATTCCAATATGTTGTGTCTGTATTTTCATTTATCTCTAAGAATTTTTTGATTTCTTCCTTTATGTCTTCTGTAACCCATTGATCATTCAGTAACATATTGTTCATTTTCCATGTGATGTAGGATTTTTCCTTCCTTCTTTTATCATTGATTTCCAGTTTCATTCCATTATGATCAGATAAAATGCATGGTATTATCTCCACCCCTGTATATTTACTGAGGGTTGCCCTATGGCATAATATATGGTCTATTTTTGAGGAGGATCCATGTGCTGCTGAGAAAAAAGTATATCCACTTGATGAAGGTTGATATATTCTATATATGTCAGTTAAGTCTAGGTTGTTGATTGTGATATTGAGTTCTATAGTTTCTTTATTCAGCTTTTGTTTGGAGGATCTGTCCAATTGTGAGAGAGGTGTGTTGAAGTCACCCATAATTATTGTGTTGTGGTCTATTTGATTCTTGAACTTGAGGAGAATTTGTTTTATGAACGTCGCAGCACCATTATTTGGTGCATAAATATTGATAATTGTTATGTCTTGTTGGTGAATGGTTCCTTTTAACAGTATATAATGTCCTTCCTTATCCCTTTTGATTAATTTAGTCTTGAAGTCAATTTTATTTGATATGAGGATGGCCACCCCTGCTTGCTTACGAGGACCGTGTGCGTGGTATATTTTTTCCCAACCTTTCACCTTCAGCCTGTGTATGTCTTTTCCAATCAGATGTGTCTCCTGGAGGCAGCATATTGTTGGATTTGTTTTTTTAATCCATGTTACCAGCCTATGTCGCTTTATTGGAGAGTTTAAGCCATTAATGTTTAGAGTTACTATTGATATATGGTTTGTACTTCCAGCCATGTTTGATTATTTATCTTCTTCTTCTTTTTTTTTTTTTAATTTAGTTTGTTTCTCCATGGTTAGCTTTCCCCCCACCCTCTGTCTTTATAGAGGCACTTCCCACTGATGGTTTTGGTTATTGTTTTTCATTTCTTCCTCGTGTAGTGTTTTGCTCAAGATGCTTTGCAATGCTGGTTTTCTGGCTGCAAATTCTTTTAGCTTTTGTTTATCATGAAAGATTTTTATTTCATTATCGTACCTGAAGCTTAATTTTGCTGGATACAGAATTCTTGGTTGGCATCCATTGTCTTTCAGTGTTTGAAATACGTTGTTCCAGGATCTTCTCGCTTTCAGTGTCTGTGATGAAAAATCCGTTGTTAAACTTATTGGTTTACCCCTGAATGTAATCTGCCTCCTTTCTCTTGTAGCTTTTAGTATTTTCTCTTTGTTCTGTATATTGGATATCTTCATAACAATGTGTCTTGGCGTTGGTCTACTGTGATTTTGTGTGCTCGGTGTCCTGTATGCATCTACAATTTGTATATCCGTTTCCTTTTTTATTTCTGGAAAGTTTTCTGTAATTATTTCTTTCAGCAGGTTACTCATTCCCTTGGTTTGAATCTCTGTACCTTCTTCTATCCCGATGACTCGTAGGTTTGGTTTCTTTATGTTATCCCATATCTCTTGGATGTTTTTCTCGTGGTTTTTAACCAGCCTTTCTGAGTTGGCTAGGCTCTTTTCAAGATGATATATTTTGTCTTCATTATCTGATGTTCTGGCTTCTACATGCTCCACTCTGTTAGTGATACTCTCAATTGAGTTTTTAATTTGGTTTATCGTTTCCTTCATTTCTAGAATTATTGTTTGGTTTTTTTTTTATAATCTCAATCTCCTGATAAAGATGCTTAACTTCTTCTTTTATCTGTCTATGTAATTCATTTTCAAAGTGTTCTTTCACTGTTTGAATTTGCTGTCTCGTATCTTCTTTAAGGTTCCATTCCATCTGTCTAAGGAATTCCTTGAGTTCTTTATATGACCATTTTTCTGCTGACTCTAGGTCCTCCTGAATATTTAGGCTGTCCTTCATTGTTTGTACTCCTTTTCTTCCTTGCTTTTTTATGCTGCTCATGTTTCTTCTTGTTCTGTTTGACTGCTGAGTTACTGTTTACTCTTATAGATTTATTTGATGCTTGAGAGGAAAGATATTAGAAGGGAAGGGAAGAAGTCACTAAGGAGAATGAGAGTAGGCAGGTAGAATTCAAGGAAGGGGAAATAAGAAAATTGAAAAGAAATGAAAAGACAAAAGAAACAAGAATAACAAAGATTAGATAATAAAGAAAGAAAGGAAAGATGAAAAAAAAATTTTTAACAAAAATAATAGTGATAATAAAAAATGAAAATTAAAATTTTAAAAAAAAATAATAATAAAAAATTTTAAAAAAATAGAAATATTGAAAAAAAGTTAAAGAACAACAACAAATAAAAATTGAAAATGAAAGAAAAAGAAGAGAAAAAAGAAAAAGAAAAAAAATGATAATTATAATAATAATAATAATAATAATAATAATAATAATAATAAATGCAGTCCTACAGTTCTATTAACTTCTCTTCCAGTAGGTGGAGCTGTGCCCACTGGGCCAAGCTTCTCCTGTCAATAGGTGGGAACCATTCACTGTGCAGCCGCTCTTTCTCCTAGACTGGGCGGGTCTCCAATCCTGAGTGTCTAGGGCCTTGTCTTGTGTTTCCTCAAGCCAGGCCATGCTCACCTGTGGTGCTCACCACAATACTGGCTACACGCCAGGTCTGCTGCTCCTGGGAGCCCTGTTTTCATGAACACCTGGGCTCACTCTCCCTGTTTGCCTCCCTCAGACCCTAAGTTTGTAGAGCTTGGGGCTGAGATCCCCCAGCGAATTTGCTTGCCCTCCTGTAGCCACGCCCCCGGTAGCTGGTGCAAGAGACCTCAGTTGTCAGCACTGGTGGGAGCGGTAGCCGGGAGTTCCGCGCCGCGAGTCCCGCGCCACTCCTGATTCCCTCGGTCTGGTTATTGCGTTCACAGGAGAGCTGGGAGTGGCCCTTAAGTTTTCCCTGCTGTGTGGAGAGAGATGACTAGGGGATTACACACCTGTCGCGCTGGTTTCAATGCAGTTATCTCCTCTGCCCGTGATGCCATTTCTCTGCCATGGTGATATCCCATGCAAATGGTGACCGTTTGTTCCCTTTGCCGGGTGACCAATGCAACGGGTGGGTCCTGACTGTCTCTCCCAATCCCCGTTTCAGTCCTGTGGCCACTGCCTATGAAGGCTCGGTTGGCTTTTACCTCTGTAAGTTCCTAAGGGCCGACCAATTATTTCAGCGGGATCGTTAGTGCTGAGTCACACGAAGCAGGCGAACCGGAGCTTAATTGCTTCCGATTCGGGCTCTGTGTGTGTGTTCTGAGGGGCCCAGCCTGTACACCCCAGATCCACGTCAGCTCAGCATTGCCTAGTGATCCTGAGCAAACAGCATTTAGACAGTTTACGGCTCCCTATGCCCGCGCAGTTGAAGATGTCAGAGACTTGATCTCTCTGCGCCTGCCACCATGTTACATCTCCTCAATGCTATTCATGTTGCCCTTACAGCTTCCTGGTATAAGCAAGTTCTTGGGATTATACAAACTGCTGCTTCTGTTTCCAGTCCAGATTTCTAGAAATGAAACCCTGCCGCCGTCGCCTCCGTCTCTGGGCCGCGCTTGTCTGCGACCGTAGCAGAGCCGCCCTGGCTTCCGCAGCTCTTCAGCCCAGTGCCCGGCCCCAGGGGCCCAAGCGGCTGCCGCCGCGGCTCTCCATCCCCCTCCTCCGGAGCACGGGTCCCCTGGCAGGGGGGTGCAGAAAGACCCCAGAGCAGGCTCTGCCCGAAGGTGCAGCGGCGAACAGGCCACCGAGACGCTCGAGGCTGCAGTCCAGCCTTCGGAGGACAGGGCTCGGCACGCAGCCCAGCTCCAACCTCTAGGTGCGGCTGCCGGACAGTGTATACAGAGCCATCAAGACAGCAAGCAGAAAGCAAATGGCGGCTCCCGCGGAGTGGATTTTCAGCACAGAAACCACAGCCCCGCCAACAAACCCAATCCACAAACTCTCCCTGTATAAAAAATATTCAAAAAAAAAAAAAGAAAAGAAAAAAGAAAAAAAAGGCAGGGCGCACTGAGCTTTCTTTGCCTCGGGTACTTACAATCCACTGCTGATTACACATTCAGCTTCTCCGCCCGGAGCGAAGCGAAAGAGCGCATTATTCTTTATACTCACAAAATTACAGAAACTAGAAACATCTATGTTTTTGCAACTTTCCCACAGTTGCAATCCACGGTTGTAATGTGCAATGATAGGAGCTTTGTGTAATGCTCAAGAAGGTCCATTGTTTAAAGTTACTATTAAGTGGGCAGGTTTAGGAGTAGCAGAGCTGGTAATACATTGTGGTTGTCTAGCAAAAGAATTCCTGTATACCTGGGAGCTGTGTGACTGAGATTAAGGTCAAAGCTGATAAGACTCTTCCTCAGAGCTTCCTCCAGCAGAGCATTACCAAAGGAACTAGTAATCCTATGCCTTTGCATAGAAACATTCCCAGGGACCAGGCAACCACAGCCATGAGGTCATCAGAAGCCCCCAGTCTCAGTCACTGCTCTCTCATTCTCCATCACCATTCTCCATATTTCCCCATTTATTGATTGGATTATTTATTTTTCTCATGTTGATTGTTTTTTGTTCTTTGCATATCCTGGAAATTAATGCCTTATCTGAGGTACTGGTGGTGAACATTTTCCCCCATTCTGTAGGCTCCCTCTTCATGTTTTTGATTGTTTTCTTTGCTGTGAAGAAGCTTTTCAGTTTGATACAATCCCATTTATTGATTCTTGACTTTACTTTTTGTACGTTAGGAGTCTTATTGAGGAAGTATGTTTCTAAGCAAACATGTTAGAGAGTTGGACCTACTTTTTCTTCTAGTAAGTGCAGTGTCTTCTGTAATGCCTAGTTTCTTGATCTACTTAGAGTTGAATTTCATGTAGGGTGAGAGATAGGGGTTCAATTTCATTCTATTGTATGTGGATTTCCAGTTTGCCCAAAACAATTTGTTGAAAGGAGTATGTTTTCTCCAATATATGTTTACAGTGCCTTTGTCTAGGATGAAATATCCATATTTATGTGGGTGTGTCTTTTATGCTGTTCCATTGGTCTTCATGTCTGTTTTGGTGCCAACATCATGATTTTTTGTTACTATGGCTCTGTAGTATAATTTAAGTTCTGGTATAGTGATGCCTCCTGCATCACTTTTCTTGATAAGGGTTGCTTTGGCTATTCTAGGGCTCTTATTTTTCCAAATGAATTTCATGATTGCCTTTCCTATTTCTGTGAAGAATATCATTGGAATCTTTATAGGAATTGTATTAAATCTGTATAATGCTTTTGTTGGTTTGGATATTTTGATAATATTAACTCTACCTATCCAGGGAGATCTTTTCATTTTCTGTTATCTTCTTCAATATTTTTCTTTAGTGTTCTGCAGTTGTCATTATAGAGGTGTTTTCCCAACTATCCCCACCTCCCTTTTTTAAAAAAAAAATTTTAGTTGTGGATGCACTCAATACCTTCATCTTATTATTTATTTTTATGTGATGCTGAGGATCAAGCCTAGTGCCTCACATTTGTGAGGCAAGTTCTCTGCCACTGAGCCACAATCCAAGCCCTTTCACTTCTTTTGTTAGGTTGACTCCCACATATTTTATTTTTTTTGAGGTGTTATGCTCGAATTTGGGACCCCCAAAAGACCACCAGAGACCAAGATTGATGTAAACAGCAAAGAGGTGTTTATTGCGGGCTAGCTCGGTCCTCCGTGTGCACACAGCAACTGGTGACACTGAAAGGCCCGAGCCCAGGGTTTGCAGCAGTGTTATACACTCTTTGGGGAAGGCAGGGACTTCACATACATCATAGCATCTCTTAGCAAATCATCACACACCACGGGAAAATCATAAAACAACTCTAAAACATGATTAGCACATTCACTGGTGGGAACATGTTGGGTAGGGGTGATTGGTTACTACAAGAGGGGGATTCATTTGAACTGATTGGCTTAAGCCAAGAGGGGTGTTCATACTGAACTTCATGTTTCCCAACATCATAAACTACTGGGAGGGTCATCTGGCATCCCAGGGATTTCCCTGTCTCATGCTGATTGGTGGCTGCTAGGGGGTTGCTATGGGTCCCCACCTAGCCTGACTGAGTCAGGGACACATGGCACAGCAGATCTCTCCTGTTATTTGTAGATAAACAACTTAGCAGGGTGGGAATGTGCCTAGGAGTGCCCTGTGGGTCTTTCCAAGGACAAGGGTCATGCCCCACATTCCTTGGGTAGGCTTTGCTCTGAGGTAGAGGCTGGTTTTTCAGAGGCTGTTGGAAAGGGGATAGATTTCCTGATTTCTCTTTCAGCTGATATGTCCTTGGTGTATAGAAATGCTATTGATTTATGGCATTTGGTCTTGATTTTATGCCCTGCTACATTGCTGAATCAGTTTATAAGTTCTAGAACCTTTCTAGTAGTTCTTGGGTATTCTAAATATAGAATAATGTAGGTGACAGGGCACTGCCTATGGAATGAGGGCATCCTTCACTGGTTCTGTTTTTTGGGACTACTGGATTTGTTTGTTTTGTTTTGGGTTTCTCAAGGGGGCACTGAGCTCAGACACTCTGCACCATTCAGGTTCTCCCTGCTGATGGTTCTGTGTGCTTTTGGCTGCAGATTTAATGGAGGGGGTCAAGGTTTATCTGGCTTCTCTGATCTGTCATTTTGTCTCTGCTGCTGGTCTTGCTCATTGCTGGTGAAATGGAGTGAGGGGAGGGCTTTCTCTGGCCTCTCTGATCTTTTAGTGCCCCCAGGCAAAATGGTCTCTCTGCCAGAGATTCTCCTGATTTTCTAGGCTTACTTTAGATCTCCTGGTTGGCATGTGCTTGATTCATGTGTAGGATTCAGCCTGGAATTAACATATCTAAGGACCACATCTAAGTTCACACCACTTTTACATGAAGGTATTTAAGTCTATGCACCCTGTGCATGCCTGGAAGGCTGTGGCTTCTGCATATCAGTTTAGTGGGCCAAATAACCTCCAATCTGCCCAGGGCAAGCTGCCCCTCCAATTCTGGGGTTTTCCATGCCGAGATATTCCAGCACTTATAGATCTTTTCAAACCTTGTATTTCCCCACCCCCCTTCAGTGTAAACTCCTTACTTAACATCTGGAAGGCCATCTTAATTGACAGCTGCCATTTTTTTAGACTACTTTTTTTTAAACAAAATGCCTTTATTTTTTTATGTGGTGCTGATCAAATCCAGGTTGCCTGCCCCTGTTAGGTGAGCGCTCTACTGCTGAGCCACAATCCCAGCCCCAGACAGCTGCCACAATCCCAGCCCCAGACAGCTGCCATTTTAAGGTTTTCCTGCCCAAGGGCCTTTCTGAGAAAGGCTCAACACTTCTTCATTCCATCTCCACTATTAACCTCTCACATTCTTTCCCGCCCAAGGGCTTACCAACCCCACATTAATTGCCCACTTTTGGATCCATTGGGCTCTAATCCCTGAGCCTCCCCCATAAAAGGCTTGAACCTCAAGCCTCTTTTACCTCGCTCCTGTGTATCTCTGCCTGGTCTCTGTCTTTCATTTCTGGCTTGCCTGTTTCCTGCTTTCTTGCTTTTTTTTCATGCCGCTCCCACCTGGAACTTAGCTCCGATTTAGTTCCTTACCCTTGTCTGATGTACCCCAAACTTTTCCAGTGTTCAAGACATTCTTTCCAATATTAAGTATCAGTGGAGTTTGTGTTTCCCTGAGTAAGGAGGGCGTACGGACTTATAAAAAGTCTTTTCTCTATTTGATCCTTCTCTAAGGGAAACTGGTTTCCTTTTTAGCCTTTCCTGATATATTTGCCATTGTACTCATACCTAGGTCCACTAAAGTCCTGTTCTATTTGCTGAAAATATTGGATCTAATATACCTTGAGAGTCTTTGTTTGGATTGCACTTTTTTTAGTGTAGCCAAGAGTGAAGAATCTAATTTACATTGGTTGCATAATTCTGGGTTGTGTCTCCAGGCAAATAAAAAGCTTTTTTTGTAGGGTACCTGTGACCACTATTTATTCCCTTTAAATCTAAGTTTAAGTGTAAACTGCTATTCCCTCAGGGGAAGTATAAACTGCAATACCAGTAACTGTATAAACTGTAATACCACATCCTCCAGCTGGTATTCAGGCCAAGCTTGGGCTCAGAAAAATACCAGACACTTCTTCTTTAGGGTCTGAGTGTCAAAGGAATCCCAATGTTTCAAAATGCTTTTTAAAGGAATATGTATACCAAATGGAGTATTACCCATCTGAAAGACAAAGGGGGAAGAAGACATCCCTTAGCATCCCTCTATTGTCAGGTTGTGGTATCCCTCAGTGCCATGTGGACCTGAAAGCCATGGACTACCACCCTGTAAGATCAGGCAAGTTGGGCAGCACCAAAGGATACAGATTTAAAAAGTCCACTGAAAGAGGCATTATTTGAGATATCACTCCTGGGCAGAACTCTGTCAGACCCATAGAGTGGACAGGAGAAGGATCTGAGGAGAAACCGTGTGGGAGGTGGACTGGACTGGGGTTTTATGAGGCTTAGGCAGGAACAGAAGGGCTTGGGACAGGAAAAGGTGTTTTTAGAGCCCCTTTTCCTACTGGAGTTGGTCAGGGGTGCTGACTGAACTCCAGGATTGGCCAGGGGGTCCTGATGATTGACAGGTGTTAGTCAGGAGATCCCACTGATTGATAAGCTTTTTTGTTGGTGCCTGATTGATGTTTCTCTTTCCTGTGCAGGCTGCTTTGTTCTAAATCACCAACAACAACCTGACACACCTTTGAATTCTGCCAGTTTGGAGTAGTTGCTCTTAGCACCACAAAGTACTCAGAGCTACCTATGATCCTCAACACATGAGCGACCACATTTTGAGGCCTTCATAGGATTTAGGCTGCTTGTATTATTTGTCCTTACCAATGCATTATTCAAAATTCCTTTCCTGTGTCATATCCCTCTTAAAATGAGTGTCCCTGGTTTTTCTGTACTGCTTTGCCATCAGTAGTGGAGACATTAGAGACAGGGTTGCATTTCCTGGAGGAACTCAGTTATGCTATGAAAGAGCCATGTCCCTCAGGGTCATGTACCCTAAAGAAATTTTTTAGCCTTTCCTGCCATCAAACTCATACTAAGGGCAACTAAAGTCCTATTCTGTTTGCTACAAATATTAGATCTAATATGGCTTAAGAGTCTTTGTTTGGATTGCATTTTTTCTTCTTTGAACTGTCAGGGTTAGAAACCTAGAGAAAGGAACCTTCTTTCTGGGTGGAGCTCACCAGAGACACCATGGGGTTTGGATCCTAACATGTGCACTAAGCTTTGAAAATTTCCAAAAACCTTATCCATGGTTTCTTTTGAAACAATTTGGTTTCCAAGGAGTATAAGAATCCTAAATCTACATGATGTTTGCAGTGCATGTGAGAGAGAGAGAAAAAAAATATAAAGAGAAGGGAAGAGAACAGGAGAAATAGACCATGTGGCTCACTCTCTGGGGATTAGTGGGTTGCTTATTTTTCAAAGACCTTGGATCAGACTAAGATTTTGTGTTAGGATATAAAATACACTAGGTGAGGGATCCCTCCACCATTGGGTCAAGTCAGTCTGGGAGAGGAAGAAATAAGTTGAACTTAACTAATCTGTTGACCTTGCTGTATTCTGCAGAGAGAAATCTAAGCTGAGCTTGACCAATGTTCCTCCATTAGTGATGAAAGAGATTGAACAAGCATCCAGTAAGTCTCTCACTTGGGGCTTTAGAACCCCAGCTGCACTATCCAATTTCAAATGGGTAACAGGCATCCATTATTTTTGAAAGAGAGATAGATTTATAAAAGGAATGTAGAACTCCAGAAAATAAGAGGATCGTTTGTTGGCCCATTGCACTCACCCTCCAAAGAAGCCCTAGGTTGGGCACAAAAAGAAGAAACTTGATTCTCTACTTCTGTTAGCAGGGGAAATTGGAGTTTTCTGCTTCTTCTGGCAGGTGAGGCCTGTGTAAGTTGCATATTTCTGCAGCTAAGAAGTGGTACCTCTCTAAAGTTGGGTTATACCCTCCTATATTTATGCAGACCCCAGTGGCTCATCAACAATTCCTTCTTTCTGGGATCTTCTTGCAATTTCAAAGAATGAACTCCACAGACCAGGAAAAGTGAATGTAATGGTAGGATTTATTGAAGAAAGGTAGAACTCTTGTAGTGCAAGAGGGGACATGATAGCAGGCTTTCTCTGCCCAAATGTGCTAATTTAGGGGTTTATATTGCCTTGGGTCACTGTGTTGTGTCCAAGCTTATGCTAGTTAGGCTCTGGAAACATACAAATGCTATTGGCACCAATTTATGCTAATTAATGTTTGGAAAACATTAATACTACTATAGCCCCAAATCCCACTTTGGTTTTCCTCACTTTCATTTTCTGTATGCTTTGGGAAGTCAGAAGTTCAGGTTATTGAATTGTGCATGCTCCATGGTGTGTCTGAAACTGCAGGGCTGTGCAGAGTGTGCTTCTGCAGTGGGCATCACCCATGTGTGCCGCTGGGGCTCTTGCAGGGTGATGGATCAGCTTGCCCCAGCTCACCTCAGTGCTGACTGATGCTCCAACTTATGTGGTCCATCACTCCCCTGTTTACTGGAACTTGTTGGCAGTGATCAGTAGGATGGATGTCTGGGTATACATCTGGGGAGTTATGACAATAGGAGGAGTATATCTTGACTGTGTTGTTAGTTGAAGTATCAAAGAGTGCCATGAGTTCTTTCCCTAGAAACCAAGCCTTGTTCACCTATGTAGGAAGCCCTTGGCCATGCTGAATATTTGTTCAGCCTGGCTATCTAGCCTGTCCCACAGGATCAGAAAACAGCTGTCTAAGAAAAATGCCATTTCCATGGGCAATTCCAGAAAATCCTTAAATGGATCAGAAGACTGAAGGCTCAAAAGCAACTCTCCTTCTAAATGAGACATAAGAGGAAGGGCCAACACTTCCCAGGAAGCATTTAAGTAAAATTTGGGGGGCTGGGGTTGTGGCTCATTGATAACTTACTTGCCTAGCATGTGTGAGGTCCTGAGTTCAATCCTCTGCACTGCCAAAAAAAGGAAAGGACAGGAAAGAAAAGAAAAATTTGTTTCCTTGTGTTTGATATCCATGGCTGCCCCAATCATGTCACTATGACACAGAATTATATTTGGTTACAGGTATATTCTAGATGACTCCATCCTTCAGTCTTTTTTGATGATACCACCATTTTGAATATTTTCAGCTGTCCCTTGACTATTGTGTTAGGAGCGTCTTCCCTACCCATACCTCAGAGAAGTCCCATGATTATCTGAAAGAACACTGTGTGTGCTTGTGCCCACCTTTTTAAAGCAAATATGTTTCTGTCCCCATCTCCCTATGCAAAAAGTACACATACTGCTTCCCCTTATGGTGCAGCATAACTCCTAGTGAGGCCTCCAGTAGATGGTTATATTTAACATGTTCATGACTTTTTTCTCAAGTAGAGCAGGTGGAGCAGGTTGCATGAACAACTGCTAACAGTAAAGGCTGCTGGAACTGAAAGCAGCCTGGGCAGGTCACTTTGAGGGCAGCTATCAAAGAGAATGACAGCAGTGGAGAGCTGCTAAGAGCTTCTAGGACTGGCCGTTTAAAGGGTTCCAGGGAACTGTCAGTAGCTGCTGGCTCCTCCTGTTGGGAATACAGTGTCAGAGTTGCTCCCACTGGACACAGAGGGTCCCTGGCATTCACTCTTGGGGCTGTGAATGCTAAGATGTGAGAGATGTTGGCCTTAGAAACTCAGAGCAGCTAATATTAAGGGAGGTGCAATTTGGAAATCTTCCCGGGAGCTCACGGGGAATTGGCGGCAGTTTCAAAAATAAAGTTTGTTCCTGCTTAAGTGGCTCGTGATTTTGTGCCCAGCCAGACTGCGGCAATTGGTGGCCCGTGCGGGGAACGCCTGAAGCTTGGAGGTGAGTAAAATTGCTCACCCCTGAGGGAAGGTGAAAGAATGGGTGACCATTTCAAAAAACAATGTGTTCTTGTTTTTATTTATTTTGTTTTTGTTTCAAGCTGCCTATCCCTAGAATTTTCTCAGGCAAACTGGGAAAAATGGTTGGCTCAAGGTTTGAAGTTGTTCGGCCTTGAGAAAGAAAAAATTGATACAACTATTTTTTCTTCCGTTTTTGTTTCATTCTGTTTCGGTTTTGTTTTATGCTATCTTATTGGGTTGCGTTACCTTTATAGTAGATTAGAAACTAGTAAAAAACAAACCGAAAGACTGTTAAGTAAATTGTTAGAGGTCCAGACTATGGTAGAAAACATGTTAGGTCAAGCAAAAGAGAAGGTCTCTCGAGCTACTCAGACAGAGGAATATTTAAAGAAAGAAAGCTTAGAGGAAAAACAACCATCAGGGGGGAAGTTACAACAGGAGGCTGCTACTAACTCCGTTCTATCACCAGAGGGCGTAATTCAACCAATAGCGCCATCTACAGCTGAGCGGCCCTCAACTCCCATAGTTGATGGACAGAATCCTGAGGCAGGTCCTCAAAGATTAGCATGCCCTGTACTTGAGCAGGCAGGAGGGCAACGAATTCACCGTGCTTTAGATTTTAAAACAGTGAAGCAATTAAAGGAGGCTGTAACAACCTACGGGCCGCAAGCACCCTTTACCATAAGTATGAGCGAATCTATTACCAACTTGGACATGACACCAGCAGATTGGGCTAACATGTGTCTATCTGTGCTAAATGGAGGACAATATTTGTTATGGAAGGTTGCCAATGAGGAATTTTGCACGGAGACAGCTAGGCGAAATGCAGCAGCCAGTTACCCTCAAAGAAATCTAGAGATGTTATTAGGAAAAGGACCTTATGAGGGTCAACGGCAACAAATTGAATATGATCCTGGTGTATACGCACAAATTGCTGTAGATGCGGTTAGGGCATGGAAAATTTACAGGGGCATGGAGATTTACAAGGAAAATTATCTAAGGTAATACAAGAAACTAATGAACCTTACGCTGAATTTGTAGATAGGCTTATTCAAACAGCTTCTAGAATATTTGGGGATACAGAACAGGCAATGCCATTTATAAAACAATTGGCTTATGACCAAGCAAATCGTTGCTGCAGAGAGGTCATTAGACCATGGAGACATGAAGATTTAAACACATATATTAAATTATGTAGAGACATTAATGAACAAGGGCAAGTCTTGGCAGCAGTACAACAGGCTTTAGATGCCAGGCTAAAAACATGCTATAATTGTGATCAAACAGGACATTTTAAAAGGAGTTGCCCCATAGGAGGAGGGTTTAACAAAGCTAGGTATCAAAGGAATAGAATACCGGGTATTTGCCCACGATGCCATAGAGGGAGACATTGGGCTAATGAATGCCGTTCTCAAACCACCATAGAGGGTATTCCATTATCAAAAAACGGACAAGGACCAAGTGTTTACCCACGATATCATGGAGAAAGGCATCAGGCTCCATTGCCAAAAAACGGACAGGGGGGCCCAATGATCCGGGGCCCAAAACCACAAATATACTGGGCAATGGAGGAACCCAGCAGCACCATCAAGGTAGTGCCCAGGACACATTATCCATTAAATCCCTCATCAGACAAACTAGAGGGAGCACAGGGTTGGACATCTGTGCCTCTGCCAGAGCAGTACTAACTCCAGAGATGGGAGTTCAAATCATTCCCACAGGAGTAAAAGGACCTCTTCCCCAAGGAACAGTAGGCTTATTATTGGGACGCAGTTCTTCAACACTAAAAGGATTTATGATAAGTCCTGGGGTAATTGATCCCGATTATGAAGGTGAAATAAAAATTATAGCTTGTTCTCCAAGAGGTATATCAGTAATTTCACCAGGAGATAGAATAGCACAGTTATTAATAATACCCAGCCTACATGATAAATTTTCCAGTCGTACTGTAGAAAGAGGTTCCAGGGGATTAGGCTCCACAGGTGTGCATTGGGCTATGCTGTCTTTAAATTTAGATTCTCACCCCATGCTAAAACTAAATATTCAAGGACATGAATTTAATGGGATACTGGACACAGGTGCTGACCTTAGCATCATATCTAGTCAAGAATGGCCAAAACATTGGCCATTACAACAAGCCACTCAAACGCTTTGAGGCCTAGGAGTGGCGACTAATCCCCATAGAAGTGCAATGGCATTAGATTGGAAGGATCCTGAAGGACGTGAAGGAACTATACAGCCATATGTATTGGATCATCTTCCCGTAAATTTATGGGGACGAGATGTCCTAGATCAATTAGGTT
Source organism: Marmota flaviventris (assembly GCF_047511675.1). Lineage (NCBI taxonomy): Eukaryota > Metazoa > Chordata > Mammalia > Rodentia > Sciuridae > Marmota > Marmota flaviventris. The sequence continues at coordinate 60,338,234 of NC_092513.1, forward strand.
TGACATTAACAAATAACATCAGTCCTAACGCGCCCACTACTAGGGCTAGACAAGGCTTTAGGAAAGAAAAAAGATTAAGAGAACAAGAACAAGGTATGACAGCACCAATTCAAATAGATCAAGAAATAAATAGACATGGATTGGGTTTTCAGAAAGGGCCACTGAGACAATCAAAAATTACTTGGAAATCAGAAAGACCAGTGTGGGTTCCTCAGTGGCCCCTGACTAAAGAAAAGATACAAGTAGCCCATGACCTGGCCAAACAACAATTAGTGGAGGGACATATACAACCTTCCATATCTCCCCATAATACTCCCATTTTTGTCATTAAAAAGAAATCTGGTAAATGGAGATTATTACAAGATTTAAGAGCCATTAATAATGAGATGGTTATTATGGGACCTGCTCAATCAGGGATTCCCCAGTTGTCTGCTTTACCAAAAACCTGGTATGTTTTAACTATAGATATTAAAGATTGTTTTTTTTTTTTCAATTCCAATTCATCCTGAGGATAGTCCACATTTTGCATTTACTATCCCTGCACTAAATCATGAAGGTCCTGATCAGAGATATGAATGGAAAGTACTCCCTCAAGGGATGGCTAATAGTCCAACTATGTGTCAAATTTATGTTAACAAAGCAATCCAGCCACTTAGAAATCAAAATCCTGAAATACAAATATTTCACTATATGGATGATGAGTTATCGGCACATAAAGATAAAAACACATTGCTAGAATGTTATGCCACACTTACAAATTTATTAAAAAATTATAATCTAGAGATAGCAATAGATAAAGTACAATTAAATCTTCCAATTAATTATTTAGGAGTTCTATTATCCTCAACCATGGTCCGTCTACCAAAAATTCAAATACGAGTAGATCAACTCAAATCACTTAATGACTTTCAAAAGTTATTGGGAGACATAAATTGGATAAGGCCTTATCTAGGCATACCAACAGGAGAGCTAGGACCTTTATTTGATATCCTAAAAGGTCCATCAGATCCAAATTCACCCCAAATGTTAACGCCTGAAGCAAGAAAGGCATTAAAAATCATTGAAACATATATGGAAAATATGCATTTGGATAGAATTGATATAAGTTTGCCTTTATTATTTATTGTACTACCAACAAAAAATATTCCTACAGGAATATTTTGGCAAGAAGGTCCATTATTGTGGATACATTTATCTTATTCTCCTAACACTATTCTTACTAGGTATCCTGAGACTGTAGGACAATTAATACTCAAAGAAATAAAAGCAGCAAAGGGAGTGTTTGAAATTTCTCCCAATAAAATTATTACTCCATATACTATGGAACAAATTGATGAGTTAGCTAATGAGTTAAATACTTGGGCAATAATCATGTGTAAATCTAATGTTTCATTTGATAATCACTTACCATCTAATCCTTTGTTGTCGTTTTGGTCTAAGCATCCTGTAGTTTTTCCAAAGATGACAAGAAAAGCCCCTATCATGAATGCTCCAAATATATTCACTGATGGGTCAAATAATGGTACAGCAGCAGTAGTTACCCCTGATCAAACTTTTACATTTTTAGTACCCAAACAATCAGCTCAAACGGTAGAGCTTAATGCAGTATTACAAGCTTTTGTGATGTTTAAAGATTCTGTATTTAATTTATTTTCTGATAGTCAGTATGTAGTTAATGCTATAGTATCCCTTGAAGATGCTGGTAGGATTTCCCCTTCTTCTACTGTTTTCTCTTTGTTTTCCACTATACAAAGTCTAATCTCGGACAGAAAAGATCCATTCTTTATAGGACATATCAGGGCACATACAGGATTGCCTGGAGCCCTTTGTTTGGGCAATGAATTAGCAGATAAATCTACACATGACATACATATTTTCTCCACAATAGAAAAAGCTATAAATTTTCATAAAAGGTTCCATGTCAATGCTAATACTTTACAAACGCATTTTAAAATAACTAAAGAACAAGCCAGACATATAATAAAACAATGTCAAAATTGTGTGACATTTTTACCATAAGTTAATCTTGGAGTCAATTCTAGAAGACTGATACCTAACCATATTTGGCAGAAGGACGTCACACACTTGCCAGAATTTGGAAAATTAAAATATTTACTTGTTACAGTTGATACTTCTTCCAGATTTTTGATGGGCTCCCTTCATTCCGGAGAAAAAAACTAAAGATGTTATAGCTCATTGCTTACAAAATTTTGCCACTGTGGGTGTTCCAAAACAGTTAAAAACGAATAATGGTCCTGGTTGTGCTTCTACCTCTTTTAAACAATTTTGCTCATCATTTGGCATTACTCACATAACAGGAATTCTATACAATCCACAGAGACAAGGCATAGTTGAAAGAGTTCATCAAACTATTAAAATGTACTTATTAAAACAAAAGGAGGGAATTGGAAAGGGGTATATATCCCCCAAAGATAAACTTAAAATAACCCTTTTTACTCTAAACTTTTTAAATTTGGATTCTTCAGGACTTAGTGATGCGGAAAGACATTTGTATCCAAAAAATGTACATAAGCCTAAGGTACTTTGGAAGGATATTTTAACAGGACAATGGAAAGGTCCTGACCCAGTGATTGTCTGGAGTCGGAGCTCTGTTTGTGTGTTTCCACAGGGAGAACAGCAGCCGATTTGGATTCCAGAGAGATTAACCAAAACAATTTCTACAGACCAAAAAGAAGATGATTTGACTCAAATCCATAACAGCTGATATCCAGAACTCCAGCTTGGCTATTCTTACATCTGTGACAGTGATTAACCAGGATGCTTTTTTCAATATCTATTTTGTTATTGCTTTTTCCCACATCATAAAGTTCTATTTTATTTTTGAGCTCATAGAGACCTAGGTTAATGTTTTTCTGATCAGTTTTATGTTTTGACTGTGGAGTTTTTAAACATTGCAATGGAGATTTCACCTAGGTAAAGCTACAAGGCCTTTACTATTGTCTTATGTGTTGTATGTTACGTGTGCACACTTCTGTTTTGTGTTGTATGTCTGTATGTGCGTATGTCCATATATCATATATGAGGAGCGCTCATGAATAAATGGATCCAAATTTTTGTTATTATTCACGTGATTTTAATGGTTTAATTTAAATTGGGTAAACAGCTGTTGAGGATTGTTTTAATATGTGTACAAATAAGCAGGTTAACAGATCTGTTTGTTTACTTTCACCTTTCCTTTTCATTATATTTAATAATTCTGTTCATAATAATGTAAATTGTTCAAAAAATTGTTTTCTTAGTACCTGTTGGAGTGTTACATAATTTTTTTTTTAGCATCATTGTCAGAATTCCTATCTTCATCCCAGTGCTGGTGAAGACAAGGATGAAACCAAACTTTAGTTTCTTCGATAGTTATCACAACAAACTGTATAAACTGATGCATCAATGAATAATAACATGTAATGCTCAATCAATGAGTCGATTTATTTTGGGAGGAAATGGACATATTGATAGATTCCTCTGCTTTGAACTGCTTACAGAACTTGCCTGGACTATGTATCACTTGTATGCATTGTGATCTATCTGTTGATGCAGCGAATTATGGTAGTGCTGGCTTATCTTTGCTGATGTGTCACCAGTGATGCAATTTTTCCTAAGGAGCCGTCAATTGACTTGGTGTTGTGGCATTTCTGTATCCTCCTCCCTTCTACTAGTGATGGTCTAATTTTGGGGGCCAACAGAGGTGAGGCAAACAACCTCACCCCCCCACCAGCACCAAGGCCAAATTTGGGGGCCAACAGAGGTGAGGCAAAGAACCTCACCCCAGCACTGGTGCATAGGCCTATCCACAAGTATGGCTATATGCTGGACCGGTTGTCAGTGATGGGTATTATCCAATTGCAGTGGTATCAACCTAAGACAGGAGGCTGATGCCTAGAGGTCAGTTCATCCCATGACGGGTAAGAACCATATGTTGAATTGGACAAACCTATCAGGCATGGTCCCTAGCCACATTGCTTGTTGCTTAATTAAATAGAAGGGGGGAGATGCTAAGAGCCACAGCCAAATAATATGATGCATGGTATTTTTGGTTGAAAGGTGATGCCAGCAAGCCATTGAGATGATATGATTATGTTAAGATTTGCATTCATATGGATATTGGACTCCTGCTGTCCACCTCTGCCTGCTACGGGACTCCTGGAGAGTTCCCATTGGTTGGGGAAGTGCGGTAGGAGGGAATTCCGGAGGAGGAACTTCCTCTGGGGGTTCGGGGGGGGGGGGAGAACGCCACAGCATGAGTCGGTTGGAAATCTTCCCGGGAGCTTATGGGGCATTGGTGGCAGTTTCAAAAATAAAGTTTGTTCCTGCTTAAGTGGCTCGTGATTTTGTGCCCAGCCAGACTGTGGCAGGCACCCACTGAGGAAGACTCAAAACACTGCAGGATGATACCAGTATTCTTCTGTTATAGGACCTAGGGTTGTGTGACCCCCACATCTCTTAATTTCTTATGAGGTGACCCATGGGGGGGCTGATCTCCATTTAGGCCTCATGTCCAGTGCTATCACTATGTTTCTCTACACATTGGCTGGCAGATGATTTAGAAGCACTTTAGTCAGGGCACAACATAACTTTGGGGCACCTACAGCGATCATTTCTACTTCAAGGGCAGTAGGTGATTTTTCACCAGCTGCAGAAGGAAATGGGCATTTGCACAGTCTTCATTGGGCATGAAGGGAGATGAAATGACTGGGGGTATATGTAAATTTGAATGGGAGGTGTCACCTGTCTTGGTGTCAGACTGAGGTTCTGATGGCCATTCTGCTGGGTGAGTCCTTCCTCCTGGTTCAGCTCTTTGGTTAGGGTCAAGATATCTATGTGTAGTCCTAAGGAAAGCTACTTCCAAGAAATGGGAGTATGGTAAATATAGCCTGCACCTGGAGGAGAAGAAGAGATTGTGTGTGGTCATGGTAGGAAGTGTCCCAAAGTCAAGACACCTCTGGGATTCATAGGAAGCATTGATAATGTCTTCCTGGTTCACACCATGGGGTTGTTAAATTAAGACCAGGAGCTACCCGCCCAACAGACACACAGTGCTGAGAACCTAAAGAACTAAGGATAATTCCATGAGCCTGGGCTGGCTTGTCCAAAGTCTTGTATTCACCTGGGTTCCCAGCCCAGCCCATCTTGGTGACAAAATCCTCTTGGAGCACAGCTCATCAATGTAGGGTAAGAGATCTGGATCTTGGTATAAGTTGTCCCCTTTTAAATGTCACCCCATTCCATGCTCTTCCAAGTTTCCCTTGGACTCCTCCATGGCCAAATGTGGGGCTTTTCACATGATGAAGTTGGACACCCCACCAGGTGTTCATAATGTCCATATATATCATAATGGCTTCAGGCATGATCTAGTCAGGCACCTTGATCTCTGGTACCACTAGCATTAGACTTCTGGTGGGTGAGCCTCAGGGCCAGCCTTTCTGGAGGTGCACACTAGGACAGAGGGAAAGGGATGATGCATACATGGTGGTTCCAGGTTTGCTCCATCCATTTGGTGGAAGGAAGTGTATTCAAGGGTCTTAATCTGGACCAGGATGGCCCTGCACATTCTGACATCAGGACCTATGAGTGGTAACTCTGTATCAGTTGGACAATGTATGTCACATGGGAGGACAGTTTGAGATACTCATATTGGATATACTTGGGCCTCACAGAGTCATGTCCTGTGCAGAAGGTTTGTTGGCTCTTTGCATAGATAAGGGGAGAGAAGATATCATCTTAGACTAGGCCATATTCACTTCAAATCCAAGGGTAGTTGGAATCCCAGATGCTAGATTCTGTTCTTCTTGCAAAACAAGTATCCTACCCTGAAGAAAATGTTCACATGTGGGACAGCAGACCTCATTGTTACATGTTTTTCCTTTATTACAACTCCTCTGGAAATGTGTTTAGCTCTGTCCTGCTGCACAATATCAAGGACTGGAGAATGTGGAAGATAGAGCCTCTGTGGAATTAGAAGTGTCTGACACTGGAATCCATCATCAACTGAAGCTTTGGACCTTCCATCTCTACAGCCTCAAATTCCACATACCTGGCAGTTAAGCAAAGCATAGGATTATTTAAAAAAAAAAAAGAATACTCATTGGAAAATCCAAGCTATAGCTTCATAGTAATGAGGATCTGATAGAAGGAATGGGCAACAGTGCTTAGACATGGGCCAGTCCAGTTCCAGGAGGGATCAATTCCCAATATAGAAACAGTTCTATGTGCACCCAACATCACTTAGCACCTGAAGAGAACCATGTGGGCCTTAGTGAACCAGGCACATTCCTTTATGTATCCCCCTGTGCAGCCCTGCCACTTATTCCAAGATTCTCATTTCCCTATCCTGAACCACATACAAAAGCCAATCATCAGCATCTGGTAAAAGATATGATTTATGTAAGAGAACACCATGAATCCTCTATCGCTATCAATGGTGGTGTTAGGACTGTTTGCTCCAGCCATTTGGTGGAAGGAAATAGAAGAAGGACCAAGGGGACAAGACTCAGGAGAGGTCATGAGAAAGTAGAAGCTATGCTGAAAGTATTGGGTTGCTTCCAAAGAGGGCTGTTTTGCATTTGTTTGTTTGAATGACAAGGATTACATGCAACAAAGACAAAAAACTCCAGAGGTGTGTGCTCAGGGCATCTGAGACACTGGCTTTCCCTGACCATGTTCTTCAAATTCCAAATCTTTTCTGGAACATCAGGGTTTAATTGTGGCATGTTTTGAGCTGGAGTGATCTATATTCTGTAAGAGGGTTTATTTCCCAGGTGGTTGGCCAACACCAAGCTAGTGAAACTTGTACCATGTGCACAGCCCTCACTGCTGAAGGACATCTCCTGAGCTTGGCTGGTTACTCCCCCACATCCTAACCCTGAACCTTGAATGTTGAGGCCAGAGTTTCTGGGACTATTAGAGAGTATCCAGCTCTCCAGGTAGAGGGAACAAATACTTGGAGAGGTAAGTGTTCAGTAGTTTTCTCTGTGGTAGCAGATGCCCTTCCTGGGATTCATCAGGAACAGTCAAAATCCACAACCCACACTTCATTGCCAGTTGACCTGACCCAAAACACGTCTTGCCTTTGCCTCCTCTGTTCTGTCACTTTGACCACCCCATGTAGGCTCCATGCATCCAGGACATGCTCTCATATACTAGAGAGAACATCAAGTACTGTACTGGAATCTGATTTCCCTTGAATTCTTGATGTTGTTGTGTATTGTGACATGAATGTTTTTGTCTTCCAGAATTCATGAGTGAATGCCCTAACCTCCAGTATGATGGTATTTGGAGACGATGGCTTCAGTCGTTCTTAGGATTTTAATGAGATCATGAGGGTGGAGTTCCCATGATAGTAGTAGTACCCTTCTAGGAAAAGAAAGAGACACTAAAGCTGTTTCAGCAATAGGATATAACAGGTAATGCAGCCATTATCTAAAGCCTATCTGGCACCACTTTTCTGGGACACCCCAATTTCAGAACTATGATAAATGAATCCCTATGGTTTCAGCTGCCCACTCTGTAGCAGTTTGTATGGCAGCATGATTTGAGCAACCCAGAGTATAGAGTGTCCTGGGAGCAGGGTTAAAGCCTGAGACAATCCTACATCTCCATGGAGGATCCAAATGGAATGAGTACCCACTCAAGAATTCTGTACCACCTCAATATCCTAAAATGAAATTCCCCAGAACAATAGAACAATATGGGTGGGTGTTCAGAGAGATCTGTGCTGGTACCTCCACCCCTCTCCCTGACACTAGTTGTGATGTTACCTGTCATGAACAATCAGGTCTATGCTAGAAGGTGAAAATACTTAGTGAGGGACAATCACATGGCGTCAGAGAGTCAATTCCAAATCCTGGTTCACATTATCCCCAGGATCCTTCTCTGACCTTGGGTCCTCCATGTGATGGTAATGCTCATTGGAAAGAAAGATTACTGCACTCACAGGGCTATGATGGGCAACTGAGATAAGGCACATTTCCTCCCCTGGTGTAAGATGAACATGGCTGGAATGTAGGTCTCAGCTTATCCCTCCACCCTCAGGATGTTCCTTCCAGTTTCCCTATATCCCAGCCTCCTTTTTCCATGATACATTTTTTTTACCTTTCAAAGCTCAAGGAGAAGTTCTGGGTCCCTGGGGGGAACACTCACATGAGGAAGCAGGAAAGTGCTTCCACATCTGGCACCTAAGGAAGGTGCCAGTGGATCAGGAACATGAAACACTGCCAGTGCCAGCAGTTTCCATAGATGCTGTGAGGTCCGCTGCAGTTATGTGGAAGGTAAGCAGTGTGCCCTCCCTGTACACTCCCTGTGGCCATTTGTGGGCATTTACTAGGAAGATGATGGGGGCTGGTTGGGCAAATGGTGGTGGTGCTAAAGGGTGAAGACCCAGGTGCCCATGGCCCCCATAGTTTCAGGTTCCCCCACTGGCTGAGGCAGGCATAATGGTCCTTTGGGCAGAAGCTGCTGTGAGGAATGGATCAGGATGGTCTTCACCCCTGGGGCCCTCCAGTGAGGGCAATCTTCTGAATGTGGCTCTCCTGGCCTCCACTTTGCCAATATTGACCAAAGTTGAATTGTCCAGCCACACACAAAGCAGGAACACCAGCTCCTGCTGCTATTCATATTTAAGGGTAAGGAGACTACACCTGTGGGTTACCCTGGGAGATTGGTGCAGTCACAGGAGGCAACACAGGCAGCACCCAGAATGGCTTGTGTGTTGGCACAGGAGCAGAGGGAAGACATGGCAGGTCTCTGAGGGGAGACATAGGGGAACCAGGTTCTGCCTGGTCTCAGCACTCGAGATGCTGTCAAAGCAAAGTAAAGGGGAAGTGGCAATCGGAGTGAGGCTCCCGAGCCTTTGTCACTGGGCATCTGAGGAGGAATCGCAACAGCTCAGGGTCTTATGGGAGGGAAATCGTATGGTTTGCAACTTTCTCTGAGTGAATTTTAGGCTTCATTCTTCTAATTGAAAGTTACATCCAGAGAAATATTGTTACCAGTACTCAAAGATTCCATGAACATGGTCTATAGTGATACCTCAGCTTTCCCTGACTTAGAGGCCCCTTGGCATTCTTTGCTGTCAATGGATCAGCCTCCTAGGCATCTTGCTGAAAACTGACTCTGCTGAGTGGCACCATTCCTCTTAGCATTCTCACCAAAAGGAAGGAGACCTCCCTTCTCCAGGGAAGCTCCAGGCACTCCAAAGGCCTATGTGAAGGTGAAAACTTCATAATTTATGGCTTCATCATCTCCTCAGCCTGACTTTTGCTGATTCTCCTTGGAAAACACTATGTTTATTTTCTGGACTTGTACAACTAAACAAGAGCAACTGAATGAAATTTCTCCCTAGCTAGAGCCTGAGGAACCTTGAAGTCACCAGGAGCAAGCACATCCTGCCCAGAGTGTGGGTACTTCTCCCAGAGCTTCTAACCACAAACACAGGTGTGGACACAGATTCTGGCACCTCAGTGTATCTGTAAACAGGATTTTCCCAAGAGAATTCTTGACGTGGCAATAAGTAAACTACCACTTGAATATTTTGGCTGGAGGTGCAAAAGCCATGGTCGCCAAACTGTTCTCTACTTGAAATGAATCAAGGCAGTGGACCTAAACTGTACCAGTAGAGATTGTATTTTTCCCACCCACCCAGCTGCAAGAGAAATGACAGTTTTAGTTAAGAATGTTCTAAAAAAAGTAGAAAGAATGTCAATCATTCTTAAATCTTGAACCATGGGAGAAGCAATGCTAAAACTGAACACACTAGGACCACACTTGCATATATCAAATAAATGGTGAAAAGAATTGATTAGGCACAGAGGTATTTCAAAAGTGGTGGGAAAACATATGGGGGATTGGGTTTGATAGCTAAAAGGTAAGGGATTTCTTTTTGAGCTGATGAAAGTAATCTATATTTTATTGTAGTCATGAAAATGCCAATATTGTGGCAAACTCTATGAAAACTTTCAAATTCTAATATTTGATGGGTGATGTGAGTTATGTGAATGTCTTCCTAAAGTTTTTTTTGTAATGATCTATAGCAAAAATAGTAAGATAGTAGCAGATCATGCCTCAGATGGTTGAACAGTGTGCCACAGCCAGGCCAGTATCCCAGGAAACAGGAGACTCTGATCCGTCCAGACCAGTGCACAGAGATCAGGAGGAAGTTCTTAAAATGAATTTCAATAAGGGTACAGCTCAAAAAGGAGACACACAAGGGGCTAGTCCCATTGGTCACTGCCATAAAGCACAGCTTTTCATTAATGCAGAGAGTGGGTCTTGTTGGTGGTGTCAATTGATGATTCACTAACGTGCTGCAACTTCTCCCACTAGAAGTCAGGGCTGGTCCTCTCATCAGGCCAACTCAGGAAGACCTTGGTCATGCTGAGGTTTTGTCCATCCTCACTGCCCAACGTCACTCAGAAAAGGAGAAAGAAACTGTCTTTAAAATACTGTTTCCAGGTTTACTTCTAGAAATCTGATTAATGGCACAGGGACCTGAAGGCTGAAAAGTAGTGCTCTATCCAAATGAGATAGGAGCGCCCAAAGTTGTCAAGAGGTACTTGATAAAAAATTGTGCCCCTGACTCTGATGGCATGGAACCTGTGTCCTATGAAGAACAATGGAGTTTGATTTTACATGACAGATCACAAACAACTTCACCTCCAATGAGTTTTGTGCATGTCTGAACTCACCCGAGTACTTTATTCCATAAATAGCACTAAACTTTGGCCTCCTTGCAATTTAATTATTCTCCTTTGCAAACTTCCCCATTTTGTTCATTGGCAAACCATGTGGTGTGTAGCTTTATTTTTTCTCATTGATTTGTAGAACTTGATTACATTTGGGCCAGCCACACTCAGTATAGGTCAGGCTGGGGTCGGGGTGGGGCCAATACTACCTATGGAAGGGTCAGAGCACTGTCAGTGGGGGGGTGGGTCTGTGTTGGGATGCAGTCAGAACCTTCAGCCTGTTGGTCCCCCAATGAGTTCCCAGTCAGAACTGTAGAGGGGGTGGGAGAGGTATGAAGTCAGGCCTTGTCCTCTCATCAGGACACCTACACAGGAAGACCATGGCCATGATGGGGATCTATCCAACGATATTGTCCATCTTCACTCAGGAGAGAAGAAAGATGCTAAGAAAAAAATTCTAGAAACCTGCTTATTTCTAGAACCCTCATTATTTTCACAGGGGGGTGAAGGCTTAAAAGCAGCTCTGCATCCAAATGAGACAGGAGGGCCCAAAGATCTCATGAGGTACTTGATAAAAAATTCTGCATCTGTTTTTGATGGCCATGGCTACCACAAATGCCTCTTGGTCATTCAGAGGCTTTTGATTCCATAGCAGTTCTCTCCTGCTGACTCTACCCTGCAGTGGCTCTACATAACTCCACCCTATGGGAACCTTCAGTAGTCCCTAGTCTGGCATGCAAGGATCCCCTCCCCAACCATGCCTAAGCAGAAATACTGTGGGTATCTTGGAAGGACACTACATGCTTGAGTTCACCTTTTTAATTCCAATAAGATTCCTTCCCCATCTCCTTATGCAAACAGTTCCTGTTCCACTTCCCCTTCTGTAGCAGCATGAGTCCTAATGAAGTCTCTAAGGGATGGGTATAGTTTGTATATTCATGACTTTCATCTCAACAAGAGCAGGTCAAGTTGGTTACACTGAAAACGGGCAAACTGGGCATGTCAGCCTGATGGTGGCAAGCACAGAGAATGCCCTAGAGCAGTGGCAAACGCTAGGTGCAGCTGTCAGATGATCTCCAGGGAAGTGTTGGAAGCAGGTGGCTACTGATCCCAAGAAGGCAACATGGGAGTTTCTATTACTAGGAGCTGAGGGTCAATCTCAGGACTATTAACACTAAGATCTGAGAGCCACCAGATAGTCCTCAGAACTCAGAGCTGTGAATACCAAGGGAGATGTGCTTTGCTTCTTTGTGATTTCTCTTCATAGCAGGCCCTCAGATGATGGGTAAGTGAGATGTTTAAGAGGCACAGATCATGAAGGAATGCACAGAGAAGATCCCCTAAACCAAGAGAGGCCTTTTCCATGGGGTGATTGAGTAGAATTTTGGGATCTTTTCTATTTTCTCACAGGATTAGGGTGAGGGCAGTCTAAATCTGGAAACAAGACCCAATAGATGGACACTTGTTCACCCTGGGTCCTGGCAACCCCAGTTATCTCCTCTCAGTTCTCACTGCATGGAATTGCACAGACAACATGGCAGAATGCAGATGCCGGAGAAGATTTTTTTTTTTTTTCCTACCAAACTGCCTTTATTCCCAGTGACAGTCAAACAAGGTACAGCTTCCTACCAGGGCTTGAACACTATGACCCTCCCCTCTCAATACCCTCCCACAGCCCTCTTTCTATATTCATGATACCCTCCCACTCCCTTCATTTTCGTACAGGAACTGTCCTGTGTGAGGAAGAACCTTTGGCCCTTCCAGTGCAAAATAAAGCAAGGGTGAGATCTTGCCTGAGGGGTAGTCACCCCAGAGGTCACTGGCCAATATGACATATGACTGTCCTCAGGGCCTCTTCTTCTTTGGGTTGCCTGATGATATGCACTTCCTCTTCTGAGGCTGTGAGGTTCAAACCAGCTCCAGATCTACATCTTGCCCTCCGGTGACATGGAGGGGCAGCCCACATTGTGTGCATGTCCAGTGAGAGCACTCTTCATGGACATGGCACCTGGAGGAGGGTGGGAGCTGAGGTGTCCTCTCTGGGGACGTGGGGCCTGGAGTGCTTGACATCCTGAGCACAAGGGTTTCATTCAAGGGGCCTGGATTTGGGAGAGTCCCCAGGGCAGCAGGCAGTGCTGGGAGCTAAGAAGGAAATTCAGGCTTTGGAGGTCATCGACCACACTGCAGCCATTGGCTGTCTTATGTGGCCACCAGAAGAAATGGCTTTTCTGTGACCTATTATACCTTTGTTCCTCAGGTTTAAGGAGGAGGATCTGCAGTTCTGGGGAGGATTGTTGGAACGGATGGTCCCCAATGAGGAAGACCTATTAAAGCCTTGGAGGATAGCAGTGTCCTTTGAACCCAGCAACTCTGGCTCTGTCGCCCTGCACCTCTTCTCGATCTGGGGAGCACCTCTGTGGACTAGTCCCCATGATGGACCCTTGATCATTGCAATGTTTCCATTTCTCTGAACTTCTGTTGGCAGCTGACTCGGAAGATTTTGTATCCTATGGAGCATACCATGATCTTGAGGCATCTGCAAAGGTGCTTCTTCTCAAGCTGATGGAGGATATGGGCACTGGCCAACTCTTCTTCATACATGAAATGGGCCATAGGGATCAGGACAATCATATTTCAATGGGAGTTGGGAAGTAGGGCTGTCACTCATCTTGGTCTCAGAGAGACAGACTGAGTGTCTGCTGGTCACCCTCCTGGGCTTCCTTTCTGCTTGATATCCTGAACCTACCCATAGTTGTCCTGTCTTGTTCCTTTTTTACCTCCTACATCCTATTCCTGGAACAGACTCACTCAGGGAGACATCACAGACAGGATAAGGTTAAACAAAGTCCCATGGGCCACATGAGTAAGATCCTGAGCCTTCCTCATCTACCTGTTATCCCTTGCTTCCCTCTGTATCTGTGGCCACTCCCTTTTCTGTCTACTTGTGTACATTTGACTCCTAGTCTGCCATGTATCACTCTCTGCCTTACTCACTTTGTGTCTGTTACCAAGCCCCGGGAAACCTGTTTTCTTTACCTACTTAGTTCGACCTGGTGCCCCGTTCTTGTTGTCTACCTTTTGTTTCTCCCCAACCCCTGTTGATCCTGGTGTCCCTGCACCTGTTTATCAGGTGTCTCTGCCACTCTGGTGTATCTCCTATCCCTAGTCTACTGGGAGACCCTCCTTCCTCTGTCTACCTGATCAGTAGTGAGTCCTTCCTGCTGCTCCACCACTTTGTTAGGGCCAAGATATTAATATTTATATATGGTTTAGAGGAAAGTAATTCTTTAAGAAAGTGGGGATGAATCATATTCTCTGCCTGGGGATGAGAAGGAAGAGAGTGTGAGTGACCTTGGGAGGAAATGGCCCCAAGTCAGGAGGATTTCTAGGAGAAAGAGGAAGCAATGTTGATACCATGTTCATCTACACCATGGGGTGGTTATATCCCAACTACCAGCTATACTTATTTACAAGTGTACATGCATGTGCAAATACTTTCTCTCTCTCTCTCTCTCTCTCTCTCTCTCTCTCTCTCTCACACACACACACACACACACACACAGACACACACACAAATCTGATATTCTAAGCTATGTAGCTCAATTCCATGGGTCCTGAAACCTTGTATACACCAAGTTTGTAGGCCCAGCCCACCTTGTTGACAAAGTCCTCATCAACATAGCTCAGGAGACTTAGACCTGGATATAAATTATCCTGTATTGGCTGTTGCTCCAGTCCTTCCTCTCCCAAGTTTGAAGCAAGCTCTCCTATGGACAAGTGGGAGTGCTCCTACTTGGCAAAATTAGTAGGCCCGAATAGCTCATCTATGATGTCCATGTACTCTTGGATGGCTTCAGGTGGGATCTCCTCGGGCACCTTGATCTCAGGCCCTTTGGTCTTGGCCACCTTATTCTTGTGCACCTTGGTCTAGCATGCCTTTGTATCAGGTACCTTGGTCTCTGGTGCCTTGGGTTTGGCTGCTAAGGAGCAGGCAGGCTGTGCCTTAGAGTTGGTCTTTCTGGAGGTGCACACTAGGAAAGGGAGGACCATAGTGGTGCATGAATGAGGGATCCATGTTCATCCCAAACACTTGGTAGTAGGCAGGGTTCAGGGGACCTAACCTGGTATGTCATGCATGAGGACAACCTGACCCAGGACCCAAGGGAGGTAACAGTGCACCAGATGCAACATCTAGGAGAGTCAAGTGGGAGGACATGGTATTGCATGCACTCTACCGTAACATGACTTAAGTCCCAGGCATCTAGTGTGTTGATTCTTTGGATAGGCAAGGAGAGAAATGAGATCTGTATTTGGCCCAGTCAGTACACAGTTCAAAGCTGGGTGGCAGGGACCTCAGGTGTTAGGGGCTGTTTTGCTTGTAAGACTGAATCTCCCATACTGAAGGAAAAGTTCTTATTTGGGACAACAACTTGCCTTGGCCTTTTTCACTGTTTAGACACTATCATGGACTACTGTGGGAATGTGGGAACCCTTCCTGGCTGTTGGACAGCCTCAGGGACTGGAGGCCTTGGAAGTTCCAGCCTTGGAGTTTCAGGAGGAAGTTGGCACTGGAAGACCCCTGACAACTGCATCCTTGGATCCTCCATCTCCTCTGCAGCCTCAAACTCCATGGAACTTTGTGGGATTTGGGTAAGGCAGGCAAAGGCTGAGCTGAAAATCAGGTTAGCCATACCAGGCATGTGCTGGTGTGGGATTCCAAGCTATGGAGTATTCTAAATTACCAGTCAGGATCTAGTGGCAGGGATGTGGAGCTGTGTCCTGGAGTGGGCTGGACAAGTGCCAGGAGGGAGCTGCTACACAGGAAGAACAGAGTTCTCGGGAAACACTATATCAACTAGCATTTGAAGGGAATCAGATCTGAGGGACCCAGGCAAGGCCCCTAGCTGACCCTTGCTCTGGCTCTCTCCTATTTCTGCAAGGAAGCACATGATCAGATAAGTTCCTGAAGCAGGTCAGGGATGTGATTTTTATTAGGGAACACCAGGTGTCCTGACCCAATTCAGGCATAATGAGGCTGGGACCATTAGCCCTGGAAAGATCACCTAGGAGACCAAGGTTACAGGTCATGTGGAAGTGGAAGTTAAACTGAGAACCCCAATTGATTGCTTCTAGTGAGAGCTCCTTTTCCCCATCCCTTGTTATAATGGCAGGGATTACATAGAGCATAAGCAGTAAAGACCAGACATGTCCTTGGGGCATCTGGGGTGCTGGCTGCCCCTGACCATGCACTCCCCACCCACTGCCATCCTCTTCTGGAACATCAGGTTGAAGTAGTGGCCACTTTCATGAGTTATGATCGGCCCCACTCCATAAAGAGGTACAAGTTCCCAGGCAGGTGGCCTGAGTGAATCCAGAGCAACTTTTCCCTTCTGCAGAGCCAGCAAAGCAGAAGCAGACACTCTGGCTGGGCTGGTTACTTCTCCCCATCCTGACCCTGAACCTCAAGGCAGAGTTGGAATCAGGAGTATGGAGCCTGGAGTTTCTGGGATTGTTGCAGAGAAAATGCCCAGGCCTCCAGCTGGAGGGAGCTGCTATTTGGAGAGTTAGATGCCTCAGAGCCAACACACAGGTAGGTGACAGGCTGTACCAGACCTTACTGTGCAAACCATGATCCCCCACCAGTAGATTTTGGACCCTGAAAACTGGCTCACGTTTCTGCAGACTCATAGAAGATCATTCTGTCAAAGTTGCTTGTGCACTGCCATTCCTGCAAACCCTTCAGCAGGCCCTCTTCCATGGTTATGGTGGGCTCCCATTGGGACAGAGATGGAAGCACTGGGCTGGAATTCATCAGGATTAGTTTCCATAAGATCACTCTCCTTTATAACCTAACCAGACCAACATACATTTCTACCGTTGTTACATTTGCCCCATCATGTTCAACTCAAAGTATTGATATTGGGACTCCAGGACAGTTATACCAAACATTAACAGCAAGGGGTGCACTGGCCAGCATGATTGTGCTTGGATTCCTCAATGATATGGTGTACTATGTGCTGAATGTTTTATCCTCCCAAATTCACCTGTTGAATCCCTAACCCCCACAGGATTATATCTGGAGATTGCATTTAGTGCTTAGAGGGTTAGATGAGATCCTGAGGATGGTGCTTCATGAGGGCATTAGTGTTCTTCCTGGAGAAGGGGGAGACACTGAAGAGATATAAGTCATGTGAGGCCCACATGAGCCAGCTGTCTTTTGAAGCAAGAAGAGAGAGCATTTATGGGACTTTAGGTCAGGTACCCTTTACCTGGGAATCCTGACTCAAGAACTGTGAGAAAGAAATGCCTGTGTTTCTGTCCACATTTTCCATAGCATCATGTATGGTGGCCCAGGCTGACTGAAGACAGTGCACAGAATGGCCTGGGAGCAGTTACAAACTGGGGCAAAGTTGAACATGCCCATGCAGTATCCAAAGACAGCTTCCCCTCGAGTGTGACATCACCAGAGGGTCCCAATCAGGAGTTCATGACAGTGTGTATGGGTATCCATAGAGTTCTCTGTTGGGGCCAGCACCCCTAAACCTACTTGTGGTTGTGGTGTCCCCTGTGCCACAAACAATTAAGTCTATGTTGGAAGGTGAAATGACTGGGAGAGGCATGGAGTCAGACAACTTCAATTCCTGGCCCACATTACTCCCAGGAACCTCCTCTGAACTTGAGTCCTCCATGTGATGGTGATGATCATTGGAAATAATGACTACCTGCATGCACAGGCCTGTGATGGGCACCTGAGATAAGGCACATTTTATTCTCTCCTGTGAGGTGAATATGTCTGGAAATGTAGGTGACTCAGCTTGTCCCCTCACCCTCAGGACATTTCTTCAAGTTCCCCTACATCCCAGCCTCCTCTTTCCAACCCATGCTTTTCCTCCTCACAGAGCTCAAGGAGGAGTCTGAGGAGAACACTCACACGAGGAAGCAGGAAAGTGCTTCCACATCAGGAGTCTGAGGAAGGTGCCTGCAGACCAGTGTCTTGAAGCGCTGCCAGTGCTGGAAGTTCTCATAGACGCTGTGAGGTCTGCTGGAGTCATCTGGTGGCACTGCAGCCGGGAAGGTGGGTGGTGTACCCTCCCCATGCACTGTACCTGGCCATTGGCACACATTCATTGGGAATATGATGGAACCAGCTGGGCAAATGGTCTTGGTGATAGAGGCAGAAGGCCCAGGTGCCAGTGGATCCCATAGTTCTGGATCCTCCCACTGGCTGAAGAAGGCACAGTGGCCCTCAGGACAGAAGGTGCTTCTATGAATGGAGCAGGTTGCTCCACACCCCCACAGTTGGCCTCCGGGGCCCTCCAGTTGAGGGGTGCCTGAGTGTGGGCAATATTCTGAATATGAGGAGGCCCTGCTGGCCTCAGATGTGGCCCATGTTTTCCAAAGGTTAAGAGCCCTGGCACATATGATTGTCCGGGGTAAGCAGGCAGCACCAGAGAGTTACCCTAAGAGATGAGTGCAGTCACCCTTAGTGCCAGGAGCAGCTCCCAGAATGGCTGGTATGTTGGCACAGGGGCAGCTGGAAGAAAGGGTAGGCCCCTGAATGCAGACATGTGGTCACCAGGATTGAAGTTCATGGCTGGTCTCCATGATGCAGATGCTGTGGAGGCAAAGCAAAGGGAACAATGGGGGAGGGGAAATGGCAGCAGGATTGAGGCCCCCCAGTTACTTATACAGGGGGAATCCGAGGACAAATGCTCACAACCCAGGGCCCTGTGAGCAGGGAAATTGTGCATTTTGCAATATCCCTGAGTGAATTTCATGCTGTGTTCTCTTAGTCATAGTAATACATAGAGAAAACTCATTTCCAGGACACCAGAATTCCCTGTTTTCTGAGACACCTAAGCTTTTCCTGCCTCTGGAAGGCCCTTTGTGCATCCTTTGCAGACAGTACATTGGCCTCCTAGGTGACTCCCTAGAAGTGGACCAATTTGACTCTGCTCAGTAGCACCATGCCCCTTCTCATGCAGGTTCTCTAGGGTCATTTGGGAAGATGACTGTTTCTAAAGGTTATTGCTCCAACACCTCCTCAGCCTTGTTTTGCTAATACTCCTTGTATATCCCTCCACTTTTTTCCTGGGCTTCCACAAACAAGCGAAAAACACCTGAATTAGATCTCTGCCTAGCTAGAGGCTGAGGAATCCTGTAGTTCACCCAGAAGCACATCCTGCCCAATATGCGGGTGCTTCTCCCAGCACTTCCCACAGAAAATACTAATGGGGGGACAGATTCTGGCCATCTGTGTCCACAGTGTTCACTGATTCCTGCCATGATACAGGAAATTCCATTCCCAGGGAAGAGGTCTATGTGATAGGCACTGAGTTCCCAAGATCCTCTCCTGGGCTGACCAGTAAAGGCCACTGAGGTTTATGAAGTTGATGGGATGGTGAGGATTGGGTTTTCCAGAGACTTTCACAGCCACTGGATTTTTTTTTTATTGGGCCTGGAAATTGGAGCCATTCTAAGGTCCTTTACTTTGTGTTCCCAATAATGGGAAGGAAAGTGTCACAGAGACTCAGGCCTGTGACAACCTTGCCAACCTGTGGCAAGGTTGTTGGGATTACATCCCTGTTCACCAGGACATTATGCAGAGTGTAGTCAAGGAATGGGAGGTCCGCCACACTTCAACACTTTCATGTTTAATCAGGAAACCTGCTTAAGTTCAAATGACAGTTTGAATAGGGACCCATCTTATAACTTTAGGCTATTTTCCTTCTTGTCTTCATAAGAACCCAAGTCATCTTCAAACCCGATCTTGGAAAATGAAGACCACATGTGCTCCCTTTTCAAGGAGTACAAACCAAATCAGGAAGCTAAGCAAAGTCTTTGTGTCAATGTAAAAACAATTTCACAGAGTGTATGAAAGTGATAATGATTCAGAATACCTCACAGAGGCCCAAGTATATGGTGGGTGAAGTTTCCTGGGTTCCCTGCCCTTCAGGAATCAAGGACACCTGGTGTCAGAATTGACAGAGAAGTTTTCCTGGGCAGGAGGTTGGTGAGGTGTCCCGGGCTATGGCAGTTGGAGTGCCCTGCAGCCTCACCCACAGAGAGTATATCACTGCATTTGTGGTCATTGAGAACCCCACTGGGCAGTTTCCTAGCTAAGAACATTTCTATCCATTGCCCAGTTACGATCTAAGACTCTCTGTTAATACCCTCAGAATGATATCCCAGGCAGCTTTCCTGTATCTGAAGAATGGACAGAGGGCTCAGCATCTCAACTCCAGGGAACCCTAACTGACCACCAATGTGACACCATCTGTGACTGCCTAAAATCCATGCAGTGACTTGTGTCCATTCTACAAGGAATCAATCCCTTGGCCACTCAATGCCTGCAAGAAAGACACCCTATTCTGGGTATCATCTCCAGGTCTCTGGAAAGAAACATATGGCTCTGGGGCTGATTCCTATTGCCCAGCATCTGAAAGGAAGTGTCAGTCATCAGACCCCAGAGGAAGAAGAAGAGACATTGAAGACAGTAGCATAGGTATCTGGTGAGCCAACCTCTCAGGCAGGGTCTTGGTGAGATCTCACCTTCACTACATCCTGCAACACAAGGGGCAAAGATCCTTGTCATTCAGAACTGATCCTGCTAGTCCTCAGGAAAAGGAGGGCAAGGAGAGGGCACTGGGAATGTAGGAGGAAGGCCAAAGGTGGGAACTGGAATGGGAGAAGGAGAGAGGTGCATACCTGGGGCAAAGCTATACATGGCGGGAGTTGACTGTCAAGAGTGAAGAAAAAGCATTTAGTAGAGAAATGTTCTCATGGCTGCTGCTTTCTGCTGTGGTGTCTGTGATACTCTGTGGCCAAGCCCTTGCCTCCATATTTAGCCTGCACCTTCCACTGATCCTGGAAGAAAAACAGATCAAAAGCTTAACAGAAACCCAGTCACTATGTTGTTTACATAGCCTCAGTTAATTTAAGGGGCCTTCTCTGTACATCCCTTCATGAACTGTGTCCCATAACCATCTTTGCTACCAACAGGCTGAGGGTTCAAACATCCATCTGGAGAGCAACCACAAATAGGAAAAGTGCACCTCCTATAATATTATTAGTTCTGAGATTCCAGGGCCAACATCTCTCAGATCTTAGCATTCAAAGCCCTAAGAGTCAATGACAGTGACCCTCAGTGTCCAGTGGGAACAGCTCTGCCACTGTGTTCCTGACAGGAGGAGTGAGTAGCTACTGAGAATTCCCTGGAACTCTTTCAACAGCCAGACCTAGTAGCTCTTAGCAGCTCTCCATTGCTCTCTATCATTCTCTTTCATAACTGTCCTCAGGGTGCACTTCCAGGTCTGCTTTCAGTGCAAGCAACCTTTCCTGTAACCAGTTCTTAGTAAAATCAGCTCTACCTACTCTACTTGAGATAAAATGCATGCATAAGTTGAATATAACAATGTACTTGAGGCCTCACTAGGAGTTATGCTGCACCACAAGGGTAAGTGATACAGGCACTTTTTGCATAAGGAGATTGGGAAGGAAGCTCATTTACTTAAAAAGAAAAAAAAGCTGGGCTCAAGCACACACAGTATCCTTCCAGAAAACCATGGGACTTCCCTGAGGTATGGGTAGGAAGAGGCTCCTCATACAGCAGACAAACGACAGCTAAGGAGATTCAAAATGGTGGTATCATTGAAAGAGATTGAAGGATGGAGTCATCTCAAATATACCTGTGACCAAAGATAATTCTAGGTCACAGTGACATAATTGGGTCAGCCATGGATGTCAAAGACAGGGAAACCAATTTTTTTCTTTCCTTTTTGTTTTTTTTGGTGGTGCAGGTTATTGAACTCTGGACCTCACACATGCTAGGCAAGCATTTTATCACTGAGCCACAACCCAAGCCCCCAAAGTTTTCTTTAAATGCCTCTTCGAAAGTGTTGGCCCTTTCTCTTCTGTCTCATGTAACAGAGATGTTTGGAGCCTTCAGTCCTCTGAACCATCAGAGCATTTTCTAGAATTGGCCATGGGGATGCCATTTTACTTAGATACCTCTTTTCTGATCCTGTGGAAGAGGCTAGATAGCCAAGCTGAACAAATATTCAGCATGACAAAGGACTTCCTGCATAGGTGGAGAAGGCTTGGCTTCTAGGGAAAGAAGTCATGGCACCCTTTGAAACTTTAGCTAACAACACAATCAAGATACATTCTGCCTGTTGTCATTACTCCCCAGATGATAAGCCAGACAGTCATCCTACAGGTCACTGATAACAATTTCAGCAAACAGGGGAGTTATGGACCATGTAAATTGAGGCATCACTCAAGCACTGAGGTGAGCTGGGGCAAGCTGATCCATCACCCTGCAAGATCCCCACCTGCACACATGGGTGATGGCCACTGCAGAAGCACACTGTACACAGGCCCTGAAGTTCCTGACACACCACTAAGCATGCACAATTCAATGACTCAAATTCTGTCTTCCAAAAGCATACAGAAAATGAAAGTGAGGAAATCCAGAGTGAGATTGGGGCTATCTAATTGTGTTAGTGCTTTTCTAAACCCTAGTTAGCATAAACTGGGACCAATAGCATTTGTATGTTTCCACAGCCTAACCAACATAAGTTTGGACACATCACAGTGACCCAAGGGCAATATAAACCCCTAGACTTTTACACTTGATCAGAGAAAGACAGCTATCAGGTCTCCTCTTGCACTGCAAGAGTTCTATACCTGTTCTTCAATAAATCCTACTGTTACACTCACTCTTCCTGGTCTGCAGAGTTCATTCTTTGAATTTGCAAGAAAGATCCCAGGAAAAGGAATTGGCGAGCCACTGGGTTCTGTATTAACATAGAAGGATATAACCCACCTTTGAGAGGAGCACCTGTTTGTGGTAACACAACAGGAATTTAGTGGCTGCCAAAATCTGCACTTGACGCAGACTTCACCTGCCAGCAGAAGCAGAAAACCCCCAGTTTCCCCTGCTAACAGGGGTAGAGAATCTAGTTTCATCTTTCTGTGCCCAAATTGGGGCTTCTATGGAGAGTGATTGAAATGGAGCAACAAACTATCCCCTTATTTTCTGGAGTTCTATACTCCTTTTAGAAATCACTCTCTCTTTCAAAAATAATTAATGCCTGTCACCCACCTAAAATTCAATAGTGCAGCTGCAGTCTAAAGCCACAGGTGTCAGACTTACTAGAGGAGGCTTGTTCAATCTCTTTTGTCACTAAAGTAGGAATGTCGGTCAAACTCAGCTTCAACCTCTCTCTGAGGAATGCAACAGGTCAATGGATCCATTAAGTGTTTGCTTCTTTTTCCCACTTTCAGACTGACTGGACTCAATGGTGGAAAGGGGTCCCTTACCTGATATATCTTGGATTCTAACACAATGTCTTAGTCTGATCCAAAATCTTTGAAAAACAGTAAGACACTAATAACCAGAGAGTGAGCCACATTGTCTATTGCTCCTGTTTTCTTCCCTTTTTTTCCCTTCTGTGTGTCTTTCACACATGCACTGTAAACACCATGTAGATTCTGACTTCTTATACCCCTTGAAACCTCAATTGTTTCAATAGAGCACATGAATGAGGTTTTGAGGAATTTTCAATCCTTAGTGCACAGGTTAGGACCCAAATACCATGCTGTCTCTGGTGAGCTTCACTCAGGAGCAAGGTCCCATTCTCTGGGTTTCCAAAACCTGCCAGTTCAGAGAAGAACCCTGCCAGTTCATCCCTCTCCTAGTCTAGACTTCAGATTAGGAACTTTGCCTCCACCAGAGGAGAGAGCCAAGAAATGTTTTGGTGGTTTTTTATTTTATTTTTTTTTTCCCACAGCATGGAGGGGATTCTGGTGCTCAGAACCCAGGTTGAAGGAGACACAGCATGACAATCCGCAATTCAAAGTCTCTTAAACCATAATAGATTTAATGTTTGTGGTAACACAATAGGACTTTAGTGGCCCTAAGAATGAATATGATAAAAAATATATTAGGAAAGACTAGAATCTTCTTTAGGGCACATTACCTAGAGGGACATGGCCCTCTTTTAGCATAATAACTAGGTTCCTCCAGGACATGTAACTCTGTTTATACTGCCTCTACAATACATGGCAAAACAGTACAGAGAAACAGAAAATCACTCCTTTTAAGAGGGAAATGTCACAGGAAAGGAATTTTGAATAATGCATTGGTAAACACAACTAATATGACCATCCCAAACCTATGAAGGCCTTGAAATGTGGTCACTAATGTCTTGAGGATCATAGTACTTTGTGGTGCTAAGAGCAACTACTCCACCTAGCAGGATTCAAGGAGTGGTCATCCATGGCTTTCAGGTCCACATGGCACTGAGGAATACCTCAATATGACAATGGAGGGATGCCAAAGGATGTCTTCTTCCCCTTTGTCGTTCAGATGGGTTATACTCCACCTGGCACAGGACTCCTTGAAGAAGTATTTTGAGACATTGGTATTCCTTTGACACTCAGACCCTAAAGAAGAAGTGTCTGGTATTTTTCTGAGCCCAAGCTTGGCCTGAATACCAGCTGGAGGATGTGGAAAAATAACCTCCTGAGAGAAGTATAAACTGTAATCCAGTTTACACTTAAACATAGATTGTAAAAGGGAGAAAAAAGTGGCCACAGGTACCCCATACATAAAAAGCTGGTTTTTTTTTTTTTGGCCTGGAGACACAACCCAAAATTATGCAACCAATGTAAATTAGATTCTTCACTCTTGGCTACACAAAAAAAATGCAATCCAAAGATTCTCAAGCTATATTATCACCAATATTTGCAGCAAATAGAATAGAACTTTACAGGCTCTAAGTATGAGTATGATGGCAAATATATCAGGAAAGGCTAAAATGGAAAGCACTTTCTCTTAGAGAAGGATCAAATACAGAAAAGCCTTTTTCTAAACACTTATGCCCTCCTTACTCAGGGTTTGCCAACAGAGCCCCAACATCCTGAGGGAATAGAAAATCAGGAGGAATGCACTTCAGCCTCCTTCCTATACCTACAAGTCATAGGAAAGAGTCCCAAAAGACTCATTATAATACAGGCCACTTTTCTCTGCAAGATGTGAGACAAATTAAGAGTGACTTAGAAAGATTCCCGGATGACCTTGATAAATATACAGAGATATTTCATGGCATTAACCAAATTTTGACCTACCTTCGAAAGACATAATGATGTTAATGAACCAAATTCTCTCTAACACTGAACACTAGGATGCTTTATGGGTGGCTGAATCCTCTGGGGATGAATGATATATAGTGCAAGTCCCAGGAGGCCTACTCCTTCTAACTGAAATGGACTCAGAAGAAACATAGGCAACAGAGCAATAGGCAGTACTCTAGGAGGATCAAAAATGGGATGCAGATGGTCACATGGGGCAATGAAAGGGAAAGTACTTTCAGAACTGTGTGGTACCGGGCTTTAGGAAAACCCATACTAAATCTCTAAATTATTTCAAACTCTCTGGAGAATGAAGAAACTTCCACAACCATTTTAGAAAGACTCAGGGAAGGATTAATTAAATATACCTCAATGTCCCCTGTTTCCCCAGCATAACAACCTAAAAAACAAATTCATAACTCAATCATTAGGAAAAAATTACAAAATCTACTGCAAAAAGGAGACAACACTTTAGATAGTCCCTTAAAAAAATGACACTTGGGTGTTTTACAGTCATGACCAAGAGGAGGAGGAGGAAGAAGATGAGGAGAGAGAGAGAGAGAGAGAGAGAGAGAGAGAGAGAGAGAGAGAGAGAGAGATAGAACAAAAGAAAGGCAACTGCCCTTATGACAGCCCTACAGATGGCTAAACCCAGTAGACAAGGTCCCCAGAGTGGTATTGCTCCCACCATCGCTTGTTAGAACTGTGGCCAAGAGGGAAATTACAAGAAAGACTGCCCATGAAACAAAGCGATGCCACCAACACCCTAACCTGTCACTGAAGTGG
Organism: Marmota flaviventris; assembly: GCF_047511675.1. Taxonomy (NCBI): domain Eukaryota; kingdom Metazoa; phylum Chordata; class Mammalia; order Rodentia; family Sciuridae; genus Marmota; species Marmota flaviventris. The sequence continues at coordinate 60,363,850 of NC_092513.1, forward strand.
ATCACAGGTGGTTAGAATACACACACAGGCAAGGACCAGTGGACAAATCCCTCACTTCAAACAGTCCAACAATAGGAATGATGGGTCCTGGGGAATCCTTCTTAGGTTCCCAACTATTCAGACTGTTTTATTTCTGTACAGGAGCCCAGGATGATCTTGACTGTCAAGGAAAGGAAAATTAATTTCTTTCTTGACACTGGTACCATTTTTTCTAATTCCTCTCAAACCCAGGCCTCCTCTCCTCTCACAGTACAACCATAAAGTGAGTGTCAAGAAAGCCTGTGACTGGATATTTCTCCCAACCTCTTAGCTGCTCTTGGGAAGATCTTTTCTCACATGTCCTTTTGATAATTCCTGAAAGTCCCACTGCCCTATGGAAAGAGATATTTTGACCCACCTAAGCATCACACTTCTCATATGACAGCAGAACTAGTACTTTGTCCGCCCCTAGTAGAAACTGAGATTAACCTAGAAGTCTGGGCTACACAGTGAGAAAAAGGTGAGAAGCAATAGGACGTGCCCCTGTCCAGATTCATCTCAAAGATTCTACACCCTTTCCCCACCAAAACAAGTATCCCCTGAAACCAGAGACTAAACAATGTTTACAAGCTATAATAGGTAACTTCAAGTGACAGGGCCTCTTGAGATGCTGTTAAAGTTCATGTAATACACCCACAGAAGTCCAATGGGGAATGGAGACCAGTACAGGACCTCAGATCAACAAATGAGGTAGTGGTTCCCATACATCCTTGGTCTTCGATCCTTACACCTTGTTATCGCAGATTCTTAAACATTCCAAATGGTTCAATTTTAGACTTAAAAGATGCAATTTCCTGTATACCTCTACATGCATATCCTTACAACCTGGTTGTTTTGAGGGTCCCTCTGACAAGTCCATCTAATTGACCTTGACTCTTCTACCCCCGCCTCAGGAAGACCTGAGCCTGGCAGGCCAAACCAAAGTGAGCTGAGGCAAGCCGATCTGCTATCCTTCTGCAACAAATCCTGCCCACAGTGGGGATGCCCACTGCACAACTTTTCCAAACCCCAATTAGCATAAACTTAGACCAATAGTATTGGTTCTCCTTCTAATTAATAAAGACAATAAATATTTTTTACTCAGGGGAAAAAGTGAAGTTGAACCAATGGAATTCCCAAGTGCAAAACAATTTCTGACTAGCTACATGCATTTTTTAGAATATTTATTTTTTAATTACAGATGGACACAATATCTTCATTTTATTTTCATGTGGTACTGAGGATCAAACCCAGTGCCTCATGCATGCTAGGCGAGTGCTATACACACCTCTGAGCTGAAAGTTCAACTCACAACCCTGCATTTCCATGAATTCCAAAGAAAATGTGCAGTGTGAGAAAGGTTGTCTAGTGTTGCATTTCACATGGTGTAATACGGAAATGACACATTGAGATATCATAAAACAGTGCATAAATACTTTTCTCTCTTTACTGAATTCAAGAGGTTTAAAGATGTATGAAGTTTTGAAGCATTTTGGTGATGGATTTCCATGATAGAGAGTTGCTGGCCCAGGGTGCCAGGAACATATGGGGAGTGCTGCTAATGCTACAATCTGAGAGCCACTGGCACTCCAACCTCAGAACTGCTAATACTAAGGGAGCTAGATGTACTCTGCCTATTTGTGATTGCATCTCAATTAATCCAAAGAAGCCTAAGATGTTTGAGAACCTCTTCTCTCCTGATGCTAATTCTGAATTTCCTTCCTGCCCCATATATACCAGGGTATGTAGGTTTTAATGCTTAGTGGGTGAGCAACATGCAGAAAGGGCACTAAGAGAACAACTTCCTCTGTAAGCACCCCAAACAAGTGTTCATGCAGGTTTACTCATCTGAGAGTTCTTCAGTACTTCCAAATAATGTCCCCTCTGCACATCACCACATGAGCCTACATCTACCTGGAGAAGGCCACATTTTCTTGCAGCAGTGCACTTTGTGCTTACTTCTGAATCTAGGCCTCAGGGCCCTCTTCTGTATATTGACAATTCTTCTTTATTTACTTTCCCTTGTTCCTTGAAAAAAAGCTCTATTACATCTTGTGGTTCTCATTTACATTTTCAGTGTTATCTGTACTTCACATATGAGACCACACATACATATATACATATAGATTCATATGTCTACTTATACACATATATGTGTTTTAATTCAAATTACAAGGGTGAATATTGTTTACTGGCTATATCATGAATGATATGCTCAATAGAATAGTGGCTTTCTGGGGTGGAATTTATTTCTGGTTACCATGGGCCTGCCATGGAATCAGGGAGAGTGATTAAGGAATAACTGTAGGAAGTAAGAAAATTGTTTGTGAGAAAATATTTATCAAAATACTGCCCAGTCTGGGTCAAAATATCTTTGAGACTTAAAACAACCCTTGTATTCCCAATTATCTAGATGCATGACTCTGGATGAGAAACCTTATTACTCTAAGAAAGATAAGGGCATATTGTTCAATGTCTACTTAAGAAAAGGCCAAGGGGCTGGGGTTGTAGCTCAGTGCCAGGGTGCTTGTCTAGGATGTGTGAGGCCTTGGGTTTGAGCCTTAAGAGTAAATCAAACAAACAAACAAATAAATCATGTCCATCGGCATCTACAGAAAAAAAAAAAAAAAACTTAAAAAAAGAAAAATCCAAGATGACAACAGAAAGTTTTCTCAGAGAAAAGACCCAAGAGCCCTACAAAAAATTGAGATAAACAATAATGTGAAAGAACTCTTGTCAAATTGAGTAATAAACTCCACTCCATAAAAGATAGCATTAAATTATCTGCCCTGCAATATCTAAGGAGTGTTGTACAGCAGGCATTTTGATCTTTAATCTACCTCATTACATTAGTCATCTTTCTGTGGCTTTGAAAGCATATGTAAGGTAAACCAATTACAAGGAAGTAAACTTTATTTTGACTGAACATTTCAGAGATTTCTTTCTATGTATACTTGGTCAGCTTCATGGTTCTGGAGACTCCATGGAGGCAGAACATCATGGCAGAGATCACATATTGGAGTAATGCTGCTCACCTCATGGCAGCTGGGGAGTAGACAGCATGAAGCCAGGGTCCCTATATCCCCCTCAAGGGCATGTCCACAACCATGCAACCTCCTTCCAGTAGGACCCACCGCCTACTGTTTCATCACCTCTCAATATTGCCAGAGGCTGATGAGGAAATATTTATAGACCTTTCATGGATATTTAAGATCCAAATCACAACACATACCTCATTCTATACTTCCTACATCAGGCTGCATATGCCTAACACTGTATGCTGGTATTTGGAATTCACAGCTGTGACTTAAGCAAGGTCAAACTGGGTCTCACATGTGGACTGGTGTGAATCATACAGAGATATGGGATTCTGACTACATTCTGGCAGTGAATGAACACTATGGTTGTTATCTCTTTGGGAGGGGTAAGCACATTTCATGAGAGGGTGGAAGAGAGAGCCAACTACAAGTGGTAGTAGTTCAGTTTATCAGTCGGTTCTCTGCTTCTCAGGCACATATCATAACTGTCTTTCCTGAACTTCTCTGAAAATTGTTTCAGCCATACTTAATTTTCTGCTTGTCCACCCTGGGAAATGCTGGATTCTATAAGGAAGATTATTCAATGTAACTGTAATAGTTAATTCCATGTACTGATTTGGCTAGGCACAAATACCCAGCAGTTTGGGCCAAACACCAGTTAAATGTTACTGTGAAAGTTTTTGTTTTGGGCGTGGGGTGGGAATTCGTATATCCAGTCAGTGGACTTTGATTAAAACAGATTACCTTCCACTGTCGGAGGGTCTCATCTACTTAATACATGTATGGCCCCAGGAAGCAGACATCAATTGCCATGTGCCTTAAATACATCTACTAACAGACACCTAAATATTTTTCCTCTTCACAACTGTTGCTACTACTTCAAGACAAATACACACACACACCTGAGGTGGGGTAGTTAATACAAACTCAATACACAAGTAACTCTCCATAGGTATCTCATCTTCATATACAAGCTCACACACTCCCAAATATGAAGAAATAACTCTCTGTCTTCCAAAATGCAGAAGCCTGCCATCTTCACACCACACAATGAATATATTCATCCTACTGCTCCACAAAATTAGTAACTGACCAGCCTTCACACACTCAAGTACATGTGCATGGGTAATGAAAATAAAATTTATTCAAAATCCCTTGTACCAAAACATGATGTCCAGAATGTACAAATATCCCTCCTCCATTTCCCAACTATAACAATCACATTGCAAGTGCAGAGAAAACTACCCAAATGCCTTCCTTAACATAGCCTATATGCAAACACATATATATCCAGACTTCCCAGGGTGTGTTCCTGGGAAAAATATATATATACAAGACCACCACAAGTAAAATATTACAAAAACCAGAGCTGACTTTCCCTTGATCTCCAATATCCACACAGAACAAGAAGATGACCATCACCACTTCGTCTGACCCACACTTCTGAACACATACCACATTCTCGTCAGGCAGTCGAAACAGAGCAAGATCCAAATTACGAATGCACATCAACACATTAGGGACCCCACCACCCCATCAAAGGAACAGCCAAAACAACCAGAGCCCTCTGAACTCCTACTAACCCTCCAGGACCAGCACAGCGTCTCATTTTCTCACCCAAATAACCACCCCGTGATCTCATGCCCATCAAAACGGAAGGAAAACTTCCTGGCACCCAGAAATATCCACAGGGGCCCCCAACAGCCCACCAACGCCTACGTGAGACCATATCATCAATTTCACTGCCGCAATACACAAGCACCACAAATTAATAAGACAACATGACTCTCTTTATTGCACACGACTTGTGGTCACAGGGTTCTCCCATCATCATTTAGGTGCTCTGTCCAGACGCGCCCACCAACAGCCCACCTACGATGGCCCGTCAATCACGGGGTGACTACAGCAGACTCAGCACACTTGGCTCAGTGTGTTCCCTTCTGCAAAGTTGCTAAGGACAGGGAAATGAGCGTCCTTCAGCTAACAACCCGGATGCCAGCTGACAGTGTCCCCAACATTCAAAGGTTTCAGGCGGAACAAGAAGATGACAGTCACCACTTTGTCAGACACCTACAGGAGCCTCAGACCTGCTGACCAGGACCGCGCTTCTCAGGCACCAAACAGGTGCCCTGGAGCCGGGTTTCGCACAGGCTGCAAGGGACATGGATGGAGGATGCTTCGACGTGGGCGCCGCACTGGCCATCTCGGCCCTCACTGCCAGGCCTGCTGCGGGCGGCCTGCATCCCTGGGGAGGCAAGGCCGGGCCTGGGCTGTCTGGCAAGTCGCAGGGGCCAGAGGAACGGGCAGGGACATGGTGGGGACGGAAGAGGTTCGCGGGTCCAGTACCTAGAGGCCTATGGGACTGAGTCTGGACGCCGCCATGGGAGCCCAGCTGGCCGTTGGGAACCCACCTTCTGTGCTCGCGCCCGTGCCTTTCCCCGCATGAGCCCCAATGGACGCTGGAGCCGTTGGATGGCAGCCTGTGAGCGCGCCCTTCCATCCAAGCATGTGCTCAGGCGCGAGGGATGCAGGAGGAACACCGGTGGCCCTGCAGGAGGAAGAAATGGGTCGGGAAGCCTGCAAGGTGTCTCGGGCAAGAAGGCTCCCCATAAAGAGAGGCTTACGGGACTAAGTCTGGAGGCCTCCATGGGAGCCCAGCTGGCCGTTGGGAACCTGCCGTCTGTGCTCGCGCCTGTGCCTTTCCCCGCATGAGCTCCAATGGACGCTGGAGCCGTTGGATGGCAGCCTGTGAGCGCGCCCTTCCATCCAAGCATGTGCTCAGGCGCGAGGGATCCAGGAGGGACACCGGTGGCCCTGCAGGAGGAAGAAATGGGTCGGGAAGCCTGCAAGAGGTCTCCGGCAAGAAGGCTCCCCATAAAGAGCCTCTGGGCTGGTCCTTCTTTCAGTGGGAGCACCTGAAATGACAAAGTGATTTTCGCAGTTGCAAACTGGTCATGCCTACAGTAGAGACCACCCTGCTGCAGTCCTTGGAAGCTAAGGAAGCTCTCTACCCTGTGCTCCTTCCCATGGCCAGTTTGCACAAATTGAATTTGACTAGTGTTATTATATGAGCACCTGTGGTCTAGCAGTTGGAAGCAGTGCAAACTGATTGCATGGGGCAAGGGCTTAAGCTCAGTGGCAAAGCACTGACCAAGAGTATACAAGGCCCTGAATTTGACCTTGGTTTAGCAAATAAAATTTGGTCTCCAGCATTCATTACAGTGTATGATTATTTTTTAAAAAATTAAAAAACCTGTGGAATGAGAACATAGTTTTCTGCACTGCATATTTTATATCACTGCTTCAAAAGAAATAACAAAGGAAGAAAGAATGAAAGAAGATTCTTTTTAGTGCCTGAATATCATGGTTTGCCCCCCTCCTGCCATTTATTGAAAAGACTTATAATAAGGTGTTAATATTTCATGAACACCAAACTGTGTGTTTTGCAAGCCAGGGATGGGATAAAAAAAAATCATCACCAACAAAAACAACAAGAAAAAAGCACTTCATACATAAAACACAATCCATACCCCACAGTTTTTTAGAGTATTGACTGTTTATACCGGTGATTTTGTGGCTCATGAGAGCCATGGTTCACTGGTCCTGCCCATCATTGGAAGCAAAGACAATTTGGTTGTTGAAAGAGAGGGCCACCTGTCACACCCCTCTCCTGTAGATTTTAGAAACTACTTCAAAATGACCAGGAGGCACACACCACTTGTGTCACCCCTGAATTGCCTGAAGGGAACTCAAAGTTCTTCTATACCTATTAGAGCTCTTCCTGGAATTTCTGCCCAGCCCCCCCTCCACCCAGGCCAGCTCTCCTTGGCCCCTCCCCCCCTGCAGAATGTCTGGATTCAACATTCCACTGTGGTTTACATTTAAACTTTGGCCAGCTTGGCACAGTTGGACCCTGAGCATCTGTTACAGACAGGTCACTCTCTGGGTCCTGTACTGACGTTTCCCACTGTGGAGACTGTGAGACACTGTGTCAGGTGTCCTGCCTGACCTTCAGAAGGAGGTGAGCCTGGACAGTCAGGGGTCTGTTATCTGAGGGCAGTCACCCCAAAAACCCTTGGGAGTAAGAATGGAGCACTTACCCTGTGGTCAACTGATTGAACAGAAGTAAGGGAAGGAAAGAGCCTTAGACAATACACTTGACATGGCCCAGGAAGCCCCGGGAAGACTGATACTGCTCATGGGGAGGAGGGCTCCTAAGACCCAGGTCCAAACTAATCCGGGGAAGTACACTGGGTCAGCAGAAAGGACAGAGGCCACGGGATTGATTCCTTGTAGAATGGACACAGGTCACTGCATGGTTTTTTAGGCAGTCACAGATGGTGTCACAGTGAGGGCTCCCTGGAGTCAAGATGCTGAGCCCTGTGTCCATTCTTCAGACACATGGAAGCTGCCTGGGATATCATTTGGAGGGGACTGACTGAGAGTCTCAGATCATAAGTGGGCAGGGGTAAGAAGTGTTCTTAGCTAGAAAACTGCCCAATGGGGAACTCAAGGACCACAGATGCAGTGTGATAGTCTCTGTGGGTGAGGCTGCAGGGCACTCCAACTGCCATAGCCCAGGGTCCCTCACAAACTTCCTGCCCAGGAAAACTTCTCCTTCCATTCAGACAGCAGGTGTCATTGATTCCAGAAGGGCAGGGAACCCAGGAAACCTTAGCCAACATAGATTTGGGCCTCTGGGGGATCTTCTGAATCGTTATCACTTTCACACTCTCTGTGTGTAGCCTCAGCTCATTGTTTTCAAGTCAACACAGAAGACTTTTGCTTATCTTCATGGTTTGGTTGGTACTCCATGATAAGGGAGCACATGTGGGGTGTTCTTCATTTTCCAGGATCAGGTTTGAAGATGACTGGGTTCTTTTGAAGACAGGAAGGAGAATAGCACACAGTTAGGAAGGGGCTCTACTCATATTGTCATTGGAACTTAGGCAGCTGTCCTGATTAATACATGCAAGTTTTGAAGTGTGGTACACCTCCCATTCTTTGACCTCATTCTGCATAATGTCCTGGTGAACAGGAATGTGCTCCCAACAACCTTGCTACAGGTAGCAGCTGGTGCAGGCCTGAGTCTCTGTGACACTTTCCTTCCCATTATTAGGAGTGCAAAGGAAAAGGACATCAGAATGGCTCTAATTCCCAGGCCCAATAAAAAAATGACCAGTGTCTGTGAAAACCTCTGGAAAACCCCAATCCTCACCATCCCATCAACTTCATAAACCTCAGTAACCTTTGCTAGTCAGCCCAGGAGAGGATCTCCGGGACTCAGTGTCTATCACATAGACCTCTTCCCTGGGAAAGGAGCTCCCTGCATTATGGCAGGAACCAGTGAGCACTAGGATCACAGATGGCCAGGATCTGTCCCCCATTAGTGTTAGGTGTGGGAAGTGCTGGGAGAAGCACCCACATGCTGGGCAGGATGTGCTCCTGGGTGAACTACAGAATTCCTCAGCCTCTAGCTAGGCAGAGATCTAAATCGGGTGTTTCTTGTTTGTGTGTGGATGCCTAGGAAAAAAGTGGAGGGTTATACAAGGAGTATTAGCAAAAGGAAGGCTGAGGAGGTGATGGGGGAGTAATTTTTAGAACCTGTCACCTTCACAAGTGACCCTAAAGTCCCTGCATCTGCCCTGGAGAAGATCCCTTTCCTGTTGGTGAGAATGAGGAGGGGCATGGTGCCACTGAATAGAGTCAAATTGATCCATTTCTAGGGAGTCACCTAGGAGGCCAATGGAGTGTCTCTGCAAAGGATGCACAAGGGGCCTCTCAGAATCAGGGAAAGCTGAGGTGTCACAGTCAACTGGGAATCCTGGTGTACTGAAAATGAGATTTCTCTGGGTAGAACTATGACTAAAGGAACGCAGCATGAAATTCACTCAGGGACATTTGCAAACTGCACAATTTCCCTGTCCAAGGGCCCTGAGCTGTGAGCATTTGTTCTCAGATTTCCACTGAGTAAGAAACTGGGGGTCCTCAATCCTGCTGTCATTTTCCCTCCTCCATTCTCCGCTTTGCTTTGCCTCCACAGCATCTACATCACAGAGACCAGGCATGAATTTCAATCCTGGTGACCACATGTCTGCATTCAGGGGCCTACCCTTTCTTCCAGCTGCCCCTGTGCCAACACACCAGCCATTCTGGGAGTTGCCCCTGGCACCAAGGGTGACTGCACCTATCTCCCAGGGTAACCCTCTAGTGCTGTCCACTTACCCTGGACAATCATATGTGCCAGGGCTGTCCACCTTTGGAAAACATGGGCCACAACTGAGGCCAGTGGGGCCTCCTCATATTCAGAACATTACCCACACTCAGGCACCCCTCAACTGGAGGGCCCCAGGGGCCTTCTGTGGGGGTGTGGAGCATCCTGCTCCATTCCTCACAGCACCTTCTGCCCTGAGGACCACTGTACCTGCCTCAGACAGTGGAGGGATTCAAAACTATGGGATCCACTGGCACCTGGGCCTTCGCCCTCCAGCACCACGACCATTTGCCCAGATGGCCCCCATCATGTTCCCTATGAATGCGCGCCAATGGCCAGGTACAGTGTATGGGGAGGGCGCACTACCCACCTTCCCAGCTGCAGTGCCACTAGATGACTCCAGCAGACCACCCAGCGTGTATGAAAACTTCCGGCGCTGGCAGCGCTTCAAGACCCTGGTCCGCAGGCACCTTCCTCAGACTCCTGATGTGGAAGCACTTTCCTGCTTCCTCATGTGAGTGTTCTCTTCAGGCTCCCCCTTGAGCTCTGTCAGGAGGAAAAGCATGGGTTGGAAAGAGGAGGCTGGGATGTAGGGGATCTGGAAGGAAGGTCCTGAGGGTGAGGGGACAAGCTGAGACCCTTACATTCCCAGATGTACTCCCCTCACACCAGGGAATAAAATGTGCCTTATGTCAGGTGCCCATCACAGGCCTGTGAGTGCAGGCGATCTTTGTTTCCAATGATCATCACCATCACACGGAGGACTCAAGGTCAGAGGAGGTTCCTGGGGGTAATGTGGGCCAGGAATCGAAGTTGGCTGTCTGACTCCATGCCTCCCCCAGTCATTTCACCTTCCACCATAGACCTGATTGTTCTCAGCACAAGGGACGTCCCAACCACAAGTGGGTTTAGTGGTGCTGGCCCCAACACAGAAATCTATGGCTACCCATACACATTGTCATGAACTCCTGATCAGGACCCTCTGGTGATGTCACACTCGAGGGGAAGCTGTCTTTGGATACTGCATGGGCATGTTCAACTTTGCCCCAGTTTGTAACTGCTCCCAGGCCATTCTGTGCACTGTCTTCAGTCAGCCTGGGACACCATACATGACGCTATGGAAAATTTGTGAAAAAACAAAAAGGCATTCCTTTCTCACAGTTCTTTAGTCAGGATTCCCAGGTAAAGGGTAACTGACCTAAAATCCCATGATTGCTCTCTCTTCTCCTTGCTTGAAAAGACAGCTGGCTCACCTGTGTCCTCACAGTGTCTCCTCCTTCTCCCAGAAGAACACTAATGCCCTCATGAAGCGCCACCCTCAGGATCTCATCTAACCTTCTAAGCACTAAATGCAGTCTCCAGATACCATTCCATTGGGGGTTAGGGCTTCAACAGGTGAATGTTGGGGGATAAAAACATTCATCACATAGTACACCTCAATGATATTTGAGGAATCCAATCACAATCATGCTGGTCAATGCAGCCCTTGGTGTTAAAGTTTTGTATAAGTATCCTGGAGTCCCAATGTCAATACTTTGAGTTGAACATCATGGGGCAAATATAACAAAGGTAGGAAATTATGTTGTTGGTCTACTGATAACGGAGGGTGACCTTGTGGACACTGATCCTGATGAATTCCAGCCCAGTGCTTCGGTCTCTGTCCCGACGAGAGCCCACCATGACCATGGAAGAGGGCCTGAGGAAGGGTTTGCAGGAATGGCAGCGCACCAGCAACTTTGATCGGATGGTCTTCTATGAGACTGCAGAAAAGTGAGCCAGTTTTCAAGGCCCAGAGCCTACTGATGGGGGATCATGGTTTGCACAGCAAGGTCTGGTACAGCCTGTCACCTACCTATGTTTTGGCTCCGAGGCATCTAGCTCTCCAAATAGCGGCTCCTTCTAGCTTGAGGCCTGGGCATTCTCTCGGCAACAATCCCAGAAACTCCAGGCTTCATACTCTTGATTCCAACTCTGCCTTGAGGTTCAGGGTCAGGATGGGGAGGAGGTACCAGCCCAGCCAGAGGGTCTGCTGCTGCTTTGCTGGCTCTGCAGAGGGGAAAAGTTGCATTAGATTCACTCGGGCCACCTGCCTGGGAACTGGTACATCCATTATAACTCATCAAAGTGGCCACTACTTCAAGCTGATGTTGCAGAAGAGGGTGGTGGTGGGGAATGCATTGTCAGGGCCAGCCACCACCTCAGGTGCCCTCAGGACATGTCTCTGGTCCTTACTGCCTTTGCTCTATGTAATCCCAGCCTTTCTAACAAGGGAAGGGAAGAACCCACCCTCATTGGAAGCAACCCCATGTTCTCAGCTTAGCTTCCACTTCCACATGACCCTGCCTGTAACTTGGTCTCCCAGGCGATCCTTTCAGGGCCCAAGGTCCCAGCCTCAGTACCCCTGAATTGGGTCAGGACCTCTGGTGTTCCCTGATATAAATCACATCCCTGACCAGTTTCTACAACTAAACTGATCATGTGCTTCCTGGCAGAAACAGGAGAGAGCCAGAACAAGGATCGGCTAGGGGCCCTGCCTGGGTCCCTCAGATCTGATTCCCTTAAGGTGCTAGTTGATGTAGTGTTTCCCGAGAACTGTAGTTCTTCCTCTGTAGCAGCTCCCTCCTGTCACTGGCCAGACCTACTCCAGGACGCAACTCCACATTCCTGCCACTAGCTCCTGACTGGTAGCTTAGAATACTCCATAGCCTAGAATCCCACACCAGCACCTGCCTGGTATGGCTAATCTGATTCTCAGCTCAGCCTGTGCCTGCCTTACCCAAATCCCATCAAGGTTCATGGAGTTTGAGGCTGCAGAGGAGATGGAGGATCCAAGGATGCAGTTGTCAGGGGTCTTCCAGTGCCGACCTCCTCCTGCAACTCCGAGGCTGGAAATCCGAAGGCCTCCAGTCCCTGAGGCTGTCCAACAGCCAGGTAGGGTACCCACATTCACACAGTAGTCCATGATAGTGTCCAAACAGTGAAAAAGGCCAAGGCAAGTTGTTGTCCCAAATAAGAACTTTCCCTTCAGTATTGGAGATTCACTCTTACAAGAAAAAAAAAGCCCCTAACACCTGAGGTCCCTGCCACCCAGCTATGAACTGTGTATTGACTGGGCCAAGTACAGATCTCATTTCTCTCCTTGTCTATCCAAAGAAACAACACAAGATCTGCCTGGGACTTGGGTCCTGGTAGGGTAGAGTGCATGCAATACCAGTCACTACAAATGTCCTCCCACTTGACTCTCCTAGATGTTGCATCTGGTGCACTATTATATCCCTCGGTTCCTGGGTCAGGTTGTCCTCATTCATGGCATACCAGGTTAGGTCCCCTGAACCCTGCCTACTCCCAAGTGTTTGGGATGAACATGGAATCCTCATTCACACACCACTCTGGTCCTCCCTGTCCTAGTGTGCACCTCCAGAAAGACCAACCCTAAGGTATGGTCTGCCCACTCATTAGCAGCCAAACCCAAGGCACCAGAGACCAAGGTGCCTGAGACCAAGGCACGCAAGACCAAGGCACGCAAGAACAAGGTGGCCAAGACCAAAGGGCCTGAGAACAAGGCGCCTGAGGAGATCCCACCTGAAGCCATCCAAGAGTACATGGACATCATGGATGAGCTATTCGGGCCTACGAACTTTGCCACGTGGGAGCCCTCCTACTTGTCTACAGAAGAGCTTGCTGCAAACTTGGGAGAGGAAGGACTAGAGCAACAGCCAATACAGGATGATTTATACCCAGATCCAAGTCTCCTGAGCTATGTTGATGAGAACTTTGTCACCAAGGTGAGCTGGGCCTACAATCTTGGTGTATACAAGGTTTAGGCACTCATGGAATTGAGTTTCCTGGCTTAGAATCTCAGATTTTTTTTTTGTGTGTGTGTGTGTGTGTGTGTGAGAGAGAAAGAGAGAGAGAATGTGCATGCACACGTGTGCACTCATACATGGGTGTAGCTGGTAGTTGGGATATAACAACCCCATGGTGCAGATGAGCATGGGATTATTATTGCTTCCTCTTTCTCCTAGAAGTCCTCCTGACTTGGGGCCATTTCCTCCCAAGGTCACTCACACTCTCTTCCTTCTCATCCCAGGCAGAGAATATGATTCATCCTCACTTCCTGGAAGAAATGCTTTCCTCCAAACCATATATAAGTATCTTGGCCCTAACAAAAGAACTGGAGCAGCAGGAAAGACTCACCACTGACCAGGTAGAAAGCAGAAGGAAGGTCTCCCAGTAGACCAGGGGTAGGTGGTACAGAAGAGAGGCAGGGACACCTGATAAAGAAGTGCAGGGATACCAGGAACAACAGGGGTTGGGAAGAAACAAAAGTAGACAAGGAGAAAGGGGCACCAGGTAGAACAAAGGAGGTAGAGACACGAGGTTTACCAGGGTTTCAGAACAGACACCAAGGCACAGAGCAATACATGGCAGACTAGGAGACAAAGGGACACAAGTATACAGGAAACGGAGTTACCACAGGTGGAGAGGGGAGCAAGGGATAGCAGTAGATGAGGAAGGCACAGGACCTTACTCATGTGGCCCACAGGATGTTATCATTATCCTGTCTGTGGTGGCTCCCTGAGTCTGTTCCAGGACACAGAACGTAGGATGGAAAAAAAAAAGGAAGGAGACATGATAGCCATGGAAGGGTTCAGGATATCAAGCAGAAAGGGAGCCCAGGAGTGTGGCCAGCAGACACTCAGTGTGTTTTTATGAGACCAAGATGAGTAACAGATCCACTTTCCACTGAAATATGATTGTCCTGATCCCTGTGGCCCATTTCACGCATGAAGAAGGGTTGGCCAGTGCCCATATCCTCCTTCAGCTTGTGAAGAAGCACCTTTGCAGGTGCCTCAAGGTCATGATATGTCCCAACAGGACACAAGAGCTTCCGAGGCAGCTGCAAAACAAGGTGCAGAGAAGCGGAAACATCACACTGATCAAGGGGCCAGCATGGAGGACTGGTCCACAGAGGTGGCTTCCCAGGTCGTGAAGAGGAGCAGGACCACCGAGCCAGAGTTGCTGGGTTCAAAGGACACTGCTATCCTCCAAGGCTGTCACGGGTCTTCCTCATTGGGGACCATCCACTCCAACCATCCTTCCCAGAACCGCAGATCCTCTTCTTTAAACCTGGGGAACAAAAGTGTTGTGGGTCCCAGAGAAGCCACTTGTTCTGGGCGGCCACATAAGACAGCCAATGGCTGCAGTGTGGACGATGACCTCCAAAGCCTGGATTTCCTCCTCATCTCCCAGCACCGCCTGCTGCCCTGGGAACTGTCCCAGAGCCAGGCCCCTCCAATAGAAACCCTGTGCTCAGGAGATCAAGCAATCCAGGCCCCACCTCCCCAGAGAGGACTCCTCAGCTCCCACCCTCCTCCAGGTGCCATGTCCATGAAGAGTGCTCTCACTGGACGCACATGCTTCATGAAAAACACGCCCTGCACTGGGCCTCCCCTCCAGGTCACTAGAGGGCAACATGTGGATCTGGAGCTGGCTCAAACCTCACAGCCTCAGAAGAGGAAGTGCACATCATCAGGCAACCTAAAGAAGAAGAGGCCCTGAGGACAGTCATGTTGACCGGTGGCCTCTGGGGTGGCTGCCCCTGAGGCAAGATCTCACCTTGCTTCATTCTGTGTTGGAAGGTCCAAAGGTTCTTCATCACATAGGACAGTTCCTGTGGGTTCTCAGAAAAATGTAGGGAGTGGGAGGGTATAGTAAATGTAGAAAGAGGGTAGGGGGAGGTACTGAGAGGGGAGGGTCCCAATGTTCAATCCTGGGTGGGAAGCTGTACCTTGTTTGACTGTCACTGGGAATAAAGGCAGTTTGGTAGGAAAAAAAAATCTCCAGCTTCTGCCTTCTGCCATGTTTTCTGTGCACCTCCATGCAGTGAGAACTGAGAGGTGATAACTGGGGTTGCCAGGACCCAGGGTGCACAAGTGTCCATCTATTGGGTCTTGTTTCCAGATTTAGATGAGTCCTCCCCCTAATCCTGAGAGAAAACAGACAAGATTCCAAAACCCAACTCATCACCCCATGGAAAATGCCTCTCTTGGTTTAGGGGATCTTCTCTGTGTATCCCTCCATGATCTTTGCCTGTTAAACATCTCCCTTACCAATCATCTGAGGGCCTGCTATGAAGAGAAATAACAATGAGGCAAAGCACATCTCCCTTGGTATTCACAGTTCTGAGGTCTGTGGCTCTCAGATCTTAGTGTTACTAGTTCTGAGATTGAATGTGAGGGACCCTCAGCTCCTAGTGATCGAAACTGCCATGTTGCCTTCTTGGGATCAGTAGCCAGCCACTTCCATCAGTTCCCTGGAGATCATCTGACAACTGCACCTAGCAGTTCCTGCAGTTCTCCACTGCTTTTGATTAAAAAGGTGAACTCAGGCATGCACAGTGTCCTTCCAAGATACCCACAGTATTTCTGCTTAGGCATGGTTAGGGCAGGGGCTCCTTGCACTCCACACTAAGGACCATTGAAGGGTCCCAAAGGGTTGAGTCCTGTTGAGCACTGCAGATTGGAGTCATCTGGGGAGGACCTGCTATGGAAGCAAAACACTCTGAGTGACTGTGAGGCATTTGTGGCAGCCATGGCCATCACAGACAGGGGCACAATTTTTTTTTTATCAATTTATTAAGAACATTGGGCCTTTCTGTCTCATTTAGATGGAGAGCTGCTTTTGAGCCTTCAAGCCCCTGTGCAATTAAATAAATTCTAGAAATAAGCCTGGAAACAATTTTTTCCTAGACAGCTTCTTTCTCCTCTCCTGAATGATGATGGACAATATTATTCAACTGATCCCCAGCATGGCTGTGGTCTTCCTGTGTAGGCTTCCTGATGAGAGGACAAGGCCGGCCTTTATACCTCTCCCCCCTACAGTTCTGACCGCAACTCACTGGGGACCCAGCAGGCTGCAAGTCCTGACTTCATCCCAAGACAGACCCACCCTCCACTCATGCAGTGCTCTGACCCTCCCATATGTAGTATTGGCCCCACCCCAACCCCAGCCTGACCAATACTGAGTGTGATGGCCCAAATGTAATTTAATCAAGTTCTCCTACAAATCAATGAGGAAAAAAGAAGGCTACATATCACATGGTTTGCCAATCAACAAAATGTGGAAGTTTACCAAGGAGAATACTAAAATTGCAGGGAGGCCAAATTTTAGTGCCATTTGTGAGATAAAGAAATGGGGTGACTTCAGACATGCACAAAAGTGATTGGAAGTGAAGTTGTTTGTGGTCTGTCATGTGCAATCAAACTCCATGGTTCTTCATAGGACCCAGGTTCCATGCCATCAGAATCAGGGTCACAAATTGTTATCAAGTACCTATTGACAACTTTGAGCCCTCCTGTCTCAGTTGGATAGAGACCTGCTTTTGAGCCTTCAGGCCCCTCTGACATTAATCAGGTTTCTAGAAGTAAGCCTGGAAATAGTGTTTCTGAAGACAGCTTCGTTCTCCTCTACTGAGTGATGCTGGACAGTGGGGATGGATGGAAAAGTGTGGCATGGAGAAAGGAGGCTGGGATGTAGGAAAACTAGAGGGAACATCCTGAGGGTGGAGGGATAAGCTGAGAGACCTACATTCCCAACCAAGTTCATCACACCAGGGAAGGAAATGGACCTTATCTCAGGTGCCCATCACAACCCTGTGAGTGCAGCAATCTTGGTGCTCAATGAGCATCACCATCACTCAGGGGATGTAAGGTCACAGGAGGTTCCTGGAAGTAATGTGAGCCAGGATTTAGAATTGGTTCTCTGACTCCATATGATTGTCCCTCACTTAGTATTTTCACCTTCTAGCATAGATCTGATTGTTCATGGCAGGCAACATCACAACTAGTGTTGGAGATACGGGGGGAGACACCAGTATAGATCTCTCTGGACACCCAACCACATTGTTCCGAGGAATTTCTGCTTAGGATATTGAGGTGGTGCAGAATTCATGAGTGAGTACTCATTCCATTTGGATCCTCCGTGGAGATGTACATCATTGTCTCAGGCTTTAACCCTGCTCCCAGGGCACTCTGTACTCTGTCTCACTCAAATAAGGCTGCCATATGTACTGCTACAGAATGGGAAGCTGAAACCACAGGCATTCATCTCTCACAGTTCTGAATTTGGGAAGCCACAGAAAGATGGTGCGAGATTTAATGTCCAGTGAGTTTTTCCCTCCAGGCTTGAGAAAATGGCTACCTTGCCTGTGACCTCCAATGGCTAAGAGAGCTTTAGCATCCCTTCCTTTGTCTAGAAGGGCACTAGTACTATCATGGGAACTCTACCCTGATCACATCATTAAAATCTTAAGAGCCACTGAAGCCACCATCTCATGGAGGTTAGGGCGTTCACTCATGCATTCTGCAGGCCAAAACTTTCAGGTCACAATACACAAAAACATCAAGAACTCAAAGAGAAATCAGATTCCAGTATAGTACTTGATGTTCGCTCTAGTATATAGAGCATGTCCTGGATGCAGGGAGCCCACATGGGGTGGTCAAAGTGACTGGACAGAAGAGGCAAAGGCAAGGCCTGTGTTGGGTCAGGTCAACTTGCAATGAAGTGTGGGTTGTGGATTGTGACTGATCCTGATGAACCCAGGCCAGTGCTTTGGCCCCTATCTGGACTGGAGCCTACCATGAATCTGGAGGAGGGATTGTGGAGGGGTCTTCAGGAATGTCAATGCATACCTTTGATCAGATGATCTATGAGATGGCAGAAAAGTGTGTCAGATATCTGGGGCTAGGCCTAAGTGCTAGGGAACATGGGTTGAACAGCTGGCTCTGTTGGAGCTTCTCACCCAGCCAGGAAGGGCATCTGGTACCACAGAGAAAACCACTGAACACTTACATCTCCAAGCATTACTTCCCTCTACCTGGAGTGCTGGACACTCTCTAATAGTCCCAGAAGCTCTGACCTCAACGTTCTTAGTTCCACCACTGCCTAGAGGTTCAGGGTTAGGGTGTAGGGCAGTAACCAGCCAAGCTCAGGGGGGTGTCCACCATCAGTGAGGTCTGTTCAGAGGGTACAAGTTTCACTACCTTGGGGTTGGCCAACCACCTGGAAAATAAAGCATCTTCTAGCATATGGATCACCCCTGCTCATGAACAATGCCACAATAACACCCTGATGTTTCAGAAAGATTTAGAGTTCAAAAAACATGATCAGGGAATGCCAGTGTCTCAGATGCCCCAAGCACACACCTCTGGCCTCGTAATCCATGTAATTCTCGCCATTCAAACAAATGAAATACAGCCCTCTTTGGAAGGTGGGTTGGGGTGGGAATCCAAGTTGTTCCACTACTTTCAGCACAGCTTGGACTTTCACATGACCTCTCCTGAGTCTTGTGTTCTTGGTATATAGTCCTAACCCCACCATTCATAGAAAGAGAGTTGTCTTCCACAAATCATATCTTTGACCAGATGCTGATGCTTGGCTTTTCTGTGTGGTTCAGGGCAGGGACATGAGAAGCCTGGAATAAGTGTGGGAGGATCTTAAAGGAATGTGCCTGGTTCACTAAGGACCACATGGTTCTCTTCAGGTGCTAAGTGATGTCAGGAGCACTCAGAATGGTTTCTGCATTGGTAAATAATCCCTCCTGGGACCAGCCCAGCCCATGGTCTGAGCACTACTCCCCATGCCTGCTACCAGCTCCTCATTGCTATGAAGCTACAGCTTGAGTTTTCCAATAAGAAATCTTTTTTTTAATAATCCTATGTCTTGCTTACCTGTCAGGTTTGTAGATTTTGAGGCTGAAGAGATAGAGGACCCAAAGCTTCAGTTGATGATAGATTCCAGTGTCAGACACATCCAATCTCATAGAGGCTCAATCTTCCACATTCTCCAGTCTTTGAGATTGTGCAGCAAGAGAGAGCTAAACACATTCCCATAAAAATTTATGATTAAAACAAAGGTGATAATGGAGTGTGATAGCACACATGTGAACATTTTTTCAGAATAGGGCACTTCTCTTCCCAGTGGAACAGCCCCTGAGCATTTGGGATTCCAGCTGCCCTTGGATTTGAAGTGGATATAGCCTAGTCCAAGGTGCTATCTTCTCTCCCCCTGCCTATGTAAAGAGTCAACACACCATCTGCCTAGGACATGAGTCCATGTGGACCAAGTATATCGAATATGGGTATCTCAAAATGTCCTCCCACATGACATACATTGTCCCACTGATGCAGAGTCTCCACTAATGGTTCCTGATGTCAGAATGTGCAGGGCCATCCTGGACAAGAGTAGATTCCTAAACACTTTCTTTCACTGAATGGCTGGAGCACAGCTAGAACAACCATGTATGCATCACCCTCTTACCCTCTGTCCTAGTGTGAACCTCCAGAAAGACTGGCCCTGAGGCTCACCCACCAGAAGTCTAATACTGCAGGTATCCAGAGACCAAAGTGCCTGACTAGGTCACACTTGAAGTCATAACTGTATAGATGGACATCATGAAGATCTGGTGGGGTTTCCCAACTTCACCATGTGGATAGGCCCACATTTGGCCATAGCGAAGTCCATGGGAAACTTGGAAGAGAATGAAATGGAGGGACATCAAAAAGGGGACAACGTGTATCAAGATCTAAATCTCCTGCCCTAGACTGATGAGCTGTTCTCCAAGAGGACTTTTTCACCAAGGTGGGCTGGGCTGGGGATCCAGGTGTCTACAAGACTTTGGGAATGTCAGCCTGGACTCATGGAATTATGTTTTATTCTTCACATTCTCAGCACTGTTTGTCTGTTGGGTGGGGTAGCTCATGGTCTTGATTTAACAACTCCACGGTGTGAACCTGAAGATATCATCCATGCTTCCTACAAGTCCCAGAGGTGTCTTGGGCTTGGGGACACTTCCTACCAAGGCCACACACAATTTCTTCTTCTCCTCCAGGTGCAGGCTTCATTTTCCACACCCCCATTTCTTGGAAGCATTGCTTTTCATAGGACTACACATGGATATCTTGACCCTAACCAAAGAGCTGGACCAGGAGGAAGGACTCACCCAGCAGAATGGCCATCAGAACTTCAGTCTGACACCAAGACAGGTGATACCTCCCATTCATTTTTACACATCCCCCAAGTCCCTCTCTCTACCCTCATACCCAATACAGACTGAGCATGGGCCATTTCTGTTCTGTAGCTGGTGAAAATGCAACTATTGCCCTCAAAGTAGAAATTATCAGTGTAGGTGCCCCAAAGTTATGCTTTACCCTGACTAAAGTGCTTCTAAATCAGTTGCCAGCCAAGGTATAGAGGGACATAGTGATAGCACTGGACATGAGTCCTATATGGAGATCTGGCCCACCAAGGGTCACCTCATAGAAAATTAAGAGATTCAGGGTCACATAACCCTAGGTCCTATAATGAAAGCACACTGGTATCATCCTGCACTGTTGTGAGTCTTCCTCAATGGGTCCCATCCAGTCCTCAACTCTTCCGTGGACCACAGAATCTCTTCTCTAAGCCTGGGCCAGAGAAGGGCAGTGGGTCCCAGCAGAACTTCTCCTACAGGAGCCACATGAGAAAGCAGAGGTGTTTAGTGAGGACAACCATGACCCTCCATACCCCGGACATCCTCCTGGCTTCCCAGCACCTTCTGCTGTGCTGCAACTCTCCCAGACCCAGGACTTCACAAAGGCCCCTTCATCCCTGGAGGCTGAGCACTACAGGCTACTCAGCCCCAAAGAAGAGTCCTCATCCCTATCCCCCTCCTGATGCCAATCTAGGAAGTGAGCTACAGCTTGACACTCAATGCATGCAGGAAAGACACCCTACTCTGGGTCTCATCTCCAGGTCTCTGGAAAGAAACATATGGCTCTGGGGCTGATTCCTATTGCCCAGCATCTCAGAGGAAGTGTCAGTCATCAGACCCCAGAGGAAGAAGAAGAGACATTGAAGACAGTAGCATAGGTATCTGGTGAGCCAACCTCTCAGGAAGGGTCTTGGTGAGATCTCACCTTCACTACATCCTGCAACACAAGGGGCAAAGATCCTTGTCATTCAGAACTGATCCTGCTAGTCCTCAGGAAAGGGAGGGCAAGGAGAAGGCACTGGGAATGTAGGAGGAAGGCCAAAGGTGGGAACTGGAATGGGAGAAGGAGAGAGCAAGCTATACATGGGGCAAAGCTATACATGGCGGGAGTTGACTGTCAAGAGTGAAGAAAAAGCATTTAGTAGAGAAATGTTCTCATGGCTACTGCCTTCTGCTGTGGTGTCTGTGCTACTCTGTGGGGTGAGGACTGAAAGGAGGAGGTATCTGCAGATTCCATTCCTCAGGGTGCACAGATGCAGGGCCAAGCCCTTGCCTCCATATTTAGCCTGCACCTTCCACTGATGCTAGAAGAAAAACAGACCAAAAGCTTAACAGAAACCCAGTCATTATGTTGTTTACATAGCCTCAGTTAATTTAAGGGGCCTTCTCTGTACATCCCTTCATGAACTGTGTCCCATAACCATCTCTGTTACCAACAGGCTGAGGGTTCAAACCTCCATCTGGAGAGCAACCACAAATAGGAAAAGTGCACCTCCCTTAATATTATCAGTTCTGAGTTTCCAGGGCCAACATATCTCAGATCTTAGCATTCACAGCCCTAAGAGTGAATGACAGTGACCCTCAGTGTCCAGTGAGAGCAGCTCTGCCATTGTGTTCCTGACAGGAGGAGCGAGTAGCTACTGAGAGTTCCCTGGAACTCTTTCAACAGCCAGACCTAGTAGCTCTTAGCAGCTCTCCATTGCTCTCTGTCATTCTCTTTCATAACTGTCCTCAGGGTGACTTTCCAGGTCTGCTTTCAGTGCCAGCAGCCTTTCCTTTAACCAGTTCTTAGTAAAATCAGCTCTACCTGCTCTACTTGAGATAAAAGGCATGCATAGGTTAAGTATAACAATGTAATTGAGGCCTCACTAGGAGTTATGCTGCACCACAAGGGTAAGTGATACAGGCACTTTTTGCATAAGGAGATTGGGAAGGAAGCTCATTTACTTAAAAAGAAAAAAAAAAAGGTGGGCTCAAGCACACACAGTATCCTTCCAGGAAACCATGGGACTTCCCTGAGGTATGGGTAGGAAGAGGCTCCTCATACAGCAGACGAAAAACAGCTAACGAGATTCAAAATGGTGGTATCATTGAAAGAGATTGAAGGATGGAGTCATCTCAAATATACTTTGACCAAATATAATTCTAGGTCACAGTGACATAATTGGGTCAGCCATGGATGTCAGGGAAACCAATTTTTTTCTTTCCTTTTTTTTTTTTTTTTTTTTTTTTTTTTGGCAGTGCAGTTTATTGAACTCTGGACCTCACACATGCTAGGCAAGCATTTTATCACTGAGCCACAACCCAAGCCCCCAAAGTTTTCTTCAAATGCCTCTTGGAAAGTGTTGGCCCTTTCTCTTCTGTCTCATGTAAGAGAGATGTTTGGAGCCTTCAGTCTTTTAAACCATCATAGAATTTTCTAGAATTGGCAATGGGGATGGCATTTTACTTAGATAGCTTTTTTTCTGATCCTGTGGAAGAGGCTAGATATCCAGGCTGAACAAATATTCAGCATGACATGGCTTCCTGCATAGGTGGACAAGGCTTGGTTTCTAGGGAAAGAAGTCATGGCACCCTTTGAAACTTCAGTTAAGAACACAATCAAGATACATTCTACCTGTTGTCATTACTCCCCAGGTGGCAAGCCAGACAGGCATCCTACAGGTCACTGATAACAATTTCAGCAAACAGGGGAGTGATGGACCACGTAAGTTGGAGCATCATTCAAGAACCGAGGTGAGCTGGAGCAAGCTGATCCATCACGCTGCAAGATCCCCACCTACACACATGGGTGATGGCCACTGCAGAAGCACACTGTACACAGGCCCTGAAGTTCCTGACACACCACTAAGCATGCACAATTCAATGACTCAAATTAATTTTTCCCAAACCATACAGTAAATGAAAGTGAGGAAATCCAGAGTGAGATTGGGGCTATCTAATAGTGTTAGGGCTTTTCCAAACCCTAGTTAGCATAAATTGGGACCAATAGCATTTGTATTTTTCCAGAGCCTTACCAGCATAAGCTTGGACACATCTATAAACCCCTAGACTAGCACACTTGGTCAGAGAAAGCCAGCTATCAGGTCCCCTCTTGCACTGCAAGAGTTCTATACCTGTTCTTCCATAAATCCTACTGTTACACTCACTCTTCCTGGTCTGCAGAGTTCATTCTTTGAATTTGCAAGAAAGATCCCAGGAAAAGGAATTGATGGCGAGCCACTGGGTTCTGCATTTACATAGAAGGATATAACCCACCTCTGAGAGGAGCACAAATTCTTAGCTACAGAAATCTGCACTTGACACAGACTTCACCTGCCAGCAGAAGCAGAAAAACCCCAGTTTCACATCTAACAGGGTAGAAAATCAAGATTCTTCTTTGTGTGCCCAAATTGGGGCTTCTATGGAGGTGACTGAAATGGAGCTACAAACTGTCTCCTTCATTTCTGGAGTTCTATACTCCTTTTAGATATAACTCTCTCTTTCAAAAATAATTAATGTCTGTCACCCACCTAAAATTCAGTAGAGCAGCTGCTAGTCTAAAGCCACAGGTGTCAGACTTACTGGAGGAGGCTTGTTCAATCTCTTTTGTCACTAAAGTAGGAATGTTGGTCAAGCTCAGCTTCAACCTCTCTCTGAGGAATACAACAGGTCAATGGATCCATTAAGTGTTTGCTTTTTTTTCCACTTCCAGACTGTCTGGACTCAATGGTGGGAAGGGGTCCCTTACCTGATGTATCTTGGATCCTAACACAATGTCTTAGTCTGATCCAAGGTCTTTGAAAAACAGTAAGACACTAATCCCCAGAGGGTGAGCCACATTGTCTATTGCTCCAGTTTTCTTCCCTTCCTTTCCTTTCTGTGTCTCTCTCACACATGCGCTGTAAACATCATGTAGATTCTGATTTCTTATACTCATTTAAACCCCAATTGTTTCAATAGAACACATGAATGAGGTTTTGAGGAATTTTCAATCCTTAGTGCACCTGTTAGGACCCAAATCCCATGCTGTCTCTGGTGAGCTTCACTCAGGAGCAAGGTCCCATTCTCTGGGTTTCCAAACCCAGCCAGTTCAGAGAAGAACCCTGCCAGTTCATCCCTCTCCTAGTCTAGACTTCAGTTTAGGAACTTTGCCTCCACCAGGGGAGAGAGCCAAGAAACGTGGGTTTTTTTTGTTGTTGTTGTTTATTTTTATTTTTTTTTAATTTTCCCACAGCATGGAGGGGATTCTGGTGCACGGAACCCAGGAAGAAGGAGACACAGCATGACAATCCACAATTCAAAGTCTCTTAAACCATATTAGATTTAATGTTTGTGGTAATACAACAGGACTTTAGTGGCCCAAGAATGAGTATGGTAACAAATATATTAGGAAAGACTAGAATCTTCTTTAGGGCACATGACCTAGAGGGACATGGCTCTCTTTTAGCATAATAACTAGGTTCCTCAAGGACTTGTAACTCTGTTTATACTGCCTCCACAATGCATGGCAAAACAGTACATAAAAACAGAAGATCACTCCTTTTAAGAGGGAAATGACATAGGAAAGGAATTTTGAATAATGCATTGGTCAGCACAACTAATATGACCATTCCCAAACCTATGAAGGCCTCGAAATGTGGTCACTCATGTCTTGAGGATCATAGTACTTTGTGGTGCTAAGATCAACTACTCCACCTAGCAGGATTCAAGGGGTGGTCATCCATGGCTTTCAGGTCCACATGGCACTGAGGGATACCTCAATATGACAATGGAGGGATGTCAAAGGATGTCTTCTTCCCCTTTGTCTTTCAGATGGGTTATACTACACCTGGCACAGGACTCCTTGAAGAAGTATTTTGAAACATTGGTATTCCTTTGACACTCAGACCCTAAAGAAGAAGTGTCTGGTATTTTTCTGAGCCCAAGCTTGGCCTGAATACCAGCTGGAAAGATGTGGAAAAATAACCTCCTGAGGGAAGTATAAACTGTAATCCAGTTTACACTTAAACATAGATTGTAAAAGGGAGAAAAAAGTGGCCACAGGTACCCTATACATAACAATTTTTGTCTTTGCCTGGAGACACAACCCAAAATAATCAACCAATGTAAATTAGATTCTTCACTCTTGGCTACACTAAAAAAATGCAATCCAAAGATTCTCAAGCTATATTAGCACCAATATTTGCAGCAAATAGAATAGAACTTTACTGGCTCTAAGTATGAGTATGATGGCAAATATATCAGGAAAGGCTAAAATGGAAAGCAGTTTCCTCTTAGAGAAGGATCAAATATAGAAAAGCCTTTTTCTAAACACTTATGCCCTCCTTACTCAGGGTTTGCCAACAGAGCCCCAACATCCTGAGGGAATAGAGAATCAGGAGGAATGCACTTCAGCCTCCTTCCTATACCTACAAGTCATAGGAAAGAGTCCCAAAAGACTCATTATAATACAGGTCACTTTTCTCTGCAAGACTTGAGACAAATTGAAAGTGACTTAGAAAGATTCCCAGATGACCTTGATAAATATACAGAGATATTTCATGGCATTAACCAAATTTTGATCTACCTAGGAAAGACATATGATGTTAATGAACCAAATTCTCTCTAGCACTAAACACTAGGATGCTTTATGGGTGGCTGAATCCTCTGGGGATGAATGATATATAGTGCAAGTCCCAGGAGGCCTACTCCTTCTAACTGAAATGGACTCAGAAGAAACATAGCCAACAAAGCAATAGGCAGTTCTCTAGGAGGATCAAAAATGGGATGCAGATGGTCACATGGGGCAATGGAAGGGAAAGGACTTTCAGAACTGTGTGGTACAGGGCTTTAGGAAAACCCATACTAAATCTCTAAATTATTTCAAACTCTCTGGTAACACAGGAGAATGCAGAAACTTCCACAACCATTTTAGAAAGACTCAGGGAAGGATTAATTAAATACACCTCAATGTACCCTGTTTCCCCAGCACAACAACCTAAAAAACAAATTCATAACTCAATCATTAGGAAAAAATTACAAAATCTACTGCAAAAAGGAGACAACACTTTAGATAGTCCCTTAAAAAATGCCACTTGGGTGTTTTACAGTCATGACCAAGAGGAGGAGGAGGAAGAAGATGAGGAGAGAGAGAGAGGGAGAGAGAGAGAGAGAGAGAGAGAGAGAGAGAGAACAAAAGAAAGGCAACTGCCCTTATGACAGCCCTACAGATGGCTAAACCCAGTAGACAAGGTCCCCAGAGTGGTATTGCTCCCACCATCGCTTGCTAGAACTGTGGCCAAGAGGGAAATTACAAGAAAGACTGCCCATGAAACAAAGCGATGCCACCAACACCCTAACCTGTCACTGAAGTGGATCACAGGTGGTTAGAATACACACACAGGCAAGGACCAGTGGACAAATCCCTCACTTCAAACAGTCCAACAATAGGAATGATGGGTCCTGGGGAATCCTTCTTAGGTTCCCAACTATTCAGACTGTTTTATTTCTGTACAGGAGCCCAGGATGATCTTGACTGTCAAGGAAAGGAAAATTAATTTCTTTCTTGACACTGGTACCATTTTTTCTAATTCCTCTCAAACCCAGGCCTCCTCTCCTCTCACAGTACAACCATAAAGTGAGTGTCAAGAAAGCCTGTGACTGGATATTTCTCCCAACCTCTTAGCTGCTCTTGGGAAGATCTTTTCTCACATGTCCTTTTGATAATTCCTGAAAGTCCCACTGCCCTATGGAAAGAGATATTTTGACCCACCTAAGCATCACACTTCTCATATGACAGCAGAACTAGTACTTTGTCCGCCCCTAGTAGAAACTGAGATTAACCTAGAAGTCTGGGCTACACAGTGAGAAAAAGGTGAGAAGCAATAGGACGTGCCCCTGTCCAGATTCATCTCAAAGATTCTACACCCTTTCCCCACCAAAACAAGTATCCCCTGAAACCAGAGACTAAACAATGTTTACAAGCTATAATAGGTAACTTCAAGTGACAGGGCCTCTTGAGATGCTGTTAAAGTTCATGTAATACACCCACAGAAGTCCAATGGGGAATGGAGACCAGTACAGGACCTCAGATCAACAAATGAGGTAGTGGTTCCCATACATCCTTGGTCTTCGATCCTTACACCTTGTTATCGCAGATTCTTAAACATTCCAAATGGTTCAATTTTAGACTTAAAAGATGCAATTTCCTGTATACCTCTACATGCATATCCTTACAACCTGGTTGTTTTGAGGGTCCCTCTGACAAGTCCATCTAATTGACCTTGACTCTTCTACCCCCGCCTCAGGAAGACCTGAGCCTGGCAGGCCAAACCAAAGTGAGCTGAGGCAAGCCGATCTGCTATCCTTCTGCAACAAATCCTGCCCACAGTGGGGATGCCCACTGCACAACTTTTCCAAACCCCAATTAGCATAAACTTAGACCAATAGTATTGGTTCTCCTTCTAATTAATAAAGACAATAAATATTTTTTACTCAGGGGAAAAAGTGAAGTTGAACCAATGGAATTCCCAAGTGCAAAACAATTTCTGACTAGCTACATGCATTTTTTAGAATATTTATTTTTTAATTACAGATGGACACAATATCTTCATTTTATTTTCATGTGGTACTGAGGATCAAACCCAGTGCCTCATGCATGCTAGGCGAGTGCTATACACACCTCTGAGCTGAAAGTTCAACTCACAACCCTGCATTTCCATGAATTCCAAAGAAAATGTGCAGTGTGAGAAAGGTTGTCTAGTGTTGCATTTCACATGGTGTAATACGGAAATGACACATTGAGATATCATAAAACAGTGCATAAATACTTTTCTCTCTTTACTGAATTCAAGAGGTTTAAAGATGTATGAAGTTTTGAAGCATTTTGGTGATGGATTTCCATGATAGAGAGTTGCTGGCCCAGGGTGCCAGGAACATATGGGGAGTGCTGCTAATGCTACAATCTGAGAGCCACTGGCACTCCAACCTCAGAACTGCTAATACTAAGGGAGCTAGATGTACTCTGCCTATTTGTGATTGCATCTCAATTAATCCAAAGAAGCCTAAGATGTTTGAGAACCTCTTCTCTCCTGATGCTAATTCTGAATTTCCTTCCTGCCCCATATATACCAGGGTATGTAGGTTTTAATGCTTAGTGGGTGAGCAACATGCAGAAAGGGCACTAAGAGAACAACTTCCTCTGTAAGCACCCCAAACAAGTGTTCATGCAGGTTTACTCATCTGAGAGTTCTTCAGTACTTCCAAATAATGTCCCCTCTGCACATCACCACATGAGCCTACATCTACCTGGAGAAGGCCACATTTTCTTGCAGCAGTGCACTTTGTGCTTACTTCTGAATCTAGGCCTCAGGGCCCTCTTCTGTATATTGACAATTCTTCTTTATTTACTTTCCCTTGTTCCTTGAAAAAAAGCTCTATTACATCTTGTGGTTCTCATTTACATTTTCAGTGTTATCTGTACTTCACATATGAGACCACACATACATATATACATATAGATTCATATGTCTACTTATACACATATATGTGTTTTAATTCAAATTACAAGGGTGAATATTGTTTACTGGCTATATCATGAATGATATGCTCAATAGAATAGTGGCTTTCTGGGGTGGAATTTATTTCTGGTTACCATGGGCCTGCCATGGAATCAGGGAGAGTGATTAAGGAATAACTGTAGGAAGTAAGAAAATTGTTTGTGAGAAAATATTTATCAAAATACTGCCCAGTCTGGGTCAAAATATCTTTGAGACTTAAAACAACCCTTGTATTCCCAATTATCTAGATGCATGACTCTGGATGAGAAACCTTATTACTCTAAGAAAGATAAGGGCATATTGTTCAATGTCTACTTAAGAAAAGGCCAAGGGGCTGGGGTTGTAGCTCAGTGCCAGGGTGCTTGTCTAGGATGTGTGAGGCCTTGGGTTTGAGCCTTAAGAGTAAATCAAACAAACAAACAAATAAATCATGTCCATCGGCATCTACAGAAAAAAAAAAAAAAAAAAACTTAAAAAAAGAAAAATCCAAGATGACAACAGAAAGTTTTCTCAGAGAAAAGACCCAAGAGCCCTACAAAAAATTGAGATAAACAATAATGTGAAAGAACTCTTGTCAAATTGAGTAATAAACTCCACTCCATAAAAGATAGCATTAAATTATCTGCCCTGCAATATCTAAGGAGTGTTGTACAGCAGGCATTTTGATCTTTAATCTACCTCATTACATTAGTCATCTTTCTGTGGCTTTGAAAGCATATGTAAGGTAAACCAATTACAAGGAAGTAAACTTTATTTTGACTGAACATTTCAGAGATTTCTTTCTATGTATACTTGGTCAGCTTCATGGTTCTGGAGACTCCATGGAGGCAGAACATCATGGCAGAGATCACATATTGGAGTAATGCTGCTCACCTCATGGCAGCTGGGGAGTAGACAGCATGAAGCCAGGGTCCCTATATCCCCCTCAAGGGCATGTCCACAACCATGCAACCTCCTTCCAGTAGGACCCACCGCCTACTGTTTCATCACCTCTCAATATTGCCAGAGGCTGATGAGGAAATATTTATAGACCTTTCATGGATATTTAAGATCCAAATCACAACACATACCTCATTCTATACTTCCTACATCAGGCTGCATATGCCTAACACTGTATGCTGGTATTTGGAATTCACAGCTGTGACTTAAGCAAGGTCAAACTGGGTCTCACATGTGGACTGGTGTGAATCATACAGAGATATGGGATTCTGACTACATTCTGGCAGTGAATGAACACTATGGTTGTTATCTCTTTGGGAGGGGTAAGCACATTTCATGAGAGGGTGGAAGAGAGAGCCAACTACAAGTGGTAGTAGTTCAGTTTATCAGTCGGTTCTCTGCTTCTCAGGCACATATCATAACTGTCTTTCCTGAACTTCTCTGAAAATTGTTTCAGCCATACTTAATTTTCTGCTTGTCCACCCTGGGAAATGCTGGATTCTATAAGGAAGATTATTCAATGTAACTGTAATAGTTAATTCCATGTACTGATTTGGCTAGGCACAAATACCCAGCAGTTTGGGCCAAACACCAGTTAAATGTTACTGTGAAAGTTTTTGTTTTGGGCGTGGGGTGGGAATTCGTATATCCAGTCAGTGGACTTTGATTAAAACAGATTACCTTCCACTGTCGGAGGGTCTCATCTACTTAATACATGTATGGCCCCAGGAAGCAGACATCAATTGCCATGTGCCTTAAATACATCTACTAACAGACACCTAAATATTTTTCCTCTTCACAACTGTTGCTACTACTTCAAGACAAATACACACACACACCTGAGGTGGGGTAGTTAATACAAACTCAATACACAAGTAACTCTCCATAGGTATCTCATCTTCATATACAAGCTCACACACTCCCAAATATGAAGAAATAACTCTCTGTCTTCCAAAATGCAGAAGCCTGCCATCTTCACACCACACAATGAATATATTCATCCTACTGCTCCACAAAATTAGTAACTGACCAGCCTTCACACACTCAAGTACATGTGCATGGGTAATGAAAATAAAATTTATTCAAAATCCCTTGTACCAAAACATGATGTCCAGAATGTACAAATATCCCTCCTCCATTTCCCAACTATAACAATCACATTGCAAGTGCAGAGAAAACTACCCAAATGCCTTCCTTAACATAGCCTATATGCAAACACATATATATCCAGACTTCCCAGGGTGTGTTCCTGGGAAAAATATATATATACAAGACCACCACAAGTAAAATATTACAAAAACCAGAGCTGACTTTCCCTTGATCTCCAATATCCACACAGAACAAGAAGATGACCATCACCACTTCGTCTGACCCACACTTCTGAACACATACCACATTCTCGTCAGGCAGTCGAAACAGAGCAAGATCCAAATTACGAATGCACATCAACACATTAGGGACCCCACCACCCCATCAAAGGAACAGCCAAAACAACCAGAGCCCTCTGAACTCCTACTAACCCTCCAGGACCAGCACAGCGTCTCATTTTCTCACCCAAATAACCACCCCGTGATCTCATGCCCATCAAAACGGAAGGAAAACTTCCTGGCACCCAGAAATATCCACAGGGGCCCCCAACAGCCCACCAACGCCTACGTGAGACCATATCATCAATTTCACTGCCGCAATACACAAGCACCACAAATTAATAAGACAACATGACTCTCTTTATTGCACACGACTTGTGGTCACAGGGTTCTCCCATCATCATTTAGGTGCTCTGTCCAGACGCGCCCACCAACAGCCCACCTACGATGGCCCGTCAATCACGGGGTGACTACAGCAGACTCAGCACACTTGGCTCAGTGTGTTCCCTTCTGCAAAGTTGCTAAGGACAGGGAAATGAGCGTCCTTCAGCTAACAACCCGGATGCCAGCTGACAGTGTCCCCAACATTCAAAGGTTTCAGGCGGAACAAGAAGATGACAGTCACCACTTTGTCAGACACCTACAGGAGCCTCAGACCTGCTGACCAGGACCGCGCTTCTCAGGCACCAAACAGGTGCCCTGGAGCCGGGTTTCGCACAGGCTGCAAGGGACATGGATGGAGGATGCTTCGACGTGGGCGCCGCACTGGCCATCTCGGCCCTCACTGCCAGGCCTGCTGCGGGCGGCCTGCATCCCTGGGGAGGCAAGGCCGGGCCTGGGCTGTCTGGCAAGTCGCAGGGGCCAGAGGAACGGGCAGGGACATGGTGGGGACGGAAGAGGTTCGCGGGTCCAGTACCTAGAGGCCTATGGGACTGAGTCTGGACGCCGCCATGGGAGCCCAGCTGGCCGTTGGGAACCCACCTTCTGTGCTCGCGCCCGTGCCTTTCCCCGCATGAGCCCCAATGGACGCTGGAGCCGTTGGATGGCAGCCTGTGAGCGCGCCCTTCCATCCAAGCATGTGCTCAGGCGCGAGGGATGCAGGAGGAACACCGGTGGCCCTGCAGGAGGAAGAAATGGGTCGGGAAGCCTGCAAGGTGTCTCGGGCAAGAAGGCTCCCCATAAAGAGAGGCTTACGGGACTAAGTCTGGAGGCCTCCATGGGAGCCCAGCTGGCCGTTGGGAACCTGCCGTCTGTGCTCGCGCCTGTGCCTTTCCCCGCATGAGCTCCAATGGACGCTGGAGCCGTTGGATGGCAGCCTGTGAGCGCGCCCTTCCATCCAAGCATGTGCTCAGGCGCGAGGGATCCAGGAGGGACACCGGTGGCCCTGCAGGAGGAAGAAATGGGTCGGGAAGCCTGCAAGAGGTCTCCGGCAAGAAGGCTCCCCATAAAGAGCCTCTGGGCTGGTCCTTCTTTCAGTGGGAGCACCTGAAATGACAAAGTGATTTTCGCAGTTGCAAACTGGTCATGCCTACAGTAGAGACCACCCTGCTGCAGTCCTTGGAAGCTAAGGAAGCTCTCTACCCTGTGCTCCTTCCCATGGCCAGTTTGCACAAATTGAATTTGACTAGTGTTATTATATGAGCACCTGTGGTCTAGCAGTTGGAAGCAGTGCAAACTGATTGCATGGGGCAAGGGCTTAAGCTCAGTGGCAAAGCACTGACCAAGAGTATACAAGGCCCTGAATTTGACCTTGGTTTAGCAAATAAAATTTGGTCTCCAGCATTCATTACAGTGTATGATTATTTTTTAAAAAATTAAAAAACCTGTGGAATGAGAACATAGTTTTCTGCACTGCATATTTTATATCACTGCTTCAAAAGAAATAACAAAGGAAGAAAGAATGAAAGAAGATTCTTTTTAGTGCCTGAATATCATGGTTTGCCCCCCTCCTGCCATTTATTGAAAAGACTTATAATAAGGTGTTAATATTTCATGAACACCAAACTGTGTGTTTTGCAAGCCAGGGATGGGATAAAAAAAAATCATCACCAACAAAAACAACAAGAAAAAAGCACTTCATACATAAAACACAATCCATACCCCACAGTTTTTTAGAGTATTGACTGTTTATACCGGTGATTTTGTGGCTCATGAGAGCCATGGTTCACTGGTCCTGCCCATCATTGGAAGCAAAGACAATTTGGTTGTTGAAAGAGAGGGCCACCTGTCACACCCCTCTCCTGTAGATTTTAGAAACTACTTCAAAATGACCAGGAGGCACACACCACTTGTGTCACCCCTGAATTGCCTGAAGGGAACTCAAAGTTCTTCTATACCTATTAGAGCTCTTCCTGGAATTTCTGCCCAGCCCCCCCTCCACCCAGGCCAGCTCTCCTTGGCCCCTCCCCCCCTGCAGAATGTCTGGATTCAACATTCCACTGTGGTTTACATTTAAACTTTGGCCAGCTTGGCACAGTTGGACCCTGAGCATCTGTTACAGACAGGTCACTCTCTGGGTCCTGTACTGACGTTTCCCACTGTGGAGACTGTGAGACACTGTGTCAGGTGTCCTGCCTGACCTTCAGAAGGAGGTGAGCCTGGACAGTCAGGGGTCTGTTATCTGAGGGCAGTCACCCCAAAAACCCTTGGGAGTAAGAATGGAGCACTTACCCTGTGGTCAACTGATTGAACAGAAGTAAGGGAAGGAAAGAGCCTTAGACAATACACTTGACATGGCCCAGGAAGCCCCGGGAAGACTGATACTGCTCATGGGGAGGAGGGCTCCTAAGACCCAGGTCCAAACTAATCCGGGGAAGTACACTGGGTCAGCAGAAAGGACAGAGGCCACGGGATTGATTCCTTGTAGAATGGACACAGGTCACTGCATGGTTTTTTAGGCAGTCACAGATGGTGTCACAGTGAGGGCTCCCTGGAGTCAAGATGCTGAGCCCTGTGTCCATTCTTCAGACACATGGAAGCTGCCTGGGATATCATTTGGAGGGGACTGACTGAGAGTCTCAGATCATAAGTGGGCAGGGGTAAGAAGTGTTCTTAGCTAGAAAACTGCCCAATGGGGAACTCAAGGACCACAGATGCAGTGTGATAGTCTCTGTGGGTGAGGCTGCAGGGCACTCCAACTGCCATAGCCCAGGGTCCCTCACAAACTTCCTGCCCAGGAAAACTTCTCCTTCCATTCAGACAGCAGGTGTCATTGATTCCAGAAGGGCAGGGAACCCAGGAAACCTTAGCCAACATAGATTTGGGCCTCTGGGGGATCTTCTGAATCGTTATCACTTTCACACTCTCTGTGTGTAGCCTCAGCTCATTGTTTTCAAGTCAACACAGAAGACTTTTGCTTATCTTCATGGTTTGGTTGGTACTCCATGATAAGGGAGCACATGTGGGGTGTTCTTCATTTTCCAGGATCAGGTTTGAAGATGACTGGGTTCTTTTGAAGACAGGAAGGAGAATAGCACACAGTTAGGAAGGGGCTCTACTCATATTGTCATTGGAACTTAGGCAGCTGTCCTGATTAATACATGCAAGTTTTGAAGTGTGGTACACCTCCCATTCTTTGACCTCATTCTGCATAATGTCCTGGTGAACAGGAATGTGCTCCCAACAACCTTGCTACAGGTAGCAGCTGGTGCAGGCCTGAGTCTCTGTGACACTTTCCTTCCCATTATTAGGAGTGCAAAGGAAAAGGACATCAGAATGGCTCTAATTCCCAGGCCCAATAAAAAAATGACCAGTGTCTGTGAAAACCTCTGGAAAACCCCAATCCTCACCATCCCATCAACTTCATAAACCTCAGTAACCTTTGCTAGTCAGCCCAGGAGAGGATCTCCGGGACTCAGTGTCTATCACATAGACCTCTTCCCTGGGAAAGGAGCTCCCTGCATTATGGCAGGAACCAGTGAGCACTAGGATCACAGATGGCCAGGATCTGTCCCCCATTAGTGTTAGGTGTGGGAAGTGCTGGGAGAAGCACCCACATGCTGGGCAGGATGTGCTCCTGGGTGAACTACAGAATTCCTCAGCCTCTAGCTAGGCAGAGATCTAAATCGGGTGTTTCTTGTTTGTGTGTGGATGCCTAGGAAAAAAGTGGAGGGTTATACAAGGAGTATTAGCAAAAGGAAGGCTGAGGAGGTGATGGGGGAGTAATTTTTAGAACCTGTCACCTTCACAAGTGACCCTAAAGTCCCTGCATCTGCCCTGGAGAAGATCCCTTTCCTGTTGGTGAGAATGAGGAGGGGCATGGTGCCACTGAATAGAGTCAAATTGATCCATTTCTAGGGAGTCACCTAGGAGGCCAATGGAGTGTCTCTGCAAAGGATGCACAAGGGGCCTCTCAGAATCAGGGAAAGCTGAGGTGTCACAGTCAACTGGGAATCCTGGTGTACTGAAAATGAGATTTCTCTGGGTAGAACTATGACTAAAGGAACGCAGCATGAAATTCACTCAGGGACATTTGCAAACTGCACAATTTCCCTGTCCAAGGGCCCTGAGCTGTGAGCATTTGTTCTCAGATTTCCACTGAGTAAGAAACTGGGGGTCCTCAATCCTGCTGTCATTTTCCCTCCTCCATTCTCCGCTTTGCTTTGCCTCCACAGCATCTACATCACAGAGACCAGGCATGAATTTCAATCCTGGTGACCACATGTCTGCATTCAGGGGCCTACCCTTTCTTCCAGCTGCCCCTGTGCCAACACACCAGCCATTCTGGGAGTTGCCCCTGGCACCAAGGGTGACTGCACCTATCTCCCAGGGTAACCCTCTAGTGCTGTCCACTTACCCTGGACAATCATATGTGCCAGGGCTGTCCACCTTTGGAAAACATGGGCCACAACTGAGGCCAGTGGGGCCTCCTCATATTCAGAACATTACCCACACTCAGGCACCCCTCAACTGGAGGGCCCCAGGGGCCTTCTGTGGGGGTGTGGAGCATCCTGCTCCATTCCTCACAGCACCTTCTGCCCTGAGGACCACTGTACCTGCCTCAGACAGTGGAGGGATTCAAAACTATGGGATCCACTGGCACCTGGGCCTTCGCCCTCCAGCACCACGACCATTTGCCCAGATGGCCCCCATCATGTTCCCTATGAATGCGCGCCAATGGCCAGGTACAGTGTATGGGGAGGGCGCACTACCCACCTTCCCAGCTGCAGTGCCACTAGATGACTCCAGCAGACCACCCAGCGTGTATGAAAACTTCCGGCGCTGGCAGCGCTTCAAGACCCTGGTCCGCAGGCACCTTCCTCAGACTCCTGATGTGGAAGCACTTTCCTGCTTCCTCATGTGAGTGTTCTCTTCAGGCTCCCCCTTGAGCTCTGTCAGGAGGAAAAGCATGGGTTGGAAAGAGGAGGCTGGGATGTAGGGGATCTGGAAGGAAGGTCCTGAGGGTGAGGGGACAAGCTGAGACCCTTACATTCCCAGATGTACTCCCCTCACACCAGGGAATAAAATGTGCCTTATGTCAGGTGCCCATCACAGGCCTGTGAGTGCAGGCGATCTTTGTTTCCAATGATCATCACCATCACACGGAGGACTCAAGGTCAGAGGAGGTTCCTGGGGGTAATGTGGGCCAGGAATCGAAGTTGGCTGTCTGACTCCATGCCTCCCCCAGTCATTTCACCTTCCACCATAGACCTGATTGTTCTCAGCACAAGGGACGTCCCAACCACAAGTGGGTTTAGTGGTGCTGGCCCCAACACAGAAATCTATGGCTACCCATACACATTGTCATGAACTCCTGATCAGGACCCTCTGGTGATGTCACACTCGAGGGGAAGCTGTCTTTGGATACTGCATGGGCATGTTCAACTTTGCCCCAGTTTGTAACTGCTCCCAGGCCATTCTGTGCACTGTCTTCAGTCAGCCTGGGACACCATACATGACGCTATGGAAAATTTGTGAAAAAACAAAAAGGCATTCCTTTCTCACAGTTCTTTAGTCAGGATTCCCAGGTAAAGGGTAACTGACCTAAAATCCCATGATTGCTCTCTCTTCTCCTTGCTTGAAAAGACAGCTGGCTCACCTGTGTCCTCACAGTGTCTCCTCCTTCTCCCAGAAGAACACTAATGCCCTCATGAAGCGCCACCCTCAGGATCTCATCTAACCTTCTAAGCACTAAATGCAGTCTCCAGATACCATTCCATTGGGGGTTAGGGCTTCAACAGGTGAATGTTGGGGGATAAAAACATTCATCACATAGTACACCTCAATGATATTTGAGGAATCCAATCACAATCATGCTGGTCAATGCAGCCCTTGGTGTTAAAGTTTTGTATAAGTATCCCAATGTCAATACTTTGAGTTGAACATCATGGGGCAAATATAACAAAGGTAGGAAATTATGTTGTTGGTCTACTGATAACGGAGGGTGACCTTGTGGACACTGATCCTGATGAATTCCAGCCCAGTGCTTCGGTCTCTGTCCCGACGAGAGCCCACCATGACCATGGAAGAGGGCCTGAGGAAGGGTTTGCAGGAATGGCAGCGCACCAGCAACTTTGATCGGATGGTCTTCTATGAGACTGCAGAAAAGTGAGCCAGTTTTCAAGGCCCAGAGCCTACTGATGGGGGATCATGGTTTGCACAGCAAGGTCTGGTACAGCCTGTCACCTACCTATGTTTTGGCTCCGAGGCATCTAGCTCTCCAAATAGCGGCTCCTTCTAGCTTGAGGCCTGGGCATTCTCTCGGCAACAATCCCAGAAACTCCAGGCTTCATACTCTTGATTCCAACTCTGCCTTGAGGTTCAGGGTCAGGATGGGGAGGAGGTACCAGCCCAGCCAGAGGGTCTGCTGCTGCTTTGCTGGCTCTGCAGAGGGGAAAAGTTGCATTAGATTCACTCGGGCCACCTGCCTGGGAACTGGTACATCCATTATAACTCATCAAAGTGGCCACTACTTCAAGCTGATGTTGCAGAAGAGGGTGGTGGTGGGGAATGCATTGTCAGGGCCAGCCACCACCTCAGGTGCCCTCAGGACATGTCTCTGGTCCTTACTGCCTTTGCTCTATGTAATCCCAGCCTTTCTAACAAGGGAAGGGAAGAACCCACCCTCATTGGAAGCAACCCCATGTTCTCAGCTTAGCTTCCACTTCCACATGACCCTGCCTGTAACTTGGTCTCCCAGGCGATCCTTTCAGGGCCCAAGGTCCCAGCCTCAGTACCCCTGAATTGGGTCAGGACCTCTGGTGTTCCCTGATATAAATCACATCCCTGACCAGTTTCTACAACTAAACTGATCATGTGCTTCCTGGCAGAAACAGGAGAGAGCCAGAACAAGGATCGGCTAGGGGCCCTGCCTGGGTCCCTCAGATCTGATTCCCTTAAGGTGCTAGTTGATGTAGTGTTTCCCGAGAACTGTAGTTCTTCCTCTGTAGCAGCTCCCTCCTGTCACTGGCCAGACCTACTCCAGGACGCAACTCCACATTCCTGCCACTAGCTCCTGACTGGTAGCTTAGAATACTCCATAGCCTAGAATCCCACACCAGCACCTGCCTGGTATGGCTAATCTGATTCTCAGCTCAGCCTGTGCCTGCCTTACCCAAATCCCATCAAGGTTCATGGAGTTTGAGGCTGCAGAGGAGATGGAGGATCCAAGGATGCAGTTGTCAGGGGTCTTCCAGTGCCGACCTCCTCCTGCAACTCCGAGGCTGGAAATCCGAAGGCCTCCAGTCCCTGAGGCTGTCCAACAGCCAGGTAGGGTACCCACATTCACACAGTAGTCCATGATAGTGTCCAAACAGTGAAAAAGGCCAAGGCAAGTTGTTGTCCCAAATAAGAACTTTCCCTTCAGTATTGGAGATTCACTCTTACAAGAAAAAAAAAGCCCCTAACACCTGAGGTCCCTGCCACCCAGCTATGAACTGTGTATTGACTGGGCCAAGTACAGATCTCATTTCTCTCCTTGTCTATCCAAAGAAACAACACAAGATCTGCCTGGGACTTGGGTCCTGGTAGGGTAGAGTGCATGCAATACCAGTCACTACAAATGTCCTCCCACTTGACTCTCCTAGATGTTGCATCTGGTGCACTATTATATCCCTCGGTTCCTGGGTCAGGTTGTCCTCATTCATGGCATACCAGGTTAGGTCCCCTGAACCCTGCCTACTCCCAAGTGTTTGGGATGAACATGGAATCCTCATTCACACACCACTCTGGTCCTCCCTGTCCTAGTGTGCACCTCCAGAAAGACCAACCCTAAGGTATGGTCTGCCCACTCATTAGCAGCCAAACCCAAGGCACCAGAGACCAAGGTGCCTGAGACCAAGGCACGCAAGACCAAGGCACGCAAGAACAAGGTGGCCAAGACCAAAGGGCCTGAGAACAAGGCGCCTGAGGAGATCCCACCTGAAGCCATCCAAGAGTACATGGACATCATGGATGAGCTATTCGGGCCTACGAACTTTGCCACGTGGGAGCCCTCCTACTTGTCTACAGAAGAGCTTGCTGCAAACTTGGGAGAGGAAGGACTAGAGCAACAGCCAATACAGGATGATTTATACCCAGATCCAAGTCTCCTGAGCTATGTTGATGAGAACTTTGTCACCAAGGTGAGCTGGGCCTACAATCTTGGTGTATACAAGGTTTAGGCACTCATGGAATTGAGTTTCCTGGCTTAGAATCTCAGATTTTTTTTTTGTGTGTGTGTGTGTGTGTGTGTGAGAGAGAAAGAGAGAGAGAATGTGCATGCACACGTGTGCACTCATACATGGGTGTAGCTGGTAGTTGGGATATAACAACCCCATGGTGCAGATGAGCATGGGATTATTATTGCTTCCTCTTTCTCCTAGAAGTCCTCCTGACTTGGGGCCATTTCCTCCCAAGGTCACTCACACTCTCTTCCTTCTCATCCCAGGCAGAGAATATGATTCATCCTCACTTCCTGGAAGAAATGCTTTCCTCCAAACCATATATAAGTATCTTGGCCCTAACAAAAGAACTGGAGCAGCAGGAAAGACTCACCACTGACCAGGTAGAAAGCAGAAGGAAGGTCTCCCAGTAGACCAGGGGTAGGTGGTACAGAAGAGAGGCAGGGACACCTGATAAAGAAGTGCAGGGATACCAGGAACAACAGGGGTTGGGAAGAAACAAAAGTAGACAAGGAGAAAGGGGCACCAGGTAGAACAAAGGAGGTAGAGACACGAGGTTTACCAGGGTTTCAGAACAGACACCAAGGCACAGAGCAATACATGGCAGACTAGGAGACAAAGGGACACAAGTATACAGGAAACGGAGTTACCACAGGTGGAGAGGGGAGCAAGGGATAGCAGTAGATGAGGAAGGCACAGGACCTTACTCATGTGGCCCACAGGATGTTATCATTATCCTGTCTGTGGTGGCTCCCTGAGTCTGTTCCAGGACACAGAACGTAGGATGGAAAAAAAAAAGGAAGGAGACATGATAGCCATGGAAGGGTTCAGGATATCAAGCAGAAAGGGAGCCCAGGAGTGTGGCCAGCAGACACTCAGTGTGTTTTTATGAGACCAAGATGAGTAACAGATCCACTTTCCACTGAAATATGATTGTCCTGATCCCTGTGGCCCATTTCACGCATGAAGAAGGGTTGGCCAGTGCCCATATCCTCCTTCAGCTTGTGAAGAAGCACCTTTGCAGGTGCCTCAAGGTCATGATATGTCCCAACAGGACACAAGAGCTTCCGAGGCAGCTGCAAAACAAGGTGCAGAGAAGCGGAAACATCACACTGATCAAGGGGCCAGCATGGAGGACTGGTCCACAGAGGTGGCTTCCCAGGTCGTGAAGAGGAGCAGGACCACCGAGCCAGAGTTGCTGGGTTCAAAGGACACTGCTATCCTCCAAGGCTGTCACGGGTCTTCCTCATTGGGGACCATCCACTCCAACCATCCTTCCCAGAACCGCAGATCCTCTTCTTTAAACCTGGGGAACAAAAGTGTTGTGGGTCCCAGAGAAGCCACTTGTTCTGGGCGGCCACATAAGACAGCCAATGGCTGCAGTGTGGACGATGACCTCCAAAGCCTGGATTTCCTCCTCATCTCCCAGCACCGCCTGCTGCCCTGGGAACTGTCCCAGAGCCAGGCCCCTCCAATAGAAACCCTGTGCTCAGGAGATCAAGCAATCCAGGCCCCACCTCCCCAGAGAGGACTCCTCAGCTCCCACCCTCCTCCAGGTGCCATGTCCATGAAGAGTGCTCTCACTGGACGCACATGCTTCATGAAAAACACGCCCTGCACTGGGCCTCCCCTCCAGGTCACTAGAGGGCAACATGTGGATCTGGAGCTGGCTCAAACCTCACAGCCTCAGAAGAGGAAGTGCACATCATCAGGCAACCTAAAGAAGAAGAGGCCCTGAGGACAGTCATGTTGACCGGTGGCCTCTGGGGTGGCTGCCCCTGAGGCAAGATCTCACCTTGCTTCATTCTGTGTTGGAAGGTCCAAAGGTTCTTCATCACATAGGACAGTTCCTGTGGGTTCTCAGAAAAATGTAGGGAGTGGGAGGGTATAGTAAATGTAGAAAGAGGGTAGGGGGAGGTACTGAGAGGGGAGGGTCACAATGTTCAATCCTGGGTGGGAAGCTGTACCTTGTTTGACTGTCACTGGGAATAAAGGCAGTTTGGTAGGAAAAAAAAATCTCCAGCTTCTGCCTTCTGCCATGTTTTCTGTGCACCTCCATGCAGTGAGAACTGAGAGGTGATAACTGGGGTTGCCAGGACCCAGGGTGCACAAGTGTCCATCTATTGGGTCTTGTTTCCAGATTTAGATGAGTCCTCCCCCTAATCCTGAGAGAAAACAGACAAGATTCCAAAACCCAACTCATCACCCCATGGAAAATGCCTCTCTTGGTTTAGGGGATCTTCTCTGTGTATCCCTCCATGATCTTTGCCTGTTAAACATCTCCCTTACCAATCATCTGAGGGCCTGCTATGAAGAGAAATAACAATGAGGCAAAGCACATCTCCCTTGGTATTCACAGTTCTGAGGTCTGTGGCTCTCAGATCTTAGTGTTACTAGTTCTGAGATTGAATGTGAGGGACCCTCAGCTCCTAGTGATCGAAACTGCCATGTTGCCTTCTTGGGATCAGTAGCCAGCCACTTCCATCAGTTCCCTGGAGATCATCTGACAACTGCACCTAGCAGTTCCTGCAGTTCTCCACTGCTTTTGATTAAAAAGGTGAACTCAGGCATGCACAGTGTCCTTCCAAGATACCCACAGTATTTCTGCTTAGGCATGGTTAGGGCAGGGGCTCCTTGCACTCCACACTAAGGACCATTGAAGGGTCCCAAAGGGTTGAGTCCTGTTGAGCACTGCAGATTGGAGTCATCTGGGGAGGACCTGCTATGGAAGCAAAACACTCTGAGTGACTGTGAGGCATTTGTGGCAGCCATGGCCATCACAGACAGGGGCACAATTTTTTTTTTATCAATTTATTAAGAACATTGGGCCTTTCTGTCTCATTTAGATGGAGAGCTGCTTTTGAGCCTTCAAGCCCCTGTGCAATTAAATAAATTCTAGAAATAAGCCTGGAAACAATTTTTTCCTAGACAGCTTCTTTCTCCTCTCCTGAATGATGATGGACAATATTATTCAACTGATCCCCAGCATGGCTGTGGTCTTCCTGTGTAGGCTTCCTGATGAGAGGACAAGGCCGGCCTTTATACCTCTCCCCCCTACAG
Organism: Marmota flaviventris; assembly: GCF_047511675.1. Taxonomy (NCBI): domain Eukaryota; kingdom Metazoa; phylum Chordata; class Mammalia; order Rodentia; family Sciuridae; genus Marmota; species Marmota flaviventris. The sequence continues at coordinate 60,406,637 of NC_092513.1, forward strand.
TTCTGACCGCAACTCACTGGGGACCCAGCAGGCTGCAAGTCCTGACTTCATCCCAAGACAGACCCACCCTCCACTCATGCAGTGCTCTGACCCTCCCATATGTAGTATTGGCCCCACCCCAACCCCAGCCTGACCAATACTGAGTGTGATGGCCCAAATGTAATTTAATCAAGTTCTCCTACAAATCAATGAGGAAAAAAGAAGGCTACATATCACATGGTTTGCCAATCAACAAAATGTGGAAGTTTACCAAGGAGAATACTAAAATTGCAGGGAGGCCAAATTTTAGTGCCATTTGTGAGATAAAGAAATGGGGTGACTTCAGACATGCACAAAAGTGATTGGAAGTGAAGTTGTTTGTGGTCTGTCATGTGCAATCAAACTCCATGGTTCTTCATAGGACCCAGGTTCCATGCCATCAGAATCAGGGTCACAAATTGTTATCAAGTACCTATTGACAACTTTGAGCCCTCCTGTCTCAGTTGGATAGAGACCTGCTTTTGAGCCTTCAGGCCCCTCTGACATTAATCAGGTTTCTAGAAGTAAGCCTGGAAATAGTGTTTCTGAAGACAGCTTCGTTCTCCTCTACTGAGTGATGCTGGACAGTGGGGATGGATGGAAAAGTGTGGCATGGAGAAAGGAGGCTGGGATGTAGGAAAACTAGAGGGAACATCCTGAGGGTGGAGGGATAAGCTGAGAGACCTACATTCCCAACCAAGTTCATCACACCAGGGAAGGAAATGGACCTTATCTCAGGTGCCCATCACAACCCTGTGAGTGCAGCAATCTTGGTGCTCAATGAGCATCACCATCACTCAGGGGATGTAAGGTCACAGGAGGTTCCTGGAAGTAATGTGAGCCAGGATTTAGAATTGGTTCTCTGACTCCATATGATTGTCCCTCACTTAGTATTTTCACCTTCTAGCATAGATCTGATTGTTCATGGCAGGCAACATCACAACTAGTGTTGGAGATACGGGGGGAGACACCAGTATAGATCTCTCTGGACACCCAACCACATTGTTCCGAGGAATTTCTGCTTAGGATATTGAGGTGGTGCAGAATTCATGAGTGAGTACTCATTCCATTTGGATCCTCCGTGGAGATGTACATCATTGTCTCAGGCTTTAACCCTGCTCCCAGGGCACTCTGTACTCTGTCTCACTCAAATAAGGCTGCCATATGTACTGCTACAGAATGGGAAGCTGAAACCACAGGCATTCATCTCTCACAGTTCTGAATTTGGGAAGCCACAGAAAGATGGTGCGAGATTTAATGTCCAGTGAGTTTTTCCCTCCAGGCTTGAGAAAATGGCTACCTTGCCTGTGACCTCCAATGGCTAAGAGAGCTTTAGCATCCCTTCCTTTGTCTAGAAGGGCACTAGTACTATCATGGGAACTCTACCCTGATCACATCATTAAAATCTTAAGAGCCACTGAAGCCACCATCTCATGGAGGTTAGGGCGTTCACTCATGCATTCTGCAGGCCAAAACTTTCAGGTCACAATACACAAAAACATCAAGAACTCAAAGAGAAATCAGATTCCAGTATAGTACTTGATGTTCGCTCTAGTATATAGAGCATGTCCTGGATGCAGGGAGCCCACATGGGGTGGTCAAAGTGACTGGACAGAAGAGGCAAAGGCAAGGCCTGTGTTGGGTCAGGTCAACTTGCAATGAAGTGTGGGTTGTGGATTGTGACTGATCCTGATGAACCCAGGCCAGTGCTTTGGCCCCTATCTGGACTGGAGCCTACCATGAATCTGGAGGAGGGATTGTGGAGGGGTCTTCAGGAATGTCAATGCATACCTTTGATCAGATGATCTATGAGATGGCAGAAAAGTGTGTCAGATATCTGGGGCTAGGCCTAAGTGCTAGGGAACATGGGTTGAACAGCTGGCTCTGTTGGAGCTTCTCACCCAGCCAGGAAGGGCATCTGGTACCACAGAGAAAACCACTGAACACTTACATCTCCAAGCATTACTTCCCTCTACCTGGAGTGCTGGACACTCTCTAATAGTCCCAGAAGCTCTGACCTCAACGTTCTTAGTTCCACCACTGCCTAGAGGTTCAGGGTTAGGGTGTAGGGCAGTAACCAGCCAAGCTCAGGGGGGTGTCCACCATCAGTGAGGTCTGTTCAGAGGGTACAAGTTTCACTACCTTGGGGTTGGCCAACCACCTGGAAAATAAAGCATCTTCTAGCATATGGATCACCCCTGCTCATGAACAATGCCACAATAACACCCTGATGTTTCAGAAAGATTTAGAGTTCAAAAAACATGATCAGGGAATGCCAGTGTCTCAGATGCCCCAAGCACACACCTCTGGCCTCGTAATCCATGTAATTCTCGCCATTCAAACAAATGAAATACAGCCCTCTTTGGAAGGTGGGTTGGGGTGGGAATCCAAGTTGTTCCACTACTTTCAGCACAGCTTGGACTTTCACATGACCTCTCCTGAGTCTTGTGTTCTTGGTATATAGTCCTAACCCCACCATTCATAGAAAGAGAGTTGTCTTCCACAAATCATATCTTTGACCAGATGCTGATGCTTGGCTTTTCTGTGTGGTTCAGGGCAGGGACATGAGAAGCCTGGAATAAGTGTGGGAGGATCTTAAAGGAATGTGCCTGGTTCACTAAGGACCACATGGTTCTCTTCAGGTGCTAAGTGATGTCAGGAGCACTCAGAATGGTTTCTGCATTGGTAAATAATCCCTCCTGGGACCAGCCCAGCCCATGGTCTGAGCACTACTCCCCATGCCTGCTACCAGCTCCTCATTGCTATGAAGCTACAGCTTGAGTTTTCCAATAAGAAATCTTTTTTTTAATAATCCTATGTCTTGCTTACCTGTCAGGTTTGTAGATTTTGAGGCTGAAGAGATAGAGGACCCAAAGCTTCAGTTGATGATAGATTCCAGTGTCAGACACATCCAATCTCATAGAGGCTCAATCTTCCACATTCTCCAGTCTTTGAGATTGTGCAGCAAGAGAGAGCTAAACACATTCCCATAAAAATTTATGATTAAAACAAAGGTGATAATGGAGTGTGATAGCACACATGTGAACATTTTTTCAGAATAGGGCACTTCTCTTCCCAGTGGAACAGCCCCTGAGCATTTGGGATTCCAGCTGCCCTTGGATTTGAAGTGGATATAGCCTAGTCCAAGGTGCTATCTTCTCTCCCCCTGCCTATGTAAAGAGTCAACACACCATCTGCCTAGGACATGAGTCCATGTGGACCAAGTATATCGAATATGGGTATCTCAAAATGTCCTCCCACATGACATACATTGTCCCACTGATGCAGAGTCTCCACTAATGGTTCCTGATGTCAGAATGTGCAGGGCCATCCTGGACAAGAGTAGATTCCTAAACACTTTCTTTCACTGAATGGCTGGAGCACAGCTAGAACAACCATGTATGCATCACCCTCTTACCCTCTGTCCTAGTGTGAACCTCCAGAAAGACTGGCCCTGAGGCTCACCCACCAGAAGTCTAATACTGCAGGTATCCAGAGACCAAAGTGCCTGACTAGGTCACACTTGAAGTCATAACTGTATAGATGGACATCATGAAGATCTGGTGGGGTTTCCCAACTTCACCATGTGGATAGGCCCACATTTGGCCATAGCGAAGTCCATGGGAAACTTGGAAGAGAATGAAATGGAGGGACATCAAAAAGGGGACAACGTGTATCAAGATCTAAATCTCCTGCCCTAGACTGATGAGCTGTTCTCCAAGAGGACTTTTTCACCAAGGTGGGCTGGGCTGGGGATCCAGGTGTCTACAAGACTTTGGGAATGTCAGCCTGGACTCATGGAATTATGTTTTATTCTTCACATTCTCAGCACTGTTTGTCTGTTGGGTGGGGTAGCTCATGGTCTTGATTTAACAACTCCACGGTGTGAACCTGAAGATATCATCCATGCTTCCTACAAGTCCCAGAGGTGTCTTGGGCTTGGGGACACTTCCTACCAAGGCCACACACAATTTCTTCTTCTCCTCCAGGTGCAGGCTTCATTTTCCACACCCCCATTTCTTGGAAGCATTGCTTTTCATAGGACTACACATGGATATCTTGACCCTAACCAAAGAGCTGGACCAGGAGGAAGGACTCACCCAGCAGAATGGCCATCAGAACTTCAGTCTGACACCAAGACAGGTGATACCTCCCATTCATTTTTACACATCCCCCAAGTCCCTCTCTCTACCCTCATACCCAATACAGACTGAGCATGGGCCATTTCTGTTCTGTAGCTGGTGAAAATGCAACTATTGCCCTCAAAGTAGAAATTATCAGTGTAGGTGCCCCAAAGTTATGCTTTACCCTGACTAAAGTGCTTCTAAATCAGTTGCCAGCCAAGGTATAGAGGGACATAGTGATAGCACTGGACATGAGTCCTATATGGAGATCTGGCCCACCAGGGGTCACCTCATAGAAAATTAAGAGATTCAGGGTCACATAACCCTAGGTCCTATAATGAAAGCACACTGGTATCATCCTGCACTGTTGTGAGTCTTCCTCAATGGGTCCCATCCAGTCCTCAACTCTTCCGTGGACCACAGAATCTCTTCTCTAAGCCTGGGCCAGAGAAGGGCAGTGGGTCCCAGCAGAACTTCTCCTACAGGAGCCACATGAGAAAGCAGAGGTGTTTAGTGAGGACAACCATGACCCTCCATACCCCGGACATCCTCCTGGCTTCCCAGCACCTTCTGCTGTGCTGCAACTCTCCCAGACCCAGGACTTCACAAAGGCCCCTTCATCCCTGGAGGCTGAGCACTACAGGCTACTCAGCCCCAAAGAAGAGTCCTCATCCCTATCCCCCTCCTGATGCCAATCTAGGAAGTGAGCTACAGCTTGACACTCAATGCATGCAGGAAAGACACCCTACTCTGGGTCTCATCTCCAGGTCTCTGGAAAGAAACATATGGCTCTGGGGCTGATTCCTATTGCCCAGCATCTCAGAGGAAGTGTCAGTCATCAGACCCCAGAGGAAGAAGAAGAGACATTGAAGACAGTAGCATAGGTATCTGGTGAGCCAACCTCTCAGGAAGGGTCTTGGTGAGATCTCACCTTCACTACATCCTGCAACACAAGGGGCAAAGATCCTTGTCATTCAGAACTGATCCTGCTAGTCCTCAGGAAAGGGAGGGCAAGGAGAAGGCACTGGGAATGTAGGAGGAAGGCCAAAGGTGGGAACTGGAATGGGAGAAGGAGAGAGCAAGCTATACATGGGGCAAAGCTATACATGGCGGGAGTTGACTGTCAAGAGTGAAGAAAAAGCATTTAGTAGAGAAATGTTCTCATGGCTACTGCCTTCTGCTGTGGTGTCTGTGCTACTCTGTGGGGTGAGGACTGAAAGGAGGAGGTATCTGCAGATTCCATTCCTCAGGGTGCACAGATGCAGGGCCAAGCCCTTGCCTCCATATTTAGCCTGCACCTTCCACTGATGCTAGAAGAAAAACAGACCAAAAGCTTAACAGAAACCCAGTCATTATGTTGTTTACATAGCCTCAGTTAATTTAAGGGGCCTTCTCTGTACATCCCTTCATGAACTGTGTCCCATAACCATCTCTGTTACCAACAGGCTGAGGGTTCAAACCTCCATCTGGAGAGCAACCACAAATAGGAAAAGTGCACCTCCCTTAATATTATCAGTTCTGAGTTTCCAGGGCCAACATATCTCAGATCTTAGCATTCACAGCCCTAAGAGTGAATGACAGTGACCCTCAGTGTCCAGTGAGAGCAGCTCTGCCATTGTGTTCCTGACAGGAGGAGCGAGTAGCTACTGAGAGTTCCCTGGAACTCTTTCAACAGCCAGACCTAGTAGCTCTTAGCAGCTCTCCATTGCTCTCTGTCATTCTCTTTCATAACTGTCCTCAGGGTGACTTTCCAGGTCTGCTTTCAGTGCCAGCAGCCTTTCCTTTAACCAGTTCTTAGTAAAATCAGCTCTACCTGCTCTACTTGAGATAAAAGGCATGCATAGGTTAAGTATAACAATGTAATTGAGGCCTCACTAGGAGTTATGCTGCACCACAAGGGTAAGTGATACAGGCACTTTTTGCATAAGGAGATTGGGAAGGAAGCTCATTTACTTAAAAAGAAAAAAAAAAGGTGGGCTCAAGCACACACAGTATCCTTCCAGGAAACCATGGGACTTCCCTGAGGTATGGATAGGAAGAGGCTCCTCATACAGCAGACGAAAAACAGCTAACGAGATTCAAAATGGTGGTATCATTGAAAGAGATTGAAGGATGGAGTCATCTCAAATATACTTTGACCAAATATAATTCTAGGTCACAGTGACATAATTGGGTCAGCCATGGATGTCAGGGAAACCAATTTTTTTCTTTCCTTTTTTTTTTTTTGGCAGTGCAGTTTATTGAACTCTGGACCTCACACATGCTAGGCAAGCATTTTATCACTGAGCCACAACCCAAGCCCCCAAAGTTTTCTTCAAATGCCTCTTGGAAAGTGTTGGCCCTTTCTCTTCTGTCTCATGTAAGAGAGATGTTTGGAGCCTTCAGTCTTTTAAACCATCATAGAATTTTCTAGAATTGGCAATGGGGATGGCATTTTACTTAGATAGCTTTTTTTCTGATCCTGTGGAAGAGGCTAGATATCCAGGCTGAACAAATATTCAGCATGACATGGCTTCCTGCATAGGTGGACAAGGCTTGGTTTCTAGGGAAAGAAGTCATGGCACCCTTTGAAACTTCAGTTAAGAACACAATCAAGATACATTCTACCTGTTGTCATTACTCCCCAGGTGGCAAGCCAGACAGGCATCCTACAGGTCACTGATAACAATTTCAGCAAACAGGGGAGTGATGGACCACGTAAGTTGGAGCATCATTCAAGAACTGAGGTGAGCTGGAGCAAGCTGATCCATCACGCTGCAAGATCCCCACCTACACACATGGGTGATGGCCACTGCAGAAGCACACTGTACACAGGCCCTGAAGTTCCTGACACACCACTAAGCATGCACAATTCAATGACTCAAATTAATTTTTCCCAAACCATACAGTAAATGAAAGTGAGGAAATCCAGAGTGAGATTGGGGCTATCTAATAGTGTTAGGGCTTTTCCAAACCCTAGTTAGCATAAATTGGGACCAATAGCATTTGTATTTTTCCAGAGCCTTACCAGCATAAGCTTGGACACATCTATAAACCCCTAGACTAGCACACTTGGTCAGAGAAAGCCAGCTATCAGGTCCCCTCTTGCACTGCAAGAGTTCTATACCTGTTCTTCCATAAATCCTACTGTTACACTCACTCTTCCTGGTCTGCAGAGTTCATTCTTTGAATTTGCAAGAAAGATCCCAGGAAAAGGAATTGATGGCGAGCCACTGGGTTCTGCATTTACATAGAAGGATATAACCCACCTCTGAGAGGAGCACAAATTCTTAGCTACAGAAATCTGCACTTGACACAGACTTCACCTGCCAGCAGAAGCAGAAAAACCCCAGTTTCACATCTAACAGGGTAGAAAATCAAGATTCTTCTTTGTGTGCCCAAATTGGGGCTTCTATGGAGGTGACTGAAATGGAGCTACAAACTGTCTCCTTCATTTCTGGAGTTCTATACTCCTTTTAGATATAACTCTCTCTTTCAAAAATAATTAATGTCTGTCACCCACCTAAAATTCAGTAGAGCAGCTGCTAGTCTAAAGCCACAGGTGTCAGACTTACTGGAGGAGGCTTGTTCAATCTCTTTTGTCACTAAAGTAGGAATGTTGGTCAAGCTCAGCTTCAACCTCTCTCTGAGGAATACAACAGGTCAATGGATCCATTAAGTGTTTGCTTTTTTTTCCACTTCCAGACTGTCTGGACTCAATGGTGGGAAGGGGTCCCTTACCTGATGTATCTTGGATCCTAACACAATGTCTTAGTCTGATCCAAGGTCTTTGAAAAACAGTAAGACACTAATCCCCAGAGGGTGAGCCACATTGTCTATTGCTCCAGTTTTCTTCCCTTCCTTTCCTTTCTGTGTCTCTCTCACACATGCGCTGTAAACATCATGTAGATTCTGATTTCTTATACTCATTTAAACCCCAATTGTTTCAATAGAACACATGAATGAGGTTTTGAGGAATTTTCAATCCTTAGTGCACCTGTTAGGACCCAAATCCCATGCTGTCTCTGGTGAGCTTCACTCAGGAGCAAGGTCCCATTCTCTGGGTTTCCAAACCCAGCCAGTTCAGAGAAGAACCCTGCCAGTTCATCCCTCTCCTAGTCTAGACTTCAGTTTAGGAACTTTGCCTCCACCAGGGGAGAGAGCCAAGAAACGTGGGGTTTTTTTGTTGTTGTTTTTTATTTTTATTTTTATTTTTTAATTTTCCCACAGCATGGAGGGGATTCTGGTGCACGGAACCCAGGAAGAAGGAGACACAGCATGACAATCCACAATTCAAAGTCTCTTAAACCATATTAGATTTAATGTTTGTGGTAATACAACAGGACTTTAGTGGCCCAAGAATGAGTATGGTAACAAATATATTAGGAAAGACTAGAATCTTCTTTAGGGCACATGACCTAGAGGGACATGGCTCTCTTTTAGCATAATAACTAGGTTCCTCAAGGACTTGTAACTCTGTTTATACTGCCTCCACAATGCATGGCAAAACAGTACATAAAAACAGAAGATCACTCCTTTTAAGAGGGAAATGACATAGGAAAGGAATTTTGAATAATGCATTGGTCAGCACAACTAATATGACCATTCCCAAACCTATGAAGGCCTCGAAATGTGGTCACTCATGTCTTGAGGATCATAGTACTTTGTGGTGCTAAGATCAACTACTCCACCTAGCAGGATTCAAGGGGTGGTCATCCATGGCTTTCAGGTCCACATGGCACTGAGGGATACCTCAATATGACAATGGAGGGATGTCAAAGGATGTCTTCTTCCCCTTTGTCTTTCAGATGGGTTATACTACACCTGGCACAGGACTCCTTGAAGAAGTATTTTGAAACATTGGTATTCCTTTGACACTCAGACCCTAAAGAAGAAGTGTCTGGTATTTTTCTGAGCCCAAGCTTGGCCTGAATACCAGCTGGAAAGATGTGGAAAAATAACCTCCTGAGGGAAGTATAAACTGTAATCCAGTTTACACTTAAACATAGATTGTAAAAGGGAGAAAAAAGTGGCCACAGGTACCCTATACATAACAATTTTTGTCTTTGCCTGGAGACACAACCCAAAATAATCAACCAATGTAAATTAGATTCTTCACTCTTGGCTACACTAAAAAAATGCAATCCAAAGATTCTCAAGCTATATTAGCACCAATATTTGCAGCAAATAGAATAGAACTTTACTGGCTCTAAGTATGAGTATGATGGCAAATATATCAGGAAAGGCTAAAATGGAAAGCAGTTTCCTCTTAGAGAAGGATCAAATATAGAAAAGCCTTTTTCTAAACACTTATGCCCTCCTTACTCAGGGTTTGCCAACAGAGCCCCAACATCCTGAGGGAATAGAGAATCAGGAGGAATGCACTTCAGCCTCCTTCCTATACCTACAAGTCATAGGAAAGAGTCCCAAAAGACTCATTATAATACAGGTCACTTTTCTCTGCAAGACTTGAGACAAATTGAAAGTGACTTAGAAAGATTCCCAGATGACCTTGATAAATATACAGAGATATTTCATGGCATTAACCAAATTTTGATCTACCTAGGAAAGACATATGATGTTAATGAACCAAATTCTCTCTAGCACTAAACACTAGGATGCTTTATGGGTGGCTGAATCCTCTGGGGATGAATGATATATAGTGCAAGTCCCAGGAGGCCTACTCCTTCTAACTGAAATGGACTCAGAAGAAACATAGCCAACAAAGCAATAGGCAGTTCTCTAGGAGGATCAAAAATGGGATGCAGATGGTCACATGGGGCAATGGAAGGGAAAGGACTTTCAGAACTGTGTGGTACAGGGCTTTAGGAAAACCCATACTAAATCTCTAAATTATTTCAAACTCTCTGGTAACACAGGAGAATGCAGAAACTTCCACAACCATTTTAGAAAGACTCAGGGAAGGATTAATTAAATACACCTCAATGTACCCTGTTTCCCCAGCACAACAACCTAAAAAACAAATTCATAACTCAATCATTAGGAAAAAATTACAAAATCTACTGCAAAAAGGAGACAACACTTTAGATAGTCCCTTAAAAAATGCCACTTGGGTGTTTTACAGTCATGACCAAGAGGAGGAGGAGGAAGAAGATGAGGAGAGAGAGAGAGGGAGAGAGAGAGAGAGAGAGAGAGAGAGAGAGAGAACAAAAGAAAGGCAACTGCCCTTATGACAGCCCTACAGATGGCTAAACCCAGTAGACAAGGTCCCCAGAGTGGTATTGCTCCCACCATCGCTTGCTAGAACTGTGGCCAAGAGGGAAATTACAAGAAAGACTGCCCATGAAACAAAGCGATGCCACCAACACCCTAACCTGTCACTGAAGTGGATCACAGGTGGTTAGAATACACACACAGGCAAGGACCAGTGGACAAATCCCTCACTTCAAACAGTCCAACAATAGGAATGATGGGTCCTGGGGAATCCTTCTTAGGTTCCCAACTATTCAGACTGTTTTATTTCTGTACAGGAGCCCAGGATGATCTTGACTGTCAAGGAAAGGAAAATTAATTTCTTTCTTGACACTGGTACCATTTTTTCTAATTCCTCTCAAACCCAGGCCTCCTCTCCTCTCACAGTACAACCATAAAGTGAGTGTCAAGAAAGCCTGTGACTGGATATTTCTCCCAACCTCTTAGCTGCTCTTGGGAAGATCTTTTCTCACATGTCCTTTTGATAATTCCTGAAAGTCCCACTGCCCTATGGAAAGAGATATTTTGACCCACCTAAGCATCACACTTCTCATATGACAGCAGAACTAGTACTTTGTCCGCCCCTAGTAGAAACTGAGATTAACCTAGAAGTCTGGGCTACACAGTGAGAAAAAGGTGAGAAGCAATAGGACGTGCCCCTGTCCAGATTCATCTCAAAGATTCTACACCCTTTCCCCACCAAAACAAGTATCCCCTGAAACCAGAGACTAAACAATGTTTACAAGCTATAATAGGTAACTTCAAGTGACAGGGCCTCTTGAGATGCTGTTAAAGTTCATGTAATACACCCACAGAAGTCCAATGGGGAATGGAGACCAGTACAGGACCTCAGATCAACAAATGAGGTAGTGGTTCCCATACATCCTTGGTCTTCGATCCTTACACCTTGTTATCGCAGATTCTTAAACATTCCAAATGGTTCAATTTTAGACTTAAAAGATGCAATTTCCTGTATACCTCTACATGCATATCCTTACAACCTGGTTGTTTTGAGGGTCCCTCTGACAAGTCCATCTAATTGACCTTGACTCTTCTACCCCCGCCTCAGGAAGACCTGAGCCTGGCAGGCCAAACCAAAGTGAGCTGAGGCAAGCCGATCTGCTATCCTTCTGCAACAAATCCTGCCCACAGTGGGGATGCCCACTGCACAACTTTTCCAAACCCCAATTAGCATAAACTTAGACCAATAGTATTGGTTCTCCTTCTAATTAATAAAGACAATAAATATTTTTTACTCAGGGGAAAAAGTGAAGTTGAACCAATGGAATTCCCAAGTGCAAAACAATTTCTGACTAGCTACATGCATTTTTTAGAATATTTATTTTTTAATTACAGATGGACACAATATCTTCATTTTATTTTCATGTGGTACTGAGGATCAAACCCAGTGCCTCATGCATGCTAGGCGAGTGCTATACACACCTCTGAGCTGAAAGTTCAACTCACAACCCTGCATTTCCATGAATTCCAAAGAAAATGTGCAGTGTGAGAAAGGTTGTCTAGTGTTGCATTTCACATGGTGTAATACGGAAATGACACATTGAGATATCATAAAACAGTGCATAAATACTTTTCTCTCTTTACTGAATTCAAGAGGTTTAAAGATGTATGAAGTTTTGAAGCATTTTGGTGATGGATTTCCATGATAGAGAGTTGCTGGCCCAGGGTGCCAGGAACATATGGGGAGTGCTGCTAATGCTACAATCTGAGAGCCACTGGCACTCCAACCTCAGAACTGCTAATACTAAGGGAGCTAGATGTACTCTGCCTATTTGTGATTGCATCTCAATTAATCCAAAGAAGCCTAAGATGTTTGAGAACCTCTTCTCTCCTGATGCTAATTCTGAATTTCCTTCCTGCCCCATATATACCAGGGTATGTAGGTTTTAATGCTTAGTGGGTGAGCAACATGCAGAAAGGGCACTAAGAGAACAACTTCCTCTGTAAGCACCCCAAACAAGTGTTCATGCAGGTTTACTCATCTGAGAGTTCTTCAGTACTTCCAAATAATGTCCCCTCTGCACATCACCACATGAGCCTACATCTACCTGGAGAAGGCCACATTTTCTTGCAGCAGTGCACTTTGTGCTTACTTCTGAATCTAGGCCTCAGGGCCCTCTTCTGTATATTGACAATTCTTCTTTATTTACTTTCCCTTGTTCCTTGAAAAAAAGCTCTATTACATCTTGTGGTTCTCATTTACATTTTCAGTGTTATCTGTACTTCACATATGAGACCACACATACATATATACATATAGATTCATATGTCTACTTATACACATATATGTGTTTTAATTCAAATTACAAGGGTGAATATTGTTTACTGGCTATATCATGAATGATATGCTCAATAGAATAGTGGCTTTCTGGGGTGGAATTTATTTCTGGTTACCATGGGCCTGCCATGGAATCAGGGAGAGTGATTAAGGAATAACTGTAGGAAGTAAGAAAATTGTTTGTGAGAAAATATTTATCAAAATACTGCCCAGTCTGGGTCAAAATATCTTTGAGACTTAAAACAACCCTTGTATTCCCAATTATCTAGATGCATGACTCTGGATGAGAAACCTTATTACTCTAAGAAAGATAAGGGCATATTGTTCAATGTCTACTTAAGAAAAGGCCAAGGGGCTGGGGTTGTAGCTCAGTGCCAGGGTGCTTGTCTAGGATGTGTGAGGCCTTGGGTTTGAGCCTTAAGAGTAAATCAAACAAACAAACAAATAAATCATGTCCATCGGCATCTACAGAAAAAAAAAAAAAAAAAAAAAACTTAAAAAAAGAAAAATCCAAGATGACAACAGAAAGTTTTCTCAGAGAAAAGACCCAAGAGCCCTACAAAAAATTGAGATAAACAATAATGTGAAAGAACTCTTGTCAAATTGAGTAATAAACTCCACTCCATAAAAGATAGCATTAAATTATCTGCCCTGCAATATCTAAGGAGTGTTGTACAGCAGGCATTTTGATCTTTAATCTACCTCATTACATTAGTCATCTTTCTGTGGCTTTGAAAGCATATGTAAGGTAAACCAATTACAAGGAAGTAAACTTTATTTTGACTGAACATTTCAGAGATTTCTTTCTATGTATACTTGGTCAGCTTCATGGTTCTGGAGACTCCATGGAGGCAGAACATCATGGCAGAGATCACATATTGGAGTAATGCTGCTCACCTCATGGCAGCTGGGGAGTAGACAGCATGAAGCCAGGGTCCCTATATCCCCCTCAAGGGCATGTCCACAACCATGCAACCTCCTTCCAGTAGGACCCACCGCCTACTGTTTCATCACCTCTCAATATTGCCAGAGGCTGATGAGGAAATATTTATAGACCTTTCATGGATATTTAAGATCCAAATCACAACACATACCTCATTCTATACTTCCTACATCAGGCTGCATATGCCTAACACTGTATGCTGGTATTTGGAATTCACAGCTGTGACTTAAGCAAGGTCAAACTGGGTCTCACATGTGGACTGGTGTGAATCATACAGAGATATGGGATTCTGACTACATTCTGGCAGTGAATGAACACTATGGTTGTTATCTCTTTGGGAGGGGTAAGCACATTTCATGAGAGGGTGGAAGAGAGAGCCAACTACAAGTGGTAGTAGTTCAGTTTATCAGTCGGTTCTCTGCTTCTCAGGCACATATCATAACTGTCTTTCCTGAACTTCTCTGAAAATTGTTTCAGCCATACTTAATTTTCTGCTTGTCCACCCTGGGAAATGCTGGATTCTATAAGGAAGATTATTCAATGTAACTGTAATAGTTAATTCCATGTACTGATTTGGCTAGGCACAAATACCCAGCAGTTTGGGCCAAACACCAGTTAAATGTTACTGTGAAAGTTTTTGTTTTGGGCGTGGGGTGGGAATTCGTATATCCAGTCAGTGGACTTTGATTAAAACAGATTACCTTCCACTGTCGGAGGGTCTCATCTACTTAATACATGTATGGCCCCAGGAAGCAGACATCAATTGCCATGTGCCTTAAATACATCTACTAACAGACACCTAAATATTTTTCCTCTTCACAACTGTTGCTACTACTTCAAGACAAATACACACACACACCTGAGGTGGGGTAGTTAATACAAACTCAATACACAAGTAACTCTCCATAGGTATCTCATCTTCATATACAAGCTCACACACTCCCAAATATGAAGAAATAACTCTCTGTCTTCCAAAATGCAGAAGCCTGCCATCTTCACACCACACAATGAATATATTCATCCTACTGCTCCACAAAATTAGTAACTGACCAGCCTTCACACACTCAAGTACATGTGCATGGGTAATGAAAATAAAATTTATTCAAAATCCCTTGTACCAAAACATGATGTCCAGAATGTACAAATATCCCTCCTCCATTTCCCAACTATAACAATCACATTGCAAGTGCAGAGAAAACTACCCAAATGCCTTCCTTAACATAGCCTATATGCAAACACATATATATCCAGACTTCCCAGGGTGTGTTCCTGGGAAAAATATATATATACAAGACCACCACAAGTAAAATATTACAAAAACCAGAGCTGACTTTCCCTTGATCTCCAATATCCACACAGAACAAGAAGATGACCATCACCACTTCGTCTGACCCACACTTCTGAACACATACCACATTCTCGTCAGGCAGTCGAAACAGAGCAAGATCCAAATTACGAATGCACATCAACACATTAGGGACCCCACCACCCCATCAAAGGAACAGCCAAAACAACCAGAGCCCTCTGAACTCCTACTAACCCTCCAGGACCAGCACAGCATCTCATTTTCTCACCCAAATAACCACCCCGTGATCTCATGCCCATCAAAACGGAAGGAAAACTTCCTGGCACCCAGAAATATCCACAGGGGCCCCCAACAGCCCACCAACGCCTACGTGAGACCATATCATCAATTTCACTGCCGCAATACACAAGCACCACAAATTAATAAGACAACATGACTCTCTTTATTGCACACGACTTGTGGTCACAGGGTTCTCCCATCATCATTTAGGTGCTCTGTCCAGACGCGCCCACCAACAGCCCACCTACGATGGCCCGTCAATCACGGGGTGACTACAGCAGACTCAGCACACTTGGCTCAGTGTGTTCCCTTCTGCAAAGTTGCTAAGGACAGGGAAATGAGCGTCCTTCAGCTAACAACCCGGATGCCAGCTGACAGTGTCCCCAACATTCAAAGGTTTCAGGCGGAACAAGAAGATGACAGTCACCACTTTGTCAGACACCTACAGGAGCCTCAGACCTGCTGACCAGGACCGCGCTTCTCAGGCACCAAACAGGTGCCCTGGAGCCGGGTTTCGCACAGGCTGCAAGGGACATGGATGGAGGATGCTTCGACGTGGGCGCCGCACTGGCCATCTCGGCCCTCACTGCCAGGCCTGCTGCGGGCGGCCTGCATCCCTGGGGAGGCAAGGCCGGGCCTGGGCTGTCTGGCAAGTCGCAGGGGCCAGAGGAACGGGCAGGGACATGGTGGGGACGGAAGAGGTTCGCGGGTCCAGTACCTAGAGGCCTATGGGACTGAGTCTGGACGCCGCCATGGGAGCCCAGCTGGCCGTTGGGAACCCACCTTCTGTGCTCGCGCCCGTGCCTTTCCCCGCATGAGCCCCAATGGACGCTGGAGCCGTTGGATGGCAGCCTGTGAGCGCGCCCTTCCATCCAAGCATGTGCTCAGGCGCGAGGGATGCAGGAGGAACACCGGTGGCCCTGCAGGAGGAAGAAATGGGTCGGGAAGCCTGCAAGGTGTCTCGGGCAAGAAGGCTCCCCATAAAGAGAGGCTTACGGGACTAAGTCTGGAGGCCTCCATGGGAGCCCAGCTGGCCGTTGGGAACCTGCCGTCTGTGCTCGCGCCTGTGCCTTTCCCCGCATGAGCTCCAATGGACGCTGGAGCCGTTGGATGGCAGCCTGTGAGCGCGCCCTTCCATCCAAGCATGTGCTCAGGCGCGAGGGATCCAGGAGGGACACCGGTGGCCCTGCAGGAGGAAGAAATGGGTCGGGAAGCCTGCAAGAGGTCTCCGGCAAGAAGGCTCCCCATAAAGAGCCTCTGGGCTGGTCCTTCTTTCAGTGGGAGCACCTGAAATGACAAAGTGATTTTCGCAGTTGCAAACTGGTCATGCCTACAGTAGAGACCACCCTGCTGCAGTCCTTGGAAGCTAAGGAAGCTCTCTACCCTGTGCTCCTTCCCATGGCCAGTTTGCACAAATTGAATTTGACTAGTGTTATTATATGAGCACCTGTGGTCTAGCAGTTGGAAGCAGTGCAAACTGATTGCATGGGGCAAGGGCTTAAGCTCAGTGGCAAAGCACTGACCAAGAGTATACAAGGCCCTGAATTTGACCTTGGTTTAGCAAATAAAATTTGGTCTCCAGCATTCATTACAGTGTATGATTATTTTTTAAAAAATTAAAAAACCTGTGGAATGAGAACATAGTTTTCTGCACTGCATATTTTATATCACTGCTTCAAAAGAAATAACAAAGGAAGAAAGAATGAAAGAAGATTCTTTTTAGTGCCTGAATATCATGGTTTGCCCCCCTCCTGCCATTTATTGAAAAGACTTATAATAAGGTGTTAATATTTCATGAACACCAAACTGTGTGTTTTGCAAGCCAGGGATGGGATAAAAAAAAATCATCACCAACAAAAACAACAAGAAAAAAGCACTTCATACATAAAACACAATCCATACCCCACAGTTTTTTAGAGTATTGACTGTTTATACCGGTGATTTTGTGGCTCATGAGAGCCATGGTTCACTGGTCCTGCCCATCATTGGAAGCAAAGACAATTTGGTTGTTGAAAGAGAGGGCCACCTGTCACACCCCTCTCCTGTAGATTTTAGAAACTACTTCAAAATGACCAGGAGGCACACACCACTTGTGTCACCCCTGAATTGCCTGAAGGGAACTCAAAGTTCTTCTATACCTATTAGAGCTCTTCCTGGAATTTCTGCCCAGCCCCCCCTCCACCCAGGCCAGCTCTCCTTGGCCCCTCCCCCCCTGCAGAATGTCTGGATTCAACATTCCACTGTGGTTTACATTTAAACTTTGGCCAGCTTGGCACAGTTGGACCCTGAGCATCTGTTACAGACAGGTCACTCTCTGGGTCCTGTACTGACGTTTCCCACTGTGGAGACTGTGAGACACTGTGTCAGGTGTCCTGCCTGACCTTCAGAAGGAGGTGAGCCTGGACAGTCAGGGGTCTGTTATCTGAGGGCAGTCACCCCAAAAACCCTTGGGAGTAAGAATGGAGCACTTACCCTGTGGTCAACTGATTGAACAGAAGTAAGGGAAGGAAAGAGCCTTAGACAATACACTTGACATGGCCCAGGAAGCCCCGGGAAGACTGATACTGCTCATGGGGAGGAGGGCTCCTAAGACCCAGGTCCAAACTAATCCGGGGAAGTACACTGGGTCAGCAGAAAGGACAGAGGCCACGGGATTGATTCCTTGTAGAATGGACACAGGTCACTGCATGGTTTTTTAGGCAGTCACAGATGGTGTCACAGTGAGGGCTCCCTGGAGTCAAGATGCTGAGCCCTGTGTCCATTCTTCAGACACATGGAAGCTGCCTGGGATATCATTTGGAGGGGACTGACTGAGAGTCTCAGATCATAAGTGGGCAGGGGTAAGAAGTGTTCTTAGCTAGAAAACTGCCCAATGGGGAACTCAAGGACCACAGATGCAGTGTGATAGTCTCTGTGGGTGAGGCTGCAGGGCACTCCAACTGCCATAGCCCAGGGTCCCTCACAAACTTCCTGCCCAGGAAAACTTCTCCTTCCATTCAGACAGCAGGTGTCATTGATTCCAGAAGGGCAGGGAACCCAGGAAACCTTAGCCAACATAGATTTGGGCCTCTGGGGGATCTTCTGAATCGTTATCACTTTCACACTCTCTGTGTGTAGCCTCAGCTCATTGTTTTCAAGTCAACACAGAAGACTTTTGCTTATCTTCATGGTTTGGTTGGTACTCCATGATAAGGGAGCACATGTGGGGTGTTCTTCATTTTCCAGGATCAGGTTTGAAGATGACTGGGTTCTTTTGAAGACAGGAAGGAGAATAGCACACAGTTAGGAAGGGGCTCTACTCATATTGTCATTGGAACTTAGGCAGCTGTCCTGATTAATACATGCAAGTTTTGAAGTGTGGTACACCTCCCATTCTTTGACCTCATTCTGCATAATGTCCTGGTGAACAGGAATGTGCTCCCAACAACCTTGCTACAGGTAGCAGCTGGTGCAGGCCTGAGTCTCTGTGACACTTTCCTTCCCATTATTAGGAGTGCAAAGGAAAAGGACATCAGAATGGCTCTAATTCCCAGGCCCAATAAAAAAATGACCAGTGTCTGTGAAAACCTCTGGAAAACCCCAATCCTCACCATCCCATCAACTTCATAAACCTCAGTAACCTTTGCTAGTCAGCCCAGGAGAGGATCTCCGGGACTCAGTGTCTATCACATAGACCTCTTCCCTGGGAAAGGAGCTCCCTGCATTATGGCAGGAACCAGTGAGCACTAGGATCACAGATGGCCAGGATCTGTCCCCCATTAGTGTTAGGTGTGGGAAGTGCTGGGAGAAGCACCCACATGCTGGGCAGGATGTGCTCCTGGGTGAACTACAGAATTCCTCAGCCTCTAGCTAGGCAGAGATCTAAATCGGGTGTTTCTTGTTTGTGTGTGGATGCCTAGGAAAAAAGTGGAGGGTTATACAAGGAGTATTAGCAAAAGGAAGGCTGAGGAGGTGATGGGGGAGTAATTTTTAGAACCTGTCACCTTCACAAGTGACCCTAAAGTCCCTGCATCTGCCCTGGAGAAGATCCCTTTCCTGTTGGTGAGAATGAGGAGGGGCATGGTGCCACTGAATAGAGTCAAATTGATCCATTTCTAGGGAGTCACCTAGGAGGCCAATGGAGTGTCTCTGCAAAGGATGCACAAGGGGCCTCTCAGAATCAGGGAAAGCTGAGGTGTCACAGTCAACTGGGAATCCTGGTGTACTGAAAATGAGATTTCTCTGGGTAGAACTATGACTAAAGGAACGCA
This sequence comes from Marmota flaviventris, assembly GCF_047511675.1. Lineage (NCBI taxonomy): Eukaryota > Metazoa > Chordata > Mammalia > Rodentia > Sciuridae > Marmota > Marmota flaviventris. Next base: position 60,426,048 of record NC_092513.1, read on the forward strand.
GCATGAAATTCACTCAGGGACATTTGCAAACTGCACAATTTCCCTGTCCAAGGGCCCTGAGCTGTGAGCATTTGTTCTCAGATTTCCACTGAGTAAGAAACTGGGGGTCCTCAATCCTGCTGTCATTTTCCCTCCTCCATTCTCCGCTTTGCTTTGCCTCCACAGCATCTACATCACAGAGACCAGGCATGAATTTCAATCCTGGTGACCACATGTCTGCATTCAGGGGCCTACCCTTTCTTCCAGCTGCCCCTGTGCCAACACACCAGCCATTCTGGGAGTTGCCCCTGGCACCAAGGGTGACTGCACCTATCTCCCAGGGTAACCCTCTAGTGCTGTCCACTTACCCTGGACAATCATATGTGCCAGGGCTGTCCACCTTTGGAAAACATGGGCCACAACTGAGGCCAGTGGGGCCTCCTCATATTCAGAACATTACCCACACTCAGGCACCCCTCAACTGGAGGGCCCCAGGGGCCTTCTGTGGGGGTGTGGAGCATCCTGCTCCATTCCTCACAGCACCTTCTGCCCTGAGGACCACTGTACCTGCCTCAGACAGTGGAGGGATTCAAAACTATGGGATCCACTGGCACCTGGGCCTTCGCCCTCCAGCACCACGACCATTTGCCCAGATGGCCCCCATCATGTTCCCTATGAATGCGCGCCAATGGCCAGGTACAGTGTATGGGGAGGGCGCACTACCCACCTTCCCAGCTGCAGTGCCACTAGATGACTCCAGCAGACCACCCAGCGTGTATGAAAACTTCCGGCGCTGGCAGCGCTTCAAGACCCTGGTCCGCAGGCACCTTCCTCAGACTCCTGATGTGGAAGCACTTTCCTGCTTCCTCATGTGAGTGTTCTCTTCAGGCTCCCCCTTGAGCTCTGTCAGGAGGAAAAGCATGGGTTGGAAAGAGGAGGCTGGGATGTAGGGGATCTGGAAGGAAGGTCCTGAGGGTGAGGGGACAAGCTGAGACCCTTACATTCCCAGATGTACTCCCCTCACACCAGGGAATAAAATGTGCCTTATGTCAGGTGCCCATCACAGGCCTGTGAGTGCAGGCGATCTTTGTTTCCAATGATCATCACCATCACACGGAGGACTCAAGGTCAGAGGAGGTTCCTGGGGGTAATGTGGGCCAGGAATCGAAGTTGGCTGTCTGACTCCATGCCTCCCCCAGTCATTTCACCTTCCACCATAGACCTGATTGTTCTCAGCACAAGGGACGTCCCAACCACAAGTGGGTTTAGTGGTGCTGGCCCCAACACAGAAATCTATGGCTACCCATACACATTGTCATGAACTCCTGATCAGGACCCTCTGGTGATGTCACACTCGAGGGGAAGCTGTCTTTGGATACTGCATGGGCATGTTCAACTTTGCCCCAGTTTGTAACTGCTCCCAGGCCATTCTGTGCACTGTCTTCAGTCAGCCTGGGACACCATACATGACGCTATGGAAAATTTGTGAAAAAACAAAAAGGCATTCCTTTCTCACAGTTCTTTAGTCAGGATTCCCAGGTAAAGGGTAACTGACCTAAAATCCCATGATTGCTCTCTCTTCTCCTTGCTTGAAAAGACAGCTGGCTCACCTGTGTCCTCACAGTGTCTCCTCCTTCTCCCAGAAGAACACTAATGCCCTCATGAAGCGCCACCCTCAGGATCTCATCTAACCTTCTAAGCACTAAATGCAGTCTCCAGATACCATTCCATTGGGGGTTAGGGCTTCAACAGGTGAATGTTGGGGGATAAAAACATTCATCACATAGTACACCTCAATGATATTTGAGGAATCCAATCACAATCATGCTGGTCAATGCAGCCCTTGGTGTTAAAGTTTTGTATAAGTATCCTGGAGTCCCAATGTCAATACTTTGAGTTGAACATCATGGGGCAAATATAACAAAGGTAGGAAATTATGTTGTTGGTCTACTGATAACGGAGGGTGACCTTGTGGACACTGATCCTGATGAATTCCAGCCCAGTGCTTCGGTCTCTGTCCCGACGAGAGCCCACCATGACCATGGAAGAGGGCCTGAGGAAGGGTTTGCAGGAATGGCAGCGCACCAGCAACTTTGATCGGATGGTCTTCTATGAGACTGCAGAAAAGTGAGCCAGTTTTCAAGGCCCAGAGCCTACTGATGGGGGATCATGGTTTGCACAGCAAGGTCTGGTACAGCCTGTCACCTACCTATGTTTTGGCTCCGAGGCATCTAGCTCTCCAAATAGCGGCTCCTTCTAGCTTGAGGCCTGGGCATTCTCTCGGCAACAATCCCAGAAACTCCAGGCTTCATACTCTTGATTCCAACTCTGCCTTGAGGTTCAGGGTCAGGATGGGGAGGAGGTACCAGCCCAGCCAGAGGGTCTGCTGCTGCTTTGCTGGCTCTGCAGAGGGGAAAAGTTGCATTAGATTCACTCGGGCCACCTGCCTGGGAACTGGTACATCCATTATAACTCATCAAAGTGGCCACTACTTCAAGCTGATGTTGCAGAAGAGGGTGGTGGTGGGGAGTGCATTGTCAGGGCCAGCCACCACCTCAGGTGCCCTCAGGACATGTCTCTGGTCCTTACTGCCTTTGCTCTATGTAATCCCAGCCTTTCTAACAAGGGAAGGGAAGAACCCACCCTCATTGGAAGCAACCCCATGTTCTCAGCTTAGCTTCCACTTCCACATGACCCTGCCTGTAACTTGGTCTCCCAGGCGATCCTTTCAGGGCCCAAGGTCCCAGCCTCAGTACCCCTGAATTGGGTCAGGACCTCTGGTGTTCCCTGATATAAATCACATCCCTGACCAGTTTCTACAACTAAACTGATCATGTGCTTCCTGGCAGAAACAGGAGAGAGCCAGAACAAGGATCGGCTAGGGGCCCTGCCTGGGTCCCTCAGATCTGATTCCCTTAAGGTGCTAGTTGATGTAGTGTTTCCCGAGAACTGTAGTTCTTCCTCTGTAGCAGCTCCCTCCTGTCACTGGCCAGACCTACTCCAGGACGCAACTCCACATTCCTGCCACTAGCTCCTGACTGGTAGCTTAGAATACTCCATAGCCTAGAATCCCACACCAGCACCTGCCTGGTATGGCTAATCTGATTCTCAGCTCAGCCTGTGCCTGCCTTACCCAAATCCCATCAAGGTTCATGGAGTTTGAGGCTGCAGAGGAGATGGAGGATCCAAGGATGCAGTTGTCAGGGGTCTTCCAGTGCCGACCTCCTCCTGCAACTCCGAGGCTGGAAATCCGAAGGCCTCCAGTCCCTGAGGCTGTCCAACAGCCAGGTAGGGTACCCACATTCACACAGTAGTCCATGATAGTGTCCAAACAGTGAAAAAGGCCAAGGCAAGTTGTTGTCCCAAATAAGAACTTTCCCTTCAGTATTGGAGATTCACTCTTACAAGAAAAAAAAGCCCCTAACACCTGAGGTCCCTGCCACCCAGCTATGAACTGTGTATTGACTGGGCCAAGTACAGATCTCCTTTCTCTCCTTGTCTATCCAAAGAAACAACACAAGATCTGCCTGGGACTTGGGTCCTGGTAGGGTAGAGTGCATGCAATACCAGTCACTACAAATGTCCTCCCACTTGACTCTCCTAGATGTTGCATCTGGTGCACTATTATATCCCTCGGTTCCTGGGTCAGGTTGTCCTCATTCATGGCATACCAGGTTAGGTCCCCTGAACCCTGCCTACTCCCAAGTGTTTGGGATGAACATGGAATCCTCATTCACACACCACTCTGGTCCTCCCTGTCCTAGTGTGCACCTCCAGAAAGACCAACCCTAAGGTATGGTCTGCCCACTCATTAGCAGCCAAACCCAAGGCACCAGAGACCAAGGTGCCTGAGACCAAGGCACGCAAGACCAAGGCACGCAAGAACAAGGTGGCCAAGACCAAAGGGCCTGAGAACAAGGCGCCTGAGGAGATCCCACCTGAAGCCATCCAAGAGTACATGGACATCATGGATGAGCTATTCGGGCCTACGAACTTTGCCACGTGGGAGCCCTCCTACTTGTCTACAGAAGAGCTTGCTGCAAACTTGGGAGAGGAAGGACTAGAGCAACAGCCAATACAGGATGATTTATACCCAGATCCAAGTCTCCTGAGCTATGTTGATGAGAACTTTGTCACCAAGGTGAGCTGGGCCTACAATCTTGGTGTATACAAGGTTTAGGCACTCATGGAATTGAGTTTCCTGGCTTAGAATCTCAGATTTTTTTTTTGTGTGTGTGTGTGTGTGAGAGAGAGAGAAAGAGAGAGAGAATGTGCATGCACACGTGTGCACTCATACATGGGTGTAGCTGGTAGTTGGGATATAACAACCCCATGGTGCAGATGAGCATGGGATTATTATTGCTTCCTCTTTCTCCTAGAAGTCCTCCTGACTTGGGGCCATTTCCTCCCAAGGTCACTCACACTCTCTTCCTTCTCATCCCAGGCAGAGAATATGATTCATCCTCACTTCCTGGAAGAAATGCTTTCCTCCAAACCATATATAAGTATCTTGGCCCTAACAAAAGAACTGGAGCAGCAGGAAAGACTCACCACTGACCAGGTAGAAAGCAGAAGGAAGGTCTCCCAGTAGACCAGGGGTAGGTGGTACAGAAGAGAGGCAGGGACACCTGATAAAGAAGTGCAGGGATACCAGGAACAACAGGGGTTGGGAAGAAACAAAAGTAGACAAGGAGAAAGGGGCACCAGGTAGAACAAAGGAGGTAGAGACACGAGGTTTACCAGGGTTTCAGAACAGACACCAAGGCACAGAGCAATACATGGCAGACTAGGAGACAAAGGGACACAAGTATACAGGAAACGGAGTTACCACAGGTGGAGAGGGGAGCAAGGGATAGCAGTAGATGAGGAAGGCACAGGACCTTACTCATGTGGCCCACAGGATGTTATCATTATCCTGTCTGTGGTGGCTCCCTGAGTCTGTTCCAGGACACAGAACGTAGGATGGAAAAAAAAAAGGAAGGAGACATGATAGCCATGGAAGGGTTCAGGATATCAAGCAGAAAGGGAGCCCAGGAGTGTGGCCAGCAGACACTCAGTGTGTTTTTATGAGACCAAGATGAGTAACAGATCCACTTTCCACTGAAATATGATTGTCCTGATCCCTGTGGCCCATTTCACGCATGAAGAAGGGTTGGCCAGTGCCCATATCCTCCTTCAGCTTGTGAAGAAGCACCTTTGCAGGTGCCTCAAGGTCATGATATGTCCCAACAGGACACAAGAGCTTCCGAGGCAGCTGCAAAACAAGGTGCAGAGAAGCGGAAACATCACACTGATCAAGGGGCCAGCATGGAGGACTGGTCCACAGAGGTGGCTTCCCAGGTCGTGAAGAGGAGCAGGACCACCGAGCCAGAGTTGCTGGGTTCAAAGGACACTGCTATCCTCCAAGGCTGTCACGGGTCTTCCTCATTGGGGACCATCCACTCCAACCATCCTTCCCAGAACCGCAGATCCTCTTCTTTAAACCTGGGGAACAAAAGTGTTGTGGGTCCCAGAGAAGCCACTTGTTCTGGGCGGCCACATAAGACAGCCAATGGCTGCAGTGTGGACGATGACCTCCAAAGCCTGGATTTCCTCCTCATCTCCCAGCACCGCCTGCTGCCCTGGGAACTGTCCCAGAGCCAGGCCCCTCCAATAGAAACCCTGTGCTCAGGAGATCAAGCAATCCAGGCCCCACCTCCCCAGAGAGGACTCCTCAGCTCCCACCCTCCTCCAGGTGCCATGTCCATGAAGAGTGCTCTCACTGGACGCACATGCTTCATGAAAAACACGCCCTGCACTGGGCCTCCCCTCCAGGTCACTAGAGGGCAACATGTGGATCTGGAGCTGGCTCAAACCTCACAGCCTCAGAAGAGGAAGTGCACATCATCAGGCAACCTAAAGAAGAAGAGGCCCTGAGGACAGTCATGTTGACCGGTGGCCTCTGGGGTGGCTGCCCCTGAGGCAAGATCTCACCTTGCTTCATTCTGTGTTGGAAGGTCCAAAGGTTCTTCATCACATAGGACAGTTCCTGTGGGTTCTCAGAAAAATGTAGGGAGTGGGAGGGTATAGTAAATGTAGAAAGAGGGTAGGGGGAGGTACTGAGAGGGGAGGGTCACAATGTTCAATCCTGGGTGGGAAGCTGTACCTTGTTTGACTGTCACTGGGAATAAAGGCAGTTTGGTAGGAAAAAAAAATCTCCAGCTTCTGCCTTCTGCCATGTTTTCTGTGCACCTCCATGCAGTGAGAACTGAGAGGTGATAACTGGGGTTGCCAGGACCCAGGGTGCACAAGTGTCCATCTATTGGGTCTTGTTTCCAGATTTAGATGAGTCCTCCCCCTAATCCTGAGAGAAAACAGACAAGATTCCAAAACCCAACTCATCACCCCATGGAAAATGCCTCTCTTGGTTTAGGGGATCTTCTCTGTGTATCCCTCCATGATCTTTGCCTGTTAAACATCTCCCTTACCAATCATCTGAGGGCCTGCTATGAAGAGAAATAACAATGAGGCAAAGCACATCTCCCTTGGTATTCACAGTTCTGAGGTCTGTGGCTCTCAGATCTTAGTGTTACTAGTTCTGAGATTGAATGTGAGGGACCCTCAGCTCCTAGTGATCGAAACTGCCATGTTGCCTTCTTGGGATCAGTAGCCAGCCACTTCCATCAGTTCCCTGGAGATCATCTGACAACTGCACCTAGCAGTTCCTGCAGTTCTCCACTGCTTTTGATTAAAAAGGTGAACTCAGGCATGCACAGTGTCCTTCCAAGATACCCACAGTATTTCTGCTTAGGCATGGTTAGGGCAGGGGCTCCTTGCACTCCACACTAAGGACCATTGAAGGGTCCCAAAGGGTTGAGTCCTGTTGAGCACTGCAGATTGGAGTCATCTGGGGAGGACCTGCTATGGAAGCAAAACACTCTGAGTGACTGTGAGGCATTTGTGGCAGCCATGGCCATCACAGACAGGGGCACAATTTTTTTTTTATCAATTTATTAAGAACATTGGGCCTTTCTGTCTCATTTAGATGGAGAGCTGCTTTTGAGCCTTCAAGCCCCTGTGCAATTAAATAAATTCTAGAAATAAGCCTGGAAACAATTTTTTCCTAGACAGCTTCTTTCTCCTCTCCTGAATGATGATGGACAATATTATTCAACTGATCCCCAGCATGGCTGTGGTCTTCCTGTGTAGGCTTCCTGATGAGAGGACAAGGCCGGCCTTTATACCTCTCCCCCCTACAGTTCTGACCGCAACTCACTGGGGACCCAACAGGCTGCAAGTCCTGACTTCATCCCAAGACAGACCCACCCTCCACTCATGCAGTGCTCTGACCCTCCCATATGTAGTATTGGCCCCACCCCAACCCCAGCCTGACCAATACTGAGTGTGATGGCCCAAATGTAATTTAATCAAGTTCTCCTACAAATCAATGAGGAAAAAAGAAGGCTACATATCACATGGTCTGCCAATCAACAAAATGTGGAAGTTTACCAAGGAGAATACTAAAATTGCAGGGAGGCCAAATTTTAGTGCCATTTGTGAGATAAAGAAATGGGGTGACTTCAGACATGCACAAAAGTGATTGGAAGTGAAGTTGTTTGTGGTCTGTCATGTGCAATCAAACTCCATGGTTCTTCATAGGACCCAGGTTCCATGCCATCAGAATCAGGGTCACAAATTGTTATCAAGTACCTATTGACAACTTTGAGCCCTCCTGTCTCAGTTGGATAGAGACCTGCTTTTGAGCCTTCAGGCCCCTCTGACATTAATCAGGTTTCTAGAAGTAAGCCTGGAAATAGTGTTTCTGAAGACAGCTTCGTTCTCCTCTACTGAGTGATGCTGGACAGTGGGGATGGATGGAAAAGTGTGGCATGGAGAAAGGAGGCTGGGATGTAGGAAAACTAGAGGGAACATCCTGAGGGTGGAGGGATAAGCTGAGAGACCTACATTCCCAACCAAGTTCATCACACCAGGGAAGGAAATGGACCTTATCTCAGGTGCCCATCACAACCCTGTGAGTGCAGCAATCTTGGTGCTCAATGAGCATCACCATCACTCAGGGGATGTAAGGTCACAGGAGGTTCCTGGAAGTAATGTGAGCCAGGATTTAGAATTGGTTCTCTGACTCCATATGATTGTCCCTCACTTAGTATTTTCACCTTCTAGCATAGATCTGATTGTTCATGGCAGGCAACATCACAACTAGTGTTGGAGATACGGGGGGAGACACCAGTATAGATCTCTCTGGACACCCAACCACATTGTTCCGAGGAATTTCTGCTTAGGATATTGAGGTGGTGCAGAATTCATGAGTGAGTACTCATTCCATTTGGATCCTCTGTGGAGATGTACATCATTGTCTCAGGCTTTAACCCTGCTCCCAGGGCACTCTGTACTCTGTCTCACTCAAATAAGGCTGCCATATGTACTGCTACAGAATGGGAAGCTGAAACCACAGGCATTCATCTCTCACAGTTCTGAATTTGGGAAGCCACAGAAAGATGGTGCGAGATTTAATGTCCAGTGAGTTTTTCCCTCCAGGCTTGAGAAAATGGCTACCTTGCCTGTGACCTCCAATGGCTAAGAGAGCTTTAGCATCCCTTCCTTTGTCTAGAAGGGCACTAGTACTATCATGGGAACTCTACCCTGATCACATCATTAAAATCTTAAGAGCCACTGAAGCCACCATCTCATGGAGGTTAGGGCGTTCACTCATGCATTCTGCAGGCCAAAACTTTCAGGTCACAATACACAAAAACATCAAGAACTCAAAGAGAAATCAGATTCCAGTATAGTACTTGATGTTCGCTCTAGTATATAGAGCATGTCCTGGATGCAGGGAGCCCACATGGGGTGGTCAAAGTGACTGGACAGAAGAGGCAAAGGCAAGGCCTGTGTTGGGTCAGGTCAACTTGCAATGAAGTGTGGGTTGTGGATTGTGACTGATCCTGATGAACCCAGGCCAGTGCTTTGGCCCCTATCTGGACTGGAGCCTACCATGAATCTGGAGGAGGGATTGTGGAGGGGTCTTCAGGAATGTCAATGCATACCTTTGATCAGATGATCTATGAGATGGCAGAAAAGTGTGTCAGATATCTGGGGCTAGGCCTAAGTGCTAGGGAACATGGGTTGAACAGCTGGCTCTGTTGGAGCTTCTCACCCAGCCAGGAAGGGCATCTGGTACCACAGAGAAAACCACTGAACACTTACATCTCCAAGCATTACTTCCCTCTACCTGGAGTGCTGGACACTCTCTAATAGTCCCAGAAGCTCTGACCTCAACGTTCTTAGTTCCACCACTGCCTAGAGGTTCAGGGTTAGGGTGTAGGGCAGTAACCAGCCAAGCTCAGGGGGGTGTCCACCATCAGTGAGGTCTGTTCAGAGGGTACAAGTTTCACTACCTTGGGGTTGGCCAACCACCTGGAAAATAAAGCATCTTCTAGCATATGGATCACCCCTGCTCATGAACAATGCCACAATAACACCCTGATGTTTCAGAAAGATTTAGAGTTCAAAAAACATGATCAGGGAATGCCAGTGTCTCAGATGCCCCAAGCACACACCTCTGGCCTCGTAATCCATGTAATTCTCGCCATTCAAACAAATGAAATACAGCCCTCTTTGGAAGGTGGGTTGGGGTGGGAATCCAAGTTGTTCCACTACTTTCAGCACAGCTTGGACTTTCACATGACCTCTCCTGAGTCTTGTGTTCTTGGTATATAGTCCTAACCCCACCATTCATAGAAAGAGAGTTGTCTTCCACAAATCATATCTTTGACCAGATGCTGATGCTTGGCTTTTCTGTGTGGTTCAGGGCAGGGACATGAGAAGCCTGGAATAAGTGTGGGAGGATCTTAAAGGAATGTGCCTGGTTCACTAAGGACCACATGGTTCTCTTCAGGTGCTAAGTGATGTCAGGAGCACTCAGAATGGTTTCTGCATTGGTAAATAATCCCTCCTGGGACCAGCCCAGCCCATGGTCTGAGCACTACTCCCCATGCCTGCTACCAGCTCCTCATTGCTATGAAGCTACAGCTTGAGTTTTCCAATAAGAAATCTTTTTTTTAATAATCCTATGTCTTGCTTACCTGTCAGGTTTGTAGATTTTGAGGCTGAAGAGATAGAGGACCCAAAGCTTCAGTTGATGATAGATTCCAGTGTCAGACACATCCAATCTCATAGAGGCTCAATCTTCCACATTCTCCAGTCTTTGAGATTGTGCAGCAAGAGAGAGCTAAACACATTCCCATAAAAATTTATGATTAAAACAAAGGTGATAATGGAGTGTGATAGCACACATGTGAACATTTTTTCAGAATAGGGCACTTCTCTTCCCAGTGGAACAGCCCCTGAGCATTTGGGATTCCAGCTGCCCTTGGATTTGAAGTGGATATAGCCTAGTCCAAGGTGCTATCTTCTCTCCCCCTGCCTATGTAAAGAGTCAACACACCATCTGCCTAGGACATGAGTCCATGTGGACCAAGTATATCGAATATGGGTATCTCAAAATGTCCTCCCACATGACATACATTGTCCCACTGATGCAGAGTCTCCACTAATGGTTCCTGATGTCAGAATGTGCAGGGCCATCCTGGACAAGAGTAGATTCCTAAACACTTTCTTTCACTGAATGGCTGGAGCACAGCTAGAACAACCATGTATGCATCACCCTCTTACCCTCTGTCCTAGTGTGAACCTCCAGAAAGACTGGCCCTGAGGCTCACCCACCAGAAGTCTAATACTGCAGGTATCCAGAGACCAAAGTGCCTGACTAGGTCACACTTGAAGTCATAACTGTATAGATGGACATCATGAAGATCTGGTGGGGTTTCCCAACTTCACCATGTGGATAGGCCCACATTTGGCCATAGCGAAGTCCATGGGAAACTTGGAAGAGAATGAAATGGAGGGACATCAAAAAGGGGACAACGTGTATCAAGATCTAAATCTCCTGCCCTAGACTGATGAGCTGTTCTCCAAGAGGACTTTTTCACCAAGGTGGGCTGGGCTGGGGATCCAGGTGTCTACAAGACTTTGGGAATGTCAGCCTGGACTCATGGAATTATGTTTTATTCTTCACATTCTCAGCACTGTTTGTCTGTTGGGTGGGGTAGCTCATGGTCTTGATTTAACAACTCCACGGTGTGAACCTGAAGATATCATCCATGCTTCCTACAAGTCCCAGAGGTGTCTTGGGCTTGGGGACACTTCCTACCAAGGCCACACACAATTTCTTCTTCTCCTCCAGGTGCAGGCTTCATTTTCCACACCCCCATTTCTTGGAAGCATTGCTTTTCATAGGACTACACATGGATATCTTGACCCTAACCAAAGAGCTGGACCAGGAGGAAGGACTCACCCAGCAGAATGGCCATCAGAACTTCAGTCTGACACCAAGACAGGTGATACCTCCCATTCATTTTTACACATCCCCCAAGTCCCTCTCTCTACCCTCATACCCAATACAGACTGAGCATGGGCCATTTCTGTTCTGTAGCTGGTGAAAATGCAACTATTGCCCTCAAAGTAGAAATTATCAGTGTAGGTGCCCCAAAGTTATGCTTTACCCTGACTAAAGTGCTTCTAAATCAGTTGCCAGCCAAGGTATAGAGGGACATAGTGATAGCACTGGACATGAGTCCTATATGGAGATCTGGCCCACCAGGGGTCACCTCATAGAAAATTAAGAGATTCAGGGTCACATAACCCTAGGTCCTATAATGAAAGCACACTGGTATCATCCTGCACTGTTGTGAGTCTTCCTCAATGGGTCCCATCCAGTCCTCAACTCTTCCGTGGACCACAGAATCTCTTCTCTAAGCCTGGGCCAGAGAAGGGCAGTGGGTCCCAGCAGAACTTCTCCTACAGGAGCCACATGAGAAAGCAGAGGTGTTTAGTGAGGACAACCATGACCCTCCATACCCCGGACATCCTCCTGGCTTCCCAGCACCTTCTGCTGTGCTGCAACTCTCCCAGACCCAGGACTTCACAAAGGCCCCTTCATCCCTGGAGGCTGAGCACTACAGGCTACTCAGCCCCAAAGAAGAGTCCTCATCCCTATCCCCCTCCTGATGCCAATCTAGGAAGTGAGCTACAGCTTGACACTCAATGCATGCAGGAAAGACACCCTACTCTGGGTCTCATCTCCAGGTCTCTGGAAAGAAACATATGGCTCTGGGGCTGATTCCTATTGCCCAGCATCTCAGAGGAAGTGTCAGTCATCAGACCCCAGAGGAAGAAGAAGAGACATTGAAGACAGTAGCATAGGTATCTGGTGAGCCAACCTCTCAGGAAGGGTCTTGGTGAGATCTCACCTTCACTACATCCTGCAACACAAGGGGCAAAGATCCTTGTCATTCAGAACTGATCCTGCTAGTCCTCAGGAAAGGGAGGGCAAGGAGAAGGCACTGGGAATGTAGGAGGAAGGCCAAAGGTGGGAACTGGAATGGGAGAAGGAGAGAGCAAGCTATACATGGGGCAAAGCTATACATGGCGGGAGTTGACTGTCAAGAGTGAAGAAAAAGCATTTAGTAGAGAAATGTTCTCATGGCTACTGCCTTCTGCTGTGGTGTCTGTGCTACTCTGTGGGGTGAGGACTGAAAGGAGGAGGTATCTGCAGATTCCATTCCTCAGGGTGCACAGATGCAGGGCCAAGCCCTTGCCTCCATATTTAGCCTGCACCTTCCACTGATGCTAGAAGAAAAACAGACCAAAAGCTTAACAGAAACCCAGTCATTATGTTGTTTACATAGCCTCAGTTAATTTAAGGGGCCTTCTCTGTACATCCCTTCATGAACTGTGTCCCATAACCATCTCTGTTACCAACAGGCTGAGGGTTCAAACCTCCATCTGGAGAGCAACCACAAATAGGAAAAGTGCACCTCCCTTAATATTATCAGTTCTGAGTTTCCAGGGCCAACATATCTCAGATCTTAGCATTCACAGCCCTAAGAGTGAATGACAGTGACCCTCAGTGTCCAGTGAGAGCAGCTCTGCCATTGTGTTCCTGACAGGAGGAGCGAGTAGCTACTGAGAGTTCCCTGGAACTCTTTCAACAGCCAGACCTAGTAGCTCTTAGCAGCTCTCCATTGCTCTCTGTCATTCTCTTTCATAACTGTCCTCAGGGTGACTTTCCAGGTCTGCTTTCTGTGCCAGCAGCCTTTCCTTTAACCAGTTCTTAGTAAAATCAGCTCTACCTGCTCTACTTGAGATAAAAGGCATGCATAGGTTAAGTATAACAATGTAATTGAGGCCTCACTAGGAGTTATGCTGCACCACAAGGGTAAGTGATACAGGCACTTTTTGCATAAGGAGATTGGGAAGGAAGCTCATTTACTTAAAAAGAAAAAAAAAAGGTGGGCTCAAGCACACACAGTATCCTTCCAGGAAACCATGGGACTTCCCTGAGGTATGGGTAGGAAGAGGCTCCTCATACAGCAGACGAAAAACAGCTAACGAGATTCAAAATGGTGGTATCATTGAAAGAGATTGAAGGATGGAGTCATCTCAAATATACTTTGACCAAATATAATTCTAGGTCACAGTGACATAATTGGGTCAGCCATGGATGTCAGGGAAACCAATTTTTTTCTTTCCTTTTTTTTTTTTTTTTTTTTTTTTTGGCAGTGCAGTTTATTGAACTCTGGACCTCACACATGCTAGGCAAGCATTTTATCACTGAGCCACAACCCAAGCCCCCAAAGTTTTCTTCAAATGCCTCTTGGAAAGTGTTGGCCCTTTCTCTTCTGTCTCATGTAAGAGAGATGTTTGGAGCCTTCAGTCTTTTAAACCATCATAGAATTTTCTAGAATTGGCAATGGGGATGGCATTTTACTTAGATAGCTTTTTTTCTGATCCTGTGGAAGAGGCTAGATATCCAGGCTGAACAAATATTCAGCATGACATGGCTTCCTGCATAGGTGGACAAGGCTTGGTTTCTAGGGAAAGAAGTCATGGCACCCTTTGAAACTTCAGTTAAGAACACAATCAAGATACATTCTACCTGTTGTCATTACTCCCCAGGTGGCAAGCCAGACAGGCATCCTACAGGTCACTGATAACAATTTCAGCAAACAGGGGAGTGATGGACCACGTAAGTTGGAGCATCATTCAAGAACTGAGGTGAGCTGGAGCAAGCTGATCCATCACGCTGCAAGATCCCCACCTACACACATGGGTGATGGCCACTGCAGAAGCACACTGTACACAGGCCCTGAAGTTCCTGACACACCACTAAGCATGCACAATTCAATGACTCAAATTAATTTTTCCCAAACCATACAGTAAATGAAAGTGAGGAAATCCAGAGTGAGATTGGGGCTATCTAATAGTGTTAGGGCTTTTCCAAACCCTAGTTAGCATAAATTGGGACCAATAGCATTTGTATTTTTCCAGAGCCTTACCAGCATAAGCTTGGACACATCTATAAACCCCTAGACTAGCACACTTGGTCAGAGAAAGCCAGCTATCAGGTCCCCTCTTGCACTGCAAGAGTTCTATACCTGTTCTTCCATAAATCCTACTGTTACACTCACTCTTCCTGGTCTGCAGAGTTCATTCTTTGAATTTGCAAGAAAGATCCCAGGAAAAGGAATTGATGGCGAGCCACTGGGTTCTGCATTTACATAGAAGGATATAACCCACCTCTGAGAGGAGCACAAATTCTTAGCTACAGAAATCTGCACTTGACACAGACTTCACCTGCCAGCAGAAGCAGAAAAACCCCAGTTTCACATCTAACAGGGTAGAAAATCAAGATTCTTCTTTGTGTGCCCAAATTGGGGCTTCTATGGAGGTGACTGAAATGGAGCTACAAACTGTCTCCTTCATTTCTGGAGTTCTATACTCCTTTTAGATATAACTCTCTCTTTCAAAAATAATTAATGTCTGTCACCCACCTAAAATTCAGTAGAGCAGCTGCTAGTCTAAAGCCACAGGTGTCAGACTTACTGGAGGAGGCTTGTTCAATCTCTTTTGTCACTAAAGTAGGAATGTTGGTCAAGCTCAGCTTCAACCTCTCTCTGAGGAATACAACAGGTCAATGGATCCATTAAGTGTTTGCTTTTTTTTCCACTTCCAGACTGTCTGGACTCAATGGTGGGAAGGGGTCCCTTACCTGATGTATCTTGGATCCTAACACAATGTCTTAGTCTGATCCAAGGTCTTTGAAAAACAGTAAGACACTAATCCCCAGAGGGTGAGCCACATTGTCTATTGCTCCAGTTTTCTTCCCTTCCTTTCCTTTCTGTGTCTCTCTCACACATGCGCTGTAAACATCATGTAGATTCTGATTTCTTATACTCATTTAAACCCCAATTGTTTCAATAGAACACATGAATGAGGTTTTGAGGAATTTTCAATCCTTAGTGCACCTGTTAGGACCCAAATCCCATGCTGTCTCTGGTGAGCTTCACTCAGGAGCAAGGTCCCATTCTCTGGGTTTCCAAACCCAGCCAGTTCAGAGAAGAACCCTGCCAGTTCATCCCTCTCCTAGTCTAGACTTCAGTTTAGGAACTTTGCCTCCACCAGGGGAGAGAGCCAAGAAACGTGGGGTTTTTTTGTTGTTGTTTTTTATTTTTATTTTTATTTTTTAATTTTCCCACAGCATGGAGGGGATTCTGGTGCACGGAACCCAGGAAGAAGGAGACACAGCATGACAATCCACAATTCAAAGTCTCTTAAACCATATTAGATTTAATGTTTGTGGTAATACAACAGGACTTTAGTGGCCCAAGAATGAGTATGGTAACAAATATATTAGGAAAGACTAGAATCTTCTTTAGGGCACATGACCTAGAGGGACATGGCTCTCTTTTAGCATAATAACTAGGTTCCTCAAGGACTTGTAACTCTGTTTATACTGCCTCCACAATGCATGGCAAAACAGTACATAAAAACAGAAGATCACTCCTTTTAAGAGGGAAATGACATAGGAAAGGAATTTTGAATAATGCATTGGTCAGCACAACTAATATGACCATTCCCAAACCTATGAAGGCCTCGAAATGTGGTCACTCATGTCTTGAGGATCATAGTACTTTGTGGTGCTAAGATCAACTACTCCACCTAGCAGGATTCAAGGGGTGGTCATCCATGGCTTTCAGGTCCACATGGCACTGAGGGATACCTCAATATGACAATGGAGGGATGTCAAAGGATGTCTTCTTCCCCTTTGTCTTTCAGATGGGTTATACTACACCTGGCACAGGACTCCTTGAAGAAGTATTTTGAAACATTGGTATTCCTTTGACACTCAGACCCTAAAGAAGAAGTGTCTGGTATTTTTCTGAGCCCAAGCTTGGCCTGAATACCAGCTGGAAAGATGTGGAAAAATAACCTCCTGAGGGAAGTATAAACTGTAATCCAGTTTACACTTAAACATAGATTGTAAAAGGGAGAAAAAAGTGGCCACAGGTACCCTATACATAACAATTTTTGTCTTTGCCTGGAGACACAACCCAAAATAATCAACCAATGTAAATTAGATTCTTCACTCTTGGCTACACTAAAAAAATGCAATCCAAAGATTCTCAAGCTATATTAGCACCAATATTTGCAGCAAATAGAATAGAACTTTACTGGCTCTAAGTATGAGTATGATGGCAAATATATCAGGAAAGGCTAAAATGGAAAGCAGTTTCCTCTTAGAGAAGGATCAAATATAGAAAAGCCTTTTTCTAAACACTTATGCCCTCCTTACTCAGGGTTTGCCAACAGAGCCCCAACATCCTGAGGGAATAGAGAATCAGGAGGAATGCACTTCAGCCTCCTTCCTATACCTACAAGTCATAGGAAAGAGTCCCAAAAGACTCATTATAATACAGGTCACTTTTCTCTGCAAGACTTGAGACAAATTGAAAGTGACTTAGAAAGATTCCCAGATGACCTTGATAAATATACAGAGATATTTCATGGCATTAACCAAATTTTGATCTACCTAGGAAAGACATATGATGTTAATGAACCAAATTCTCTCTAGCACTAAACACTAGGATGCTTTATGGGTGGCTGAATCCTCTGGGGATGAATGATATATAGTGCAAGTCCCAGGAGGCCTACTCCTTCTAACTGAAATGGACTCAGAAGAAACATAGCCAACAAAGCAATAGGCAGTTCTCTAGGAGGATCAAAAATGGGATGCAGATGGTCACATGGGGCAATGGAAGGGAAAGGACTTTCAGAACTGTGTGGTACAGGGCTTTAGGAAAACCCATACTAAATCTCTAAATTATTTCAAACTCTCTGGTAACACAGGAGAATGCAGAAACTTCCACAACCATTTTAGAAAGACTCAGGGAAGGATTAATTAAATACACCTCAATGTACCCTGTTTCCCCAGCACAACAACCTAAAAAACAAATTCATAACTCAATCATTAGGAAAAAATTACAAAATCTACTGCAAAAAGGAGACAACACTTTAGATAGTCCCTTAAAAAATGCCACTTGGGTGTTTTACAGTCATGACCAAGAGGAGGAGGAGGAAGAAGATGAGGAGAGAGAGAGAGGGAGAGAGAGAGAGAGAGAGAGAGAGAGAGAGAACAAAAGAAAGGCAACTGCCCTTATGACAGCCCTACAGATGGCTAAACCCAGTAGACAAGGTCCCCAGAGTGGTATTGCTCCCACCATCGCTTGCTAGAACTGTGGCCAAGAGGGAAATTACAAGAAAGACTGCCCATGAAACAAAGCGATGCCACCAACACCCTAACCTGTCACTGAAGTGGATCACAGGTGGTTAGAATACACACACAGGCAAGGACCAGTGGACAAATCCCTCACTTCAAACAGTCCAACAATAGGAATGATGGGTCCTGGGGAATCCTTCTTAGGTTCCCAACTATTCAGACTGTTTTATTTCTGTACAGGAGCCCAGGATGATCTTGACTGTCAAGGAAAGGAAAATTAATTTCTTTCTTGACACTGGTACCATTTTTTCTAATTCCTCTCAAACCCAGGCCTCCTCTCCTCTCACAGTACAACCATAAAGTGAGTGTCAAGAAAGCCTGTGACTGGATATTTCTCCCAACCTCTTAGCTGCTCTTGGGAAGATCTTTTCTCACATGTCCTTTTGATAATTCCTGAAAGTCCCACTGCCCTATGGAAAGAGATATTTTGACCCACCTAAGCATCACACTTCTCATATGACAGCAGAACTAGTACTTTGTCCGCCCCTAGTAGAAACTGAGATTAACCTAGAAGTCTGGGCTACACAGTGAGAAAAAGGTGAGAAGCAATAGGACGTGCCCCTGTCCAGATTCATCTCAAAGATTCTACACCCTTTCCCCACCAAAACAAGTATCCCCTGAAACCAGAGACTAAACAATGTTTACAAGCTATAATAGGTAACTTCAAGTGACAGGGCCTCTTGAGATGCTGTTAAAGTTCATGTAATACACCCACAGAAGTCCAATGGGGAATGGAGACCAGTACAGGACCTCAGATCAACAAATGAGGTAGTGGTTCCCATACATCCTTGGTCTTCGATCCTTACACCTTGTTATCGCAGATTCTTAAACATTCCAAATGGTTCAATTTTAGACTTAAAAGATGCAATTTCCTGTATACCTCTACATGCATATCCTTACAACCTGGTTGTTTTGAGGGTCCCTCTGACAAGTCCATCTAATTGACCTTGACTCTTCTACCCCCGCCTCAGGAAGACCTGAGCCTGGCAGGCCAAACCAAAGTGAGCTGAGGCAAGCCGATCTGCTATCCTTCTGCAACAAATCCTGCCCACAGTGGGGATGCCCACTGCACAACTTTTCCAAACCCCAATTAGCATAAACTTAGACCAATAGTATTGGTTCTCCTTCTAATTAATAAAGACAATAAATATTTTTTACTCAGGGGAAAAAGTGAAGTTGAACCAATGGAATTCCCAAGTGCAAAACAATTTCTGACTAGCTACATGCATTTTTTAGAATATTTATTTTTTAATTACAGATGGACACAATATCTTCATTTTATTTTCATGTGGTACTGAGGATCAAACCCAGTGCCTCATGCATGCTAGGCGAGTGCTATACACACCTCTGAGCTGAAAGTTCAACTCACAACCCTGCATTTCCATGAATTCCAAAGAAAATGTGCAGTGTGAGAAAGGTTGTCTAGTGTTGCATTTCACATGGTGTAATACGGAAATGACACATTGAGATATCATAAAACAGTGCATAAATACTTTTCTCTCTTTACTGAATTCAAGAGGTTTAAAGATGTATGAAGTTTTGAAGCATTTTGGTGATGGATTTCCATGATAGAGAGTTGCTGGCCCAGGGTGCCAGGAACATATGGGGAGTGCTGCTAATGCTACAATCTGAGAGCCACTGGCACTCCAACCTCAGAACTGCTAATACTAAGGGAGCTAGATGTACTCTGCCTATTTGTGATTGCATCTCAATTAATCCAAAGAAGCCTAAGATGTTTGAGAACCTCTTCTCTCCTGATGCTAATTCTGAATTTCCTTCCTGCCCCATATATACCAGGGTATGTAGGTTTTAATGCTTAGTGGGTGAGCAACATGCAGAAAGGGCACTAAGAGAACAACTTCCTCTGTAAGCACCCCAAACAAGTGTTCATGCAGGTTTACTCATCTGAGAGTTCTTCAGTACTTCCAAATAATGTCCCCTCTGCACATCACCACATGAGCCTACATCTACCTGGAGAAGGCCACATTTTCTTGCAGCAGTGCACTTTGTGCTTACTTCTGAATCTAGGCCTCAGGGCCCTCTTCTGTATATTGACAATTCTTCTTTATTTACTTTCCCTTGTTCCTTGAAAAAAAGCTCTATTACATCTTGTGGTTCTCATTTACATTTTCAGTGTTATCTGTACTTCACATATGAGACCACACATACATATATACATATAGATTCATATGTCTACTTATACACATATATGTGTTTTAATTCAAATTACAAGGGTGAATATTGTTTACTGGCTATATCATGAATGATATGCTCAATAGAATAGTGGCTTTCTGGGGTGGAATTTATTTCTGGTTACCATGGGCCTGCCATGGAATCAGGGAGAGTGATTAAGGAATAACTGTAGGAAGTAAGAAAATTGTTTGTGAGAAAATATTTATCAAAATACTGCCCAGTCTGGGTCAAAATATCTTTGAGACTTAAAACAACCCTTGTATTCCCAATTATCTAGATGCATGACTCTGGATGAGAAACCTTATTACTCTAAGAAAGATAAGGGCATATTGTTCAATGTCTACTTAAGAAAAGGCCAAGGGGCTGGGGTTGTAGCTCAGTGCCAGGGTGCTTGTCTAGGATGTGTGAGGCCTTGGGTTTGAGCCTTAAGAGTAAATCAAACAAACAAACAAATAAATCATGTCCATCGGCATCTACAGAAAAAAAAAAAAAAAAAACTTAAAAAAAGAAAAATCCAAGATGACAACAGAAAGTTTTCTCAGAGAAAAGACCCAAGAGCCCTACAAAAAATTGAGATAAACAATAATGTGAAAGAACTCTTGTCAAATTGAGTAATAAACTCCACTCCATAAAAGATAGCATTAAATTATCTGCCCTGCAATATCTAAGGAGTGTTGTACAGCAGGCATTTTGATCTTTAATCTACCTCATTACATTAGTCATCTTTCTGTGGCTTTGAAAGCATATGTAAGGTAAACCAATTACAAGGAAGTAAACTTTATTTTGACTGAACATTTCAGAGATTTCTTTCTATGTATACTTGGTCAGCTTCATGGTTCTGGAGACTCCATGGAGGCAGAACATCATGGCAGAGATCACATATTGGAGTAATGCTGCTCACCTCATGGCAGCTGGGGAGTAGACAGCATGAAGCCAGGGTCCCTATATCCCCCTCAAGGGCATGTCCACAACCATGCAACCTCCTTCCAGTAGGACCCACCGCCTACTGTTTCATCACCTCTCAATATTGCCAGAGGCTGATGAGGAAATATTTATAGACCTTTCATGGATATTTAAGATCCAAATCACAACACATACCTCATTCTATACTTCCTACATCAGGCTGCATATGCCTAACACTGTATGCTGGTATTTGGAATTCACAGCTGTGACTTAAGCAAGGTCAAACTGGGTCTCACATGTGGACTGGTGTGAATCATACAGAGATATGGGATTCTGACTACATTCTGGCAGTGAATGAACACTATGGTTGTTATCTCTTTGGGAGGGGTAAGCACATTTCATGAGAGGGTGGAAGAGAGAGCCAACTACAAGTGGTAGTAGTTCAGTTTATCAGTCGGTTCTCTGCTTCTCAGGCACATATCATAACTGTCTTTCCTGAACTTCTCTGAAAATTGTTTCAGCCATACTTAATTTTCTGCTTGTCCACCCTGGGAAATGCTGGATTCTATAAGGAAGATTATTCAATGTAACTGTAATAGTTAATTCCATGTACTGATTTGGCTAGGCACAAATACCCAGCAGTTTGGGCCAAACACCAGTTAAATGTTACTGTGAAAGTTTTTGTTTTGGGCGTGGGGTGGGAATTCGTATATCCAGTCAGTGGACTTTGATTAAAACAGATTACCTTCCACTGTCGGAGGGTCTCATCTACTTAATACATGTATGGCCCCAGGAAGCAGACATCAATTGCCATGTGCCTTAAATACATCTACTAACAGACACCTAAATATTTTTCCTCTTCACAACTGTTGCTACTACTTCAAGACAAATACACACACACACCTGAGGTGGGGTAGTTAATACAAACTCAATACACAAGTAACTCTCCATAGGTATCTCATCTTCATATACAAGCTCACACACTCCCAAATATGAAGAAATAACTCTCTGTCTTCCAAAATGCAGAAGCCTGCCATCTTCACACCACACAATGAATATATTCATCCTACTGCTCCACAAAATTAGTAACTGACCAGCCTTCACACACTCAAGTACATGTGCATGGGTAATGAAAATAAAATTTATTCAAAATCCCTTGTACCAAAACATGATGTCCAGAATGTACAAATATCCCTCCTCCATTTCCCAACTATAACAATCACATTGCAAGTGCAGAGAAAACTACCCAAATGCCTTCCTTAACATAGCCTATATGCAAACACATATATATCCAGACTTCCCAGGGTGTGTTCCTGGGAAAAATATATATATACAAGACCACCACAAGTAAAATATTACAAAAACCAGAGCTGACTTTCCCTTGATCTCCAATATCCACACAGAACAAGAAGATGACCATCACCACTTCGTCTGACCCACACTTCTGAACACATACCACATTCTCGTCAGGCAGTCGAAACAGAGCAAGATCCAAATTACGAATGCACATCAACACATTAGGGACCCCACCACCCCATCAAAGGAACAGCCAAAACAACCAGAGCCCTCTGAACTCCTACTAACCCTCCAGGACCAGCACAGCGTCTCATTTTCTCACCCAAATAACCACCCCGTGATCTCATGCCCATCAAAACGGAAGGAAAACTTCCTGGCACCCAGAAATATCCACAGGGGCCCCCAACAGCCCACCAACGCCTACGTGAGACCATATCATCAATTTCACTGCCGCAATACACAAGCACCACAAATTAATAAGACAACATGACTCTCTTTATTGCACACGACTTGTGGTCACAGGGTTCTCCCATCATCATTTAGGTGCTCTGTCCAGACGCGCCCACCAACAGCCCACCTACGATGGCCCGTCAATCACGGGGTGACTACAGCAGACTCAGCACACTTGGCTCAGTGTGTTCCCTTCTGCAAAGTTGCTAAGGACAGGGAAATGAGCGTCCTTCAGCTAACAACCCGGATGCCAGCTGACAGTGTCCCCAACATTCAAAGGTTTCAGGCAGAACAAGAAGATGACAGTCACCACTTTGTCAGACACCTACAGGAGCCTCAGACCTGCTGACCAGGACCGCGCTTCTCAGGCACCAAACAGGTGCCCTGGAGCCGGGTTTCGCACAGGCTGCAAGGGACATGGATGGAGGATGCTTCGACGTGGGCGCCGCACTGGCCATCTCGGCCCTCACTGCCAGGCCTGCTGCGGGCGGCCTGCATCCCTGGGGAGGCAAGGCCGGGCCTGGGCTGTCTGGCAAGTCGCAGGGGCCAGAGGAACGGGCAGGGACATGGTGGGGACGGAAGAGGTTCGCGGGTCCAGTACCTAGAGGCCTATGGGACTGAGTCTGGACGCCGCCATGGGAGCCCAGCTGGCCGTTGGGAACCCACCTTCTGTGCTCGCGCCCGTGCCTTTCCCCGCATGAGCCCCAATGGACGCTGGAGCCGTTGGATGGCAGCCTGTGAGCGCGCCCTTCCATCCAAGCATGTGCTCAGGCGCGAGGGATGCAGGAGGAACACCGGTGGCCCTGCAGGAGGAAGAAATGGGTCGGGAAGCCTGCAAGGTGTCTCGGGCAAGAAGGCTCCCCATAAAGAGAGGCTTACGGGACTAAGTCTGGAGGCCTCCATGGGAGCCCAGCTGGCCGTTGGGAACCTGCCGTCTGTGCTCGCGCCTGTGCCTTTCCCCGCATGAGCTCCAATGGACGCTGGAGCCGTTGGATGGCAGCCTGTGAGCGCGCCCTTCCATCCAAGCATGTGCTCAGGCGCGAGGGATCCAGGAGGGACACCGGTGGCCCTGCAGGAGGAAGAAATGGGTCGGGAAGCCTGCAAGAGGTCTCCGGCAAGAAGGCTCCCCATAAAGAGCCTCTGGGCTGGTCCTTCTTTCAGTGGGAGCACCTGAAATGACAAAGTGATTTTCGCAGTTGCAAACTGGTCATGCCTACAGTAGAGACCACCCTGCTGCAGTCCTTGGAAGCTAAGGAAGCTCTCTACCCTGTGCTCCTTCCCATGGCCAGTTTGCACAAATTGAATTTGACTAGTGTTATTATATGAGCACCTGTGGTCTAGCAGTTGGAAGCAGTGCAAACTGATTGCATGGGGCAAGGGCTTAAGCTCAGTGGCAAAGCACTGACCAAGAGTATACAAGGCCCTGAATTTGACCTTGGTTTAGCAAATAAAATTTGGTCTCCAGCATTCATTACAGTGTATGATTATTTTTTAAAAAATTAAAAAACCTGTGGAATGAGAACATAGTTTTCTGCACTGCATATTTTATATCACTGCTTCAAAAGAAATAACAAAGGAAGAAAGAATGAAAGAAGATTCTTTTTAGTGCCTGAATATCATGGTTTGCCCCCCTCCTGCCATTTATTGAAAAGACTTATAATAAGGTGTTAATATTTCATGAACACCAAACTGTGTGTTTTGCAAGCCAGGGATGGGATAAAAAAAAATCATCACCAACAAAAACAACAAGAAAAAAGCACTTCATACATAAAACACAATCCATACCCCACAGTTTTTTAGAGTATTGACTGTTTATACCGGTGATTTTGTGGCTCATGAGAGCCATGGTTCACTGGTCCTGCCCATCATTGGAAGCAAAGACAATTTGGTTGTTGAAAGAGAGGGCCACCTGTCACACCCCTCTCCTGTAGATTTTAGAAACTACTTCAAAATGACCAGGAGGCACACACCACTTGTGTCACCCCTGAATTGCCTGAAGGGAACTCAAAGTTCTTCTATACCTATTAGAGCTCTTCCTGGAATTTCTGCCCAGCCCCCCCTCCACCCAGGCCAGCTCTCCTTGGCCCCTCCCCCCCTGCAGAATGTCTGGATTCAACATTCCACTGTGGTTTACATTTAAACTTTGGCCAGCTTGGCACAGTTGGACCCTGAGCATCTGTTACAGACAGGTCACTCTCTGGGTCCTGTACTGACGTTTCCCACTGTGGAGACTGTGAGACACTGTGTCAGGTGTCCTGCCTGACCTTCAGAAGGAGGTGAGCCTGGACAGTCAGGGGTCTGTTATCTGAGGGCAGTCACCCCAAAAACCCTTGGGAGTAAGAATGGAGCACTTACCCTGTGGTCAACTGATTGAACAGAAGTAAGGGAAGGAAAGAGCCTTAGACAATACACTTGACATGGCCCAGGAAGCCCCGGGAAGACTGATACTGCTCATGGGGAGGAGGGCTCCTAAGACCCAGGTCCAAACTAATCCGGGGAAGTACACTGGGTCAGCAGAAAGGACAGAGGCCACGGGATTGATTCCTTGTAGAATGGACACAGGTCACTGCATGGTTTTTTAGGCAGTCACAGATGGTGTCACAGTGAGGGCTCCCTGGAGTCAAGATGCTGAGCCCTGTGTCCATTCTTCAGACACATGGAAGCTGCCTGGGATATCATTTGGAGGGGACTGACTGAGAGTCTCAGATCATAAGTGGGCAGGGGTAAGAAGTGTTCTTAGCTAGAAAACTGCCCAATGGGGAACTCAAGGACCACAGATGCAGTGTGATAGTCTCTGTGGGTGAGGCTGCAGGGCACTCCAACTGCCATAGCCCAGGGTCCCTCACAAACTTCCTGCCCAGGAAAACTTCTCCTTCCATTCAGACAGCAGGTGTCATTGATTCCAGAAGGGCAGGGAACCCAGGAAACCTTAGCCAACATAGATTTGGGCCTCTGGGGGATCTTCTGAATCGTTATCACTTTCACACTCTCTGTGTGTAGCCTCAGCTCATTGTTTTCAAGTCAACACAGAAGACTTTTGCTTATCTTCATGGTTTGGTTGGTACTCCATGATAAGGGAGCACATGTGGGGTGTTCTTCATTTTCCAGGATCAGGTTTGAAGATGACTGGGTTCTTTTGAAGACAGGAAGGAGAATAGCACACAGTTAGGAAGGGGCTCTACTCATATTGTCATTGGAACTTAGGCAGCTGTCCTGATTAATACATGCAAGTTTTGAAGTGTGGTACACCTCCCATTCTTTGACCTCATTCTGCATAATGTCCTGGTGAACAGGAATGTGCTCCCAACAACCTTGCTACAGGTAGCAGCTGGTGCAGGCCTGAGTCTCTGTGACACTTTCCTTCCCATTATTAGGAGTGCAAAGGAAAAGGACATCAGAATGGCTCTAATTCCCAGGCCCAATAAAAAAATGACCAGTGTCTGTGAAAACCTCTGGAAAACCCCAATCCTCACCATCCCATCAACTTCATAAACCTCAGTAACCTTTGCTAGTCAGCCCAGGAGAGGATCTCCGGGACTCAGTGTCTATCACATAGACCTCTTCCCTGGGAAAGGAGCTCCCTGCATTATGGCAGGAACCAGTGAGCACTAGGATCACAGATGGCCAGGATCTGTCCCCCATTAGTGTTAGGTGTGGGAAGTGCTGGGAGAAGCACCCACATGCTGGGCAGGATGTGCTCCTGGGTGAACTACAGAATTCCTCAGCCTCTAGCTAGGCAGAGATCTAAATCGGGTGTTTCTTGTTTGTGTGTGGATGCCTAGGAAAAAAGTGGAGGGTTATACAAGGAGTATTAGCAAAAGGAAGGCTGAGGAGGTGATGGGGGAGTAATTTTTAGAACCTGTCACCTTCACAAGTGACCCTAAAGTCCCTGCATCTGCCCTGGAGAAGATCCCTTTCCTGTTGGTGAGAATGAGGAGGGGCATGGTGCCACTGAATAGAGTCAAATTGATCCATTTCTAGGGAGTCACCTAGGAGGCCAATGGAGTGTCTCTGCAAAGGATGCACAAGGGGCCTCTCAGAATCAGGGAAAGCTGAGGTGTCACAGTCAACTGGGAATCCTGGTGTACTGAAAATGAGATTTCTCTGGGTAGAACTATGACTAAAGGAACGCAGCATGAAATTCACTCAGGGACATTTGCAAACTGCACAATTTCCCTGTCCAAGGGCCCTGAGCTGTGAGCATTTGTTCTCAGATTTCCACTGAGTAAGAAACTGGGGGTCCTCAATCCTGCTGTCATTTTCCCTCCTCCATTCTCCGCTTTGCTTTGCCTCCACAGCATCTACATCACAGAGACCAGGCATGAATTTCAATCCTGGTGACCACATGTCTGCATTCAGGGGCCTACCCTTTCTTCCAGCTGCCCCTGTGCCAACACACCAGCCATTCTGGGAGTTGCCCCTGGCACCAAGGGTGACTGCACCTATCTCCCAGGGTAACCCTCTAGTGCTGTCCACTTACCCTGGACAATCATATGTGCCAGGGCTGTCCACCTTTGGAAAACATGGGCCACAACTGAGGCCAGTGGGGCCTCCTCATATTCAGAACATTACCCACACTCAGGCACCCCTCAACTGGAGGGCCCCAGGGGCCTTCTGTGGGGGTGTGGAGCATCCTGCTCCATTCCTCACAGCACCTTCTGCCCTGAGGACCACTGTACCTGCCTCAGACAGTGGAGGGATTCAAAACTATGGGATCCACTGGCACCTGGGCCTTCGGAATGGAGACGGGATGCTCCCACACCCCCACAGAAGGGCCCCTGGGCCCTACCAGTGGAGGGGTGCTGAGTGTGGGTAATGTTCAGAACTATGGAGGCCACGGCACTGGCCTGGCCCTCCAGTGTGGCCCATGTTTCCGGTGAGCCCTGGAATATGCCAGGGGACAGACTAGAGGGTTACCTGGGAGTACAGCACCCTTGGTGCCAGGGGCAACTCCCAGAATGGCTGGTGTGTTGGCACAGGGGCAGCTGGAAGAAAGTGATGTCTCTGTGATGTAGATGCTGTGGAGGAAAAGCATGGGTTGGAAAGAGGAGGCTGGGATGTAGGGGATCTGGAAGGAAGGTCCTGAGGGTGAGGGACAAGCTGAGACCCTTACATTCCCAGATGTACTCCCCTCACACCAGGGAATAAAATGTGCCTTATGTCAGGTGCCCATCACAGGCCTGTGAGTGCAGGCGATCTTTGTTTCCAATGATCATCACCATCACACGGAGGACTCAAGGTCAGAGGAGGTTCCTGGGGGTAATGTGGGCCAGGAATCGAAGTTGGCTGTCTGACTCCATGCCTCCCCCAGTCATTTCACCTTCCACCATAGACCTGATTGTTCTCAGCACAAGGGACGTCCCAACCACAAGTGGGTTTAGTGGTGCTGGCCCCAACACAGAAATCTATGGCTACCCATACACATTGTCATGAACTCCTGATCAGGACCCTCTGGTGATGTCACACTCGAGGGGAAGCTGTCTTTGGATACTGCATGGGCATGTTCAACTTTGCCCCAGTTTGTAACTGCTCCCAGGCCATTCTGTGCACTGTCTTCAGTCAGCCTGGGACACCATACATGACGCTATGGAAAATTTGTGAAAAAACAAAAAGGCATTCCTTTCTCACAGTTCTTTAGTCAGGATTCCCAGGTAAAGGGTAACTGACCTAAAATCCCATGATTGCTCTCTCTTCTCCTTGCTTGAAAAGACAGCTGGCTCACCTGTGTCCTCACAGTGTCTCCTCCTTCTCCCAGAAGAACACTAATGCCCTCATGAAGCGCCACCCTCAGGATCTCATCTAACCTTCTAAGCACTAAATGCAGTCTCCAGATACCATTCCATTGGGGGTTAGGGCTTCAACAGGTGAATGTTGGGGGATAAAAACATTCATCACATAGTACACCTCAATGATATTTGAGGAATCCAATCACAATCATGCTGGTCAATGCAGCCCTTGGTGTTAAAGTTTTGTATAAGTATCCTGGAGTCCCAATGTCAATACTTTGAGTTGAACATCATGGGGCAAATATAACAAAGGTAGGAAATTATGTTGTTGGTCTACTGATAACGGAGGGTGACCTTGTGGACACTGATCCTGATGAATTCCAGCCCAGTGCTTCGGTCTCTGTCCCGACGAGAGCCCACCATGACCATGGAAGAGGGCCTGAGGAAGGGTTTGCAGGAATGGCAGCGCACCAGCAACTTTGATCGGATGGTCTTCTATGAGACTGCAGAAAAGTGAGCCAGTTTTCAAGGCCCAGAGCCTACTGATGGGGGATCATGGTTTGCACAGCAAGGTCTGGTACAGCCTGTCACCTACCTATGTTTTGGCTCCGAGGCATCTAGCTCTCCAAATAGCGGCTCCTTCTAGCTTGAGGCCTGGGCATTCTCTCGGCAACAATCCCAGAAACTCCAGGCTTCATACTCTTGATTCCAACTCTGCCTTGAGGTTCAGGGTCAGGATGGGGAGGAGGTACCAGCCCAGCCAGAGGGTCTGCTGCTGCTTTGCTGGCTCTGCAGAGGGGAAAAGTTGCATTAGATTCACTCGGGCCACCTGCCTGGGAACTGGTACATCCATTATAACTCATCAAAGTGGCCACTACTTCAAGCTGATGTTGCAGAAGAGGGTGGTGGTGGGGAGTGCATTGTCAGGGCCAGCCACCACCTCAGGTGCCCTCAGGACATGTCTCTGGTCCTTACTGCCTTTGCTCTATGTAATCCCAGCCTTTCTAACAAGGGAAGGGAAGAACCCACCCTCATTGGAAGCAACCCCATGTTCTCAGCTTAGCTTCCACTTCCACATGACCCTGCCTGTAACTTGGTCTCCCAGGCGATCCTTTCAGGGCCCAAGGTCCCAGCCTCAGTACCCCTGAATTGGGTCAGGACCTCTGGTGTTCCCTGATATAAATCACATCCCTGACCAGTTTCTACAACTAAACTGATCATGTGCTTCCTGGCAGAAACAGGAGAGAGCCAGAACAAGGATTGGCTAGGGGCCCTGCCTGGGTCCCTCAGATCTGATTCCCTTAAGGTGCTAGTTGATGTAGTGTTTCCCGAGAACTGTAGTTCTTCCTCTGTAGCAGCTCCCTCCTGTCACTGGCCAGACCTACTCCAGGACGCAACTCCACATTCCTGCCACTAGCTCCTGACTGGTAGCTTAGAATACTCCATAGCCTAGAATCCCACACCAGCACCTGCCTGGTATGGCTAATCTGATTCTCAGCTCAGCCTGTGCCTGCCTTACCCAAATCCCATCAAGGTTCATGGAGTTTGAGGCTGCAGAGGAGATGGAGGATCCAAGGATGCAGTTGTCAGGGGTCTTCCAGTGCCGACCTCCTCCTGCAACTCCGAGGCTGGAAATCCGAAGGCCTCCAGTCCCTGAGGCTGTCCAACAGCCAGGTAGGGTACCCACATTCACACAGTAGTCCATGATAGTGTCCAAACAGTGAAAAAGGCCAAGGCAAGTTGTTGTCCCAAATAAGAACTTTCCCTTCAGTATTGGAGATTCACTCTTACAAGAAAAAAAAGCCCCTAACACCTGAGGTCCCTGCCACCCAGCTATGAACTGTGTATTGACTGGGCCAAGTACAGATCTCCTTTCTCTCCTTGTCTATCCAAAGAAACAACACAAGATCTGCCTGGGACTTGGGTCCTGGTAGGGTAGAGTGCATGCAATACCAGTCACTACAAATGTCCTCCCACTTGACTCTCCTAGATGTTGCATCTGGTGCACTATTATATCCCTCGGTTCCTGGGTCAGGTTGTCCTCATTCATGGCATACCAGGTTAGGTCCCCTGAACCCTGCCTACTCCCAAGTGTTTGGGATGAACATGGAATCCTCATTCACACACCACTCTGGTCCTCCCTGTCCTAGTGTGCACCTCCAGAAAGACCAACCCTAAGGTATGGTCTGCCCACTCATTAGCAGCCAAACCCAAGGCACCAGAGACCAAGGTGCCTGAGACCAAGGCACGCAAGACCAAGGCACGCAAGAACAAGGTGGCCAAGACCAAAGGGCCTGAGAACAAGGCGCCTGAGGAGATCCCACCTGAAGCCATCCAAGAGTACATGGACATCATGGATGAGCTATTCGGGCCTACGAACTTTGCCACGTGGGAGCCCTCCTACTTGTCTACAGAAGAGCTTGCTGCAAACTTGGGAGAGGAAGGACTAGAGCAACAGCCAATACAGGATGATTTATACCCAGATCCAAGTCTCCTGAGCTATGTTGATGAGAACTTTGTCACCAAGGTGAGCTGGGCCTACAATCTTGGTGTATACAAGGTTTAGGCACTCATGGAATTGAGTTTCCTGGCTTAGAATCTCAGATTTTTTTTTTTTTTTTGTGTGTGTGTGTGTGAGAGAGAGAAAGAGAGAGAGAATGTGCATGCACACGTGTGCACTCATACATGGGTGTAGCTGGTAGTTGGGATATAACAACCCCATGGTGCAGATGAGCATGGGATTATTATTGCTTCCTCTTTCTCCTAGAAGTCCTCCTGACTTGGGGCCATTTCCTCCCAAGGTCACTCACACTCTCTTCCTTCTCATCCCAGGCAGAGAATATGATTCATCCTCACTTCCTGGAAGAAATGCTTTCCTCCAAACCATATATAAGTATCTTGGCCCTAACAAAAGAACTGGAGCAGCAGGAAAGACTCACCACTGACCAGGTAGAAAGCAGAAGGAAGGTCTCCCAGTAGACCAGGGGTAGGTGGTACAGAAGAGAGGCAGGGACACCTGATAAAGAAGTGCAGGGATACCAGGAACAACAGGGGTTGGGAAGAAACAAAAGTAGACAAGGAGAAAGGGGCACCAGGTAGAACAAAGGAGGTAGAGACACGAGGTTTACCAGGGTTTCAGAACAGACACCAAGGCACAGAGCAATACATGGCAGACTAGGAGACAAAGGGACACAAGTATACAGGAAACGGAGTTACCACAGGTGGAGAGGGGAGCAAGGGATAGCAGTAGATGAGGAAGGCACAGGACCTTACTCATGTGGCCCACAGGATGTTATCATTATCCTGTCTGTGGTGGCTCCCTGAGTCTGTTCCAGGACACAGAACGTAGGATGGAAAAAAAAAAGGAAGGAGACATGATAGCCATGGAAGGGTTCAGGATATCAAGCAGAAAGGGAGCCCAGGAGTGTGGCCAGCAGACACTCAGTGTGTTTTTATGAGACCAAGATGAGTAACAGATCCACTTTCCACTGAAATATGATTGTCCTGATCCCTGTGGCCCATTTCACGCATGAAGAAGGGTTGGCCAGTGCCCATATCCTCCTTCAGCTTGTGAAGAAGCACCTTTGCAGGTGCCTCAAGGTCATGATATGTCCCAACAGGACACAAGAGCTTCCGAGGCAGCTGCAAAACAAGGTGCAGAGAAGCGGAAACATCACACTGATCAAGGGGCCAGCATGGAGGACTGGTCCACAGAGGTGGCTTCCCAGGTCGTGAAGAGGAGCAGGACCACCGAGCCAGAGTTGCTGGGTTCAAAGGACACTGCTATCCTCCAAGGCTGTCACGGGTCTTCCTCATTGGGGACCATCCACTCCAACCATCCTTCCCAGAACCGCAGATCCTCTTCTTTAAACCTGGGGAACAAAAGTGTTGTGGGTCCCAGAGAAGCCACTTGTTCTGGGCGGCCACATAAGACAGCCAATGGCTGCAGTGTGGACGATGACCTCCAAAGCCTGGATTTCCTCCTCATCTCCCAGCACCGCCTGCTGCCCTGGGAACTGTCCCAGAGCCAGGCCCCTCCAATAGAAACCCTGTGCTCAGGAGATCAAGCAATCCAGGCCCCACCTCCCCAGAGAGGACTCCTCAGCTCCCACCCTCCTCCAGGTGCCATGTCCATGAAGAGTGCTCTCACTGGACGCACATGCTTCATGAAAAACACGCCCTGCACTGGGCCTCCCCTCCAGGTCACTAGAGGGCAACATGTGGATCTGGAGCTGGCTCAAACCTCACAGCCTCAGAAGAGGAAGTGCACATCATCAGGCAACCTAAAGAAGAAGAGGCCCTGAGGACAGTCATGTTGACCGGTGGCCTCTGGGGTGGCTGCCCCTGAGGCAAGATCTCACCTTGCTTCATTCTGTGTTGGAAGGTCCAAAGGTTCTTCATCACATAGGACAGTTCCTGTGGGTTCTCAGAAAAATGTAGGGAGTGGGAGGGTATAGTAAATGTAGAAAGAGGGTAGGGGGAGGTACTGAGAGGGGAGGGTCACAATGTTCAATCCTGGGTGGGAAGCTGTACCTTGTTTGACTGTCACTGGGAATAAAGGCAGTTTGGTAGGAAAAAAAAATCTCCAGCTTCTGCCTTCTGCCATGTTTTCTGTGCACCTCCATGCAGTGAGAACTGAGAGGTGATAACTGGGGTTGCCAGGACCCAGGGTGCACAAGTGTCCATCTATTGGGTCTTGTTTCCAGATTTAGATGAGTCCTCCCCCTAATCCTGAGAGAAAACAGACAAGATTCCAAAACCCAACTCATCACCCCATGGAAAATGCCTCTCTTGGTTTAGGGGATCTTCTCTGTGTATCCCTCCATGATCTTTGCCTGTTAAACATCTCCCTTACCAATCATCTGAGGGCCTGCTATGAAGAGAAATAACAATGAGGCAAAGCACATCTCCCTTGGTATTCACAGTTCTGAGGTCTGTGGCTCTCAGATCTTAGTGTTACTAGTTCTGAGATTGAATGTGAGGGACCCTCAGCTCCTAGTGATCGAAACTGCCATGTTGCCTTCTTGGGATCAGTAGCCAGCCACTTCCATCAGTTCCCTGGAGATCATCTGACAACTGCACCTAGCAGTTCCTGCAGTTCTCCACTGCTTTTGATTAAAAAGGTGAACTCAGGCATGCACAGTGTCCTTCCAAGATACCCACAGTATTTCTGCTTAGGCATGGTTAGGGCAGGGGCTCCTTGCACTCCACACTAAGGACCATTGAAGGGTCCCAAAGGGTTGAGTCCTGTTGAGCACTGCAGATTGGAGTCATCTGGGGAGGACCTGCTATGGAAGCAAAACACTCTGAGTGACTGTGAGGCATTTGTGGCAGCCATGGCCATCACAGACAGGGGCACAATTTTTTTTTTATCAATTTATTAAGAACATTGGGCCTTTCTGTCTCATTTAGATGGAGAGCTGCTTTTGAGCCTTCAAGCCCCTGTGCAATTAAATAAATTCTAGAAATAAGCCTGGAAACAATTTTTTCCTAGACAGCTTCTTTCTCCTCTCCTGAATGATGATGGACAATATTATTCAACTGATCCCCAGCATGGCTGTGGTCTTCCTGTGTAGGCTTCCTGATGAGAGGACAAGGCCGGCCTTTATACCTCTCCCCCCTACAGTTCTGACCGCAACTCACTGGGGACCCAACAGGCTGCAAGTCCTGACTTCATCCCAAGACAGACCCACCCTCCACTCATGCAGTGCTCTGACCCTCCCATATGTAGTATTGGCCCCACCCCAACCCCAGCCTGACCAATACTGAGTGTGATGGCCCAAATGTAATTTAATCAAGTTCTCCTACAAATCAATGAGGAAAAAAGAAGGCTACATATCACATGGTCTGCCAATCAACAAAATGTGGAAGTTTACCAAGGAGAATACTAAAATTGCAGGGAGGCCAAATTTTAGTGCCATTTGTGAGATAAAGAAATGGGGTGACTTCAGACATGCACAAAAGTGATTGGAAGTGAAGTTGTTTGTGGTCTGTCATGTGCAATCAAACTCCATGGTTCTTCATAGGACCCAGGTTCCATGCCATCAGAATCAGGGTCACAAATTGTTATCAAGTACCTATTGACAACTTTGAGCCCTCCTGTCTCAGTTGGATAGAGACCTGCTTTTGAGCCTTCAGGCCCCTCTGACATTAATCAGGTTTCTAGAAGTAAGCCTGGAAATAGTGTTTCTGAAGACAGCTTCGTTCTCCTCTACTGAGTGATGCTGGACAGTGGGGATGGATGGAAAAGTGTGGCATGGAGAAAGGAGGCTGGGATGTAGGAAAACTAGAGGGAACATCCTGAGGGTGGAGGGATAAGCTGAGAGACCTACATTCCCAACCAAGTTCATCACACCAGGGAAGGAAATGGACCTTATCTCAGGTGCCCATCACAACCCTGTGAGTGCAGCAATCTTGGTGCTCAATGAGCATCACCATCACTCAGGGGATGTAAGGTCACAGGAGGTTCCTGGAAGTAATGTGAGCCAGGATTTAGAATTGGTTCTCTGACTCCATATGATTGTCCCTCACTTAGTATTTTCACCTTCTAGCATAGATCTGATTGTTCATGGCAGGCAACATCACAACTAGTGTTGGAGATACGGGGGGAGACACCAGTATAGATCTCTCTGGACACCCAACCACATTGTTCCGAGGAATTTCTGCTTAGGATATTGAGGTGGTGCAGAATTCATGAGTGAGTACTCATTCCATTTGGATCCTCCGTGGAGATGTACATCATTGTCTCAGGCTTTAACCCTGCTCCCAGGGCACTCTGTACTCTGTCTCACTCAAATAAGGCTGCCATATGTACTGCTACAGAATGGGAAGCTGAAACCACAGGCATTCATCTCTCACAGTTCTGAATTTGGGAAGCCACAGAAAGATGGTGCGAGATTTAATGTCCAGTGAGTTTTTCCCTCCAGGCTTGAGAAAATGGCTACCTTGCCTGTGACCTCCAATGGCTAAGAGAGCTTTAGCATCCCTTCCTTTGTCTAGAAGGGCACTAGTACTATCATGGGAACTCTACCCTGATCACATCATTAAAATCTTAAGAGCCACTGAAGCCACCATCTCATGGAGGTTAGGGCGTTCACTCATGCATTCTGCAGGCCAAAACTTTCAGGTCACAATACACAAAAACATCAAGAACTCAAAGAGAAATCAGATTCCAGTATAGTACTTGATGTTCGCTCTAGTATATAGAGCATGTCCTGGATGCAGGGAGCCCACATGGGGTGGTCAAAGTGACTGGACAGAAGAGGCAAAGGCAAGGCCTGTGTTGGGTCAGGTCAACTTGCAATGAAGTGTGGGTTGTGGATTGTGACTGATCCTGATGAACCCAGGCCAGTGCTTTGGCCCCTATCTGGACTGGAGCCTACCATGAATCTGGAGGAGGGATTGTGGAGGGGTCTTCAGGAATGTCAATGCATACCTTTGATCAGATGATCTATGAGATGGCAGAAAAGTGTGTCAGATATCTGGGGCTAGGCCTAAGTGCTAGGGAACATGGGTTGAACAGCTGGCTCTGTTGGAGCTTCTCACCCAGCCAGGAAGGGCATCTGGTACCACAGAGAAAACCACTGAACACTTACATCTCCAAGCATTACTTCCCTCTACCTGGAGTGCTGGACACTCTCTAATAGTCCCAGAAGCTCTGACCTCAACGTTCTTAGTTCCACCACTGCCTAGAGGTTCAGGGTTAGGGTGTAGGGCAGTAACCAGCCAAGCTCAGGGGGGTGTCCACCATCAGTGAGGTCTGTTCAGAGGGTACAAGTTTCACTACCTTGGGGTTGGCCAACCACCTGGAAAATAAAGCATCTTCTAGCATATGGATCACCCCTGCTCATGAACAATGCCACAATAACACCCTGATGTTTCAGAAAGATTTAGAGTTCAAAAAACATGATCAGGGAATGCCAGTGTCTCAGATGCCCCAAGCACACACCTCTGGCCTCGTAATCCATGTAATTCTCGCCATTCAAACAAATGAAATACAGCCCTCTTTGGAAGGTGGGTTGGGGTGGGAATCCAAGTTGTTCCACTACTTTCAGCACAGCTTGGACTTTCACATGACCTCTCCTGAGTCTTGTGTTCTTGGTATATAGTCCTAACCCCACCATTCATAGAAAGAGAGTTGTCTTCCACAAATCATATCTTTGACCAGATGCTGATGCTTGGCTTTTCTGTGTGGTTCAGGGCAGGGACATGAGAAGCCTGGAATAAGTGTGGGAGGATCTTAAAGGAATGTGCCTGGTTCACTAAGGACCACATGGTTCTCTTCAGGTGCTAAGTGATGTCAGGAGCACTCAGAATGGTTTCTGCATTGGTAAATAATCCCTCCTGGGACCAGCCCAGCCCATGGTCTGAGCACTAC
Source organism: Marmota flaviventris (assembly GCF_047511675.1). Lineage (NCBI taxonomy): Eukaryota > Metazoa > Chordata > Mammalia > Rodentia > Sciuridae > Marmota > Marmota flaviventris. The sequence continues at coordinate 60,462,652 of NC_092513.1, forward strand.
TCCCCATGCCTGCTACCAGCTCCTCATTGCTATGAAGCTACAGCTTGAGTTTTCCAATAAGAAATCTTTTTTTTAATAATCCTATGTCTTGCTTACCTGTCAGGTTTGTAGATTTTGAGGCTGAAGAGATAGAGGACCCAAAGCTTCAGTTGATGATAGATTCCAGTGTCAGACACATCCAATCTCATAGAGGCTCAATCTTCCACATTCTCCAGTCTTTGAGATTGTGCAGCAAGAGAGAGCTAAACACATTCCCATAAAAATTTATGATTAAAACAAAGGTGATAATGGAGTGTGATAGCACACATGTGAACATTTTTTCAGAATAGGGCACTTCTCTTCCCAGTGGAACAGCCCCTGAGCATTTGGGATTCCAGCTGCCCTTGGATTTGAAGTGGATATAGCCTAGTCCAAGGTGCTATCTTCTCTCCCCCTGCCTATGTAAAGAGTCAACACACCATCTGCCTAGGACATGAGTCCATGTGGACCAAGTATATCGAATATGGGTATCTCAAAATGTCCTCCCACATGACATACATTGTCCCACTGATGCAGAGTCTCCACTAATGGTTCCTGATGTCAGAATGTGCAGGGCCATCCTGGACAAGAGTAGATTCCTAAACACTTTCTTTCACTGAATGGCTGGAGCACAGCTAGAACAACCATGTATGCATCACCCTCTTACCCTCTGTCCTAGTGTGAACCTCCAGAAAGACTGGCCCTGAGGCTCACCCACCAGAAGTCTAATACTGCAGGTATCCAGAGACCAAAGTGCCTGACTAGGTCACACTTGAAGTCATAACTGTATAGATGGACATCATGAAGATCTGGTGGGGTTTCCCAACTTCACCATGTGGATAGGCCCACATTTGGCCATAGCGAAGTCCATGGGAAACTTGGAAGAGAATGAAATGGAGGGACATCAAAAAGGGGACAACGTGTATCAAGATCTAAATCTCCTGCCCTAGACTGATGAGCTGTTCTCCAAGAGGACTTTTTCACCAAGGTGGGCTGGGCTGGGGATCCAGGTGTCTACAAGACTTTGGGAATGTCAGCCTGGACTCATGGAATTATGTTTTATTCTTCACATTCTCAGCACTGTTTGTCTGTTGGGTGGGGTAGCTCATGGTCTTGATTTAACAACTCCACGGTGTGAACCTGAAGATATCATCCATGCTTCCTACAAGTCCCAGAGGTGTCTTGGGCTTGGGGACACTTCCTACCAAGGCCACACACAATTTCTTCTTCTCCTCCAGGTGCAGGCTTCATTTTCCACACCCCCATTTCTTGGAAGCATTGCTTTTCATAGGACTACACATGGATATCTTGACCCTAACCAAAGAGCTGGACCAGGAGGAAGGACTCACCCAGCAGAATGGCCATCAGAACTTCAGTCTGACACCAAGACAGGTGATACCTCCCATTCATTTTTACACATCCCCCAAGTCCCTCTCTCTACCCTCATACCCAATACAGACTGAGCATGGGCCATTTCTGTTCTGTAGCTGGTGAAAATGCAACTATTGCCCTCAAAGTAGAAATTATCAGTGTAGGTGCCCCAAAGTTATGCTTTACCCTGACTAAAGTGCTTCTAAATCAGTTGCCAGCCAAGGTATAGAGGGACATAGTGATAGCACTGGACATGAGTCCTATATGGAGATCTGGCCCACCAGGGGTCACCTCATAGAAAATTAAGAGATTCAGGGTCACATAACCCTAGGTCCTATAATGAAAGCACACTGGTATCATCCTGCACTGTTGTGAGTCTTCCTCAATGGGTCCCATCCAGTCCTCAACTCTTCCGTGGACCACAGAATCTCTTCTCTAAGCCTGGGCCAGAGAAGGGCAGTGGGTCCCAGCAGAACTTCTCCTACAGGAGCCACATGAGAAAGCAGAGGTGTTTAGTGAGGACAACCATGACCCTCCATACCCCGGACATCCTCCTGGCTTCCCAGCACCTTCTGCTGTGCTGCAACTCTCCCAGACCCAGGACTTCACAAAGGCCCCTTCATCCCTGGAGGCTGAGCACTACAGGCTACTCAGCCCCAAAGAAGAGTCCTCATCCCTATCCCCCTCCTGATGCCAATCTAGGAAGTGAGCTACAGCTTGACACTCAATGCATGCAGGAAAGACACCCTACTCTGGGTCTCATCTCCAGGTCTCTGGAAAGAAACATATGGCTCTGGGGCTGATTCCTATTGCCCAGCATCTCAGAGGAAGTGTCAGTCATCAGACCCCAGAGGAAGAAGAAGAGACATTGAAGACAGTAGCATAGGTATCTGGTGAGCCAACCTCTCAGGAAGGGTCTTGGTGAGATCTCACCTTCACTACATCCTGCAACACAAGGGGCAAAGATCCTTGTCATTCAGAACTGATCCTGCTAGTCCTCAGGAAAGGGAGGGCAAGGAGAAGGCACTGGGAATGTAGGAGGAAGGCCAAAGGTGGGAACTGGAATGGGAGAAGGAGAGAGCAAGCTATACATGGGGCAAAGCTATACATGGCGGGAGTTGACTGTCAAGAGTGAAGAAAAAGCATTTAGTAGAGAAATGTTCTCATGGCTACTGCCTTCTGCTGTGGTGTCTGTGCTACTCTGTGGGGTGAGGACTGAAAGGAGGAGGTATCTGCAGATTCCATTCCTCAGGGTGCACAGATGCAGGGCCAAGCCCTTGCCTCCATATTTAGCCTGCACCTTCCACTGATGCTAGAAGAAAAACAGACCAAAAGCTTAACAGAAACCCAGTCATTATGTTGTTTACATAGCCTCAGTTAATTTAAGGGGCCTTCTCTGTACATCCCTTCATGAACTGTGTCCCATAACCATCTCTGTTACCAACAGGCTGAGGGTTCAAACCTCCATCTGGAGAGCAACCACAAATAGGAAAAGTGCACCTCCCTTAATATTATCAGTTCTGAGTTTCCAGGGCCAACATATCTCAGATCTTAGCATTCACAGCCCTAAGAGTGAATGACAGTGACCCTCAGTGTCCAGTGAGAGCAGCTCTGCCATTGTGTTCCTGACAGGAGGAGCGAGTAGCTACTGAGAGTTCCCTGGAACTCTTTCAACAGCCAGACCTAGTAGCTCTTAGCAGCTCTCCATTGCTCTCTGTCATTCTCTTTCATAACTGTCCTCAGGGTGACTTTCCAGGTCTGCTTTCAGTGCCAGCAGCCTTTCCTTTAACCAGTTCTTAGTAAAATCAGCTCTACCTGCTCTACTTGAGATAAAAGGCATGCATAGGTTAAGTATAACAATGTAATTGAGGCCTCACTAGGAGTTATGCTGCACCACAAGGGTAAGTGATACAGGCACTTTTTGCATAAGGAGATTGGGAAGGAAGCTCATTTACTTAAAAAGAAAAAAAAAAGGTGGGCTCAAGCACACACAGTATCCTTCCAGGAAACCATGGGACTTCCCTGAGGTATGGGTAGGAAGAGGCTCCTCATACAGCAGACGAAAAACAGCTAACGAGATTCAAAATGGTGGTATCATTGAAAGAGATTGAAGGATGGAGTCATCTCAAATATACTTTGACCAAATATAATTCTAGGTCACAGTGACATAATTGGGTCAGCCATGGATGTCAGGGAAACCAATTTTTTTCTTTCCTTTTTTTTTTTTTTTTTTTTTTTTTTTTTTTGGCAGTGCAGTTTATTGAACTCTGGACCTCACACATGCTAGGCAAGCATTTTATCACTGAGCCACAACCCAAGCCCCCAAAGTTTTCTTCAAATGCCTCTTGGAAAGTGTTGGCCCTTTCTCTTCTGTCTCATGTAAGAGAGATGTTTGGAGCCTTCAGTCTTTTAAACCATCATAGAATTTTCTAGAATTGGCAATGGGGATGGCATTTTACTTAGATAGCTTTTTTTCTGATCCTGTGGAAGAGGCTAGATATCCAGGCTGAACAAATATTCAGCATGACATGGCTTCCTGCATAGGTGGACAAGGCTTGGTTTCTAGGGAAAGAAGTCATGGCACCCTTTGAAACTTCAGTTAAGAACACAATCAAGATACATTCTACCTGTTGTCATTACTCCCCAGGTGGCAAGCCAGACAGGCATCCTACAGGTCACTGATAACAATTTCAGCAAACAGGGGAGTGATGGACCACGTAAGTTGGAGCATCATTCAAGAACTGAGGTGAGCTGGAGCAAGCTGATCCATCACGCTGCAAGATCCCCACCTACACACATGGGTGATGGCCACTGCAGAAGCACACTGTACACAGGCCCTGAAGTTCCTGACACACCACTAAGCATGCACAATTCAATGACTCAAATTAATTTTTCCCAAACCATACAGTAAATGAAAGTGAGGAAATCCAGAGTGAGATTGGGGCTATCTAATAGTGTTAGGGCTTTTCCAAACCCTAGTTAGCATAAATTGGGACCAATAGCATTTGTATTTTTCCAGAGCCTTACCAGCATAAGCTTGGACACATCTATAAACCCCTAGACTAGCACACTTGGTCAGAGAAAGCCAGCTATCAGGTCCCCTCTTGCACTGCAAGAGTTCTATACCTGTTCTTCCATAAATCCTACTGTTACACTCACTCTTCCTGGTCTGCAGAGTTCATTCTTTGAATTTGCAAGAAAGATCCCAGGAAAAGGAATTGATGGCGAGCCACTGGGTTCTGCATTTACATAGAAGGATATAACCCACCTCTGAGAGGAGCACAAATTCTTAGCTACAGAAATCTGCACTTGACACAGACTTCACCTGCCAGCAGAAGCAGAAAAACCCCAGTTTCACATCTAACAGGGTAGAAAATCAAGATTCTTCTTTGTGTGCCCAAATTGGGGCTTCTATGGAGGTGACTGAAATGGAGCTACAAACTGTCTCCTTCATTTCTGGAGTTCTATACTCCTTTTAGATATAACTCTCTCTTTCAAAAATAATTAATGTCTGTCACCCACCTAAAATTCAGTAGAGCAGCTGCTAGTCTAAAGCCACAGGTGTCAGACTTACTGGAGGAGGCTTGTTCAATCTCTTTTGTCACTAAAGTAGGAATGTTGGTCAAGCTCAGCTTCAACCTCTCTCTGAGGAATACAACAGGTCAATGGATCCATTAAGTGTTTGCTTTTTTTTCCACTTCCAGACTGTCTGGACTCAATGGTGGGAAGGGGTCCCTTACCTGATGTATCTTGGATCCTAACACAATGTCTTAGTCTGATCCAAGGTCTTTGAAAAACAGTAAGACACTAATCCCCAGAGGGTGAGCCACATTGTCTATTGCTCCAGTTTTCTTCCCTTCCTTTCCTTTCTGTGTCTCTCTCACACATGCGCTGTAAACATCATGTAGATTCTGATTTCTTATACTCATTTAAACCCCAATTGTTTCAATAGAACACATGAATGAGGTTTTGAGGAATTTTCAATCCTTAGTGCACCTGTTAGGACCCAAATCCCATGCTGTCTCTGGTGAGCTTCACTCAGGAGCAAGGTCCCATTCTCTGGGTTTCCAAACCCAGCCAGTTCAGAGAAGAACCCTGCCAGTTCATCCCTCTCCTAGTCTAGACTTCAGTTTAGGAACTTTGCCTCCACCAGGGGAGAGAGCCAAGAAACGTGGGTTTTTTTTGTTGTTGTTTTTTATTTTTATTTTTTTTTTAATTTTCCCACAGCATGGAGGGGATTCTGGTGCACGGAACCCAGGAAGAAGGAGACACAGCATGACAATCCACAATTCAAAGTCTCTTAAACCATATTAGATTTAATGTTTGTGGTAATACAACAGGACTTTAGTGGCCCAAGAATGAGTATGGTAACAAATATATTAGGAAAGACTAGAATCTTCTTTAGGGCACATGACCTAGAGGGACATGGCTCTCTTTTAGCATAATAACTAGGTTCCTCAAGGACTTGTAACTCTGTTTATACTGCCTCCACAATGCATGGCAAAACAGTACATAAAAACAGAAGATCACTCCTTTTAAGAGGGAAATGACATAGGAAAGGAATTTTGAATAATGCATTGGTCAGCACAACTAATATGACCATTCCCAAACCTATGAAGGCCTCGAAATGTGGTCACTCATGTCTTGAGGATCATAGTACTTTGTGGTGCTAAGATCAACTACTCCACCTAGCAGGATTCAAGGGGTGGTCATCCATGGCTTTCAGGTCCACATGGCACTGAGGGATACCTCAATATGACAATGGAGGGATGTCAAAGGATGTCTTCTTCCCCTTTGTCTTTCAGATGGGTTATACTACACCTGGCACAGGACTCCTTGAAGAAGTATTTTGAAACATTGGTATTCCTTTGACACTCAGACCCTAAAGAAGAAGTGTCTGGTATTTTTCTGAGCCCAAGCTTGGCCTGAATACCAGCTGGAAAGATGTGGAAAAATAACCTCCTGAGGGAAGTATAAACTGTAATCCAGTTTACACTTAAACATAGATTGTAAAAGGGAGAAAAAAGTGGCCACAGGTACCCTATACATAACAATTTTTGTCTTTGCCTGGAGACACAACCCAAAATAATCAACCAATGTAAGTTAGATTCTTCACTCTTGGCTACACTAAAAAAATGCAATCCAAAGATTCTCAAGCTATATTAGCACCAATATTTGCAGCAAATAGAATAGAACTTTACTGGCTCTAAGTATGAGTATGATGGCAAATATATCAGGAAAGGCTAAAATGGAAAGCAGTTTCCTCTTAGAGAAGGATCAAATATAGAAAAGCCTTTTTCTAAACACTTATGCCCTCCTTACTCAGGGTTTGCCAACAGAGCCCCAACATCCTGAGGGAATAGAGAATCAGGAGGAATGCACTTCAGCCTCCTTCCTATACCTACAAGTCATAGGAAAGAGTCCCAAAAGACTCATTATAATACAGGTCACTTTTCTCTGCAAGACTTGAGACAAATTGAAAGTGACTTAGAAAGATTCCCAGATGACCTTGATAAATATACAGAGATATTTCATGGCATTAACCAAATTTTGATCTACCTAGGAAAGACATATGATGTTAATGAACCAAATTCTCTCTAGCACTAAACACTAGGATGCTTTATGGGTGGCTGAATCCTCTGGGGATGAATGATATATAGTGCAAGTCCCAGGAGGCCTACTCCTTCTAACTGAAATGGACTCAGAAGAAACATAGCCAACAAAGCAATAGGCAGTTCTCTAGGAGGATCAAAAATGGGATGCAGATGGTCACATGGGGCAATGGAAGGGAAAGGACTTTCAGAACTGTGTGGTACAGGGCTTTAGGAAAACCCATACTAAATCTCTAAATTATTTCAAACTCTCTGGTAACACAGGAGAATGCAGAAACTTCCACAACCATTTTAGAAAGACTCAGGGAAGGATTAATTAAATACACCTCAATGTACCCTGTTTCCCCAGCACAACAACCTAAAAAACAAATTCATAACTCAATCATTAGGAAAAAATTACAAAATCTACTGCAAAAAGGAGACAACACTTTAGATAGTCCCTTAAAAAATGCCACTTGGGTGTTTTACAGTCATGACCAAGAGGAGGAGGAGGAAGAAGATGAGGAGAGAGAGAGAGGGAGAGAGAGAGAGAGAGAGAGAGAGAGAGAGAACAAAAGAAAGGCAACTGCCCTTATGACAGCCCTACAGATGGCTAAACCCAGTAGACAAGGTCCCCAGAGTGGTATTGCTCCCACCATCGCTTGCTAGAACTGTGGCCAAGAGGGAAATTACAAGAAAGACTGCCCATGAAACAAAGCGATGCCACCAACACCCTAACCTGTCACTGAAGTGGATCACAGGTGGTTAGAATACACACACAGGCAAGGACCAGTGGACAAATCCCTCACTTCAAACAGTCCAACAATAGGAATGATGGGTCCTGGGGAATCCTTCTTAGGTTCCCAACTATTCAGACTGTTTTATTTCTGTACAGGAGCCCAGGATGATCTTGACTGTCAAGGAAAGGAAAATTAATTTCTTTCTTGACACTGGTACCATTTTTTCTAATTCCTCTCAAACCCAGGCCTCCTCTCCTCTCACAGTACAACCATAAAGTGAGTGTCAAGAAAGCCTGTGACTGGATATTTCTCCCAACCTCTTAGCTGCTCTTGGGAAGATCTTTTCTCACATGTCCTTTTGATAATTCCTGAAAGTCCCACTGCCCTATGGAAAGAGATATTTTGACCCACCTAAGCATCACACTTCTCATATGACAGCAGAACTAGTACTTTGTCCGCCCCTAGTAGAAACTGAGATTAACCTAGAAGTCTGGGCTACACAGTGAGAAAAAGGTGAGAAGCAATAGGACGTGCCCCTGTCCAGATTCATCTCAAAGATTCTACACCCTTTCCCCACCAAAACAAGTATCCCCTGAAACCAGAGACTAAACAATGTTTACAAGCTATAATAGGTAACTTCAAGTGACAGGGCCTCTTGAGATGCTGTTAAAGTTCATGTAATACACCCACAGAAGTCCAATGGGGAATGGAGACCAGTACAGGACCTCAGATCAACAAATGAGGTAGTGGTTCCCATACATCCTTGGTCTTCGATCCTTACACCTTGTTATCGCAGATTCTTAAACATTCCAAATGGTTCAATTTTAGACTTAAAAGATGCAATTTCCTGTATACCTCTACATGCATATCCTTACAACCTGGTTGTTTTGAGGGTCCCTCTGACAAGTCCATCTAATTGACCTTGACTCTTCTACCCCCGCCTCAGGAAGACCTGAGCCTGGCAGGCCAAACCAAAGTGAGCTGAGGCAAGCCGATCTGCTATCCTTCTGCAACAAATCCTGCCCACAGTGGGGATGCCCACTGCACAACTTTTCCAAACCCCAATTAGCATAAACTTAGACCAATAGTATTGGTTCTCCTTCTAATTAATAAAGACAATAAATATTTTTTACTCAGGGGAAAAAGTGAAGTTGAACCAATGGAATTCCCAAGTGCAAAACAATTTCTGACTAGCTACATGCATTTTTTAGAATATTTATTTTTTAATTACAGATGGACACAATATCTTCATTTTATTTTCATGTGGTACTGAGGATCAAACCCAGTGCCTCATGCATGCTAGGCGAGTGCTATACACACCTCTGAGCTGAAAGTTCAACTCACAACCCTGCATTTCCATGAATTCCAAAGAAAATGTGCAGTGTGAGAAAGGTTGTCTAGTGTTGCATTTCACATGGTGTAATACGGAAATGACACATTGAGATATCATAAAACAGTGCATAAATACTTTTCTCTCTTTACTGAATTCAAGAGGTTTAAAGATGTATGAAGTTTTGAAGCATTTTGGTGATGGATTTCCATGATAGAGAGTTGCTGGCCCAGGGTGCCAGGAACATATGGGGAGTGCTGCTAATGCTACAATCTGAGAGCCACTGGCACTCCAACCTCAGAACTGCTAATACTAAGGGAGCTAGATGTACTCTGCCTATTTGTGATTGCATCTCAATTAATCCAAAGAAGCCTAAGATGTTTGAGAACCTCTTCTCTCCTGATGCTAATTCTGAATTTCCTTCCTGCCCCATATATACCAGGGTATGTAGGTTTTAATGCTTAGTGGGTGAGCAACATGCAGAAAGGGCACTAAGAGAACAACTTCCTCTGTAAGCACCCCAAACAAGTGTTCATGCAGGTTTACTCATCTGAGAGTTCTTCAGTACTTCCAAATAATGTCCCCTCTGCACATCACCACATGAGCCTACATCTACCTGGAGAAGGCCACATTTTCTTGCAGCAGTGCACTTTGTGCTTACTTCTGAATCTAGGCCTCAGGGCCCTCTTCTGTATATTGACAATTCTTCTTTATTTACTTTCCCTTGTTCCTTGAAAAAAAGCTCTATTACATCTTGTGGTTCTCATTTACATTTTCAGTGTTATCTGTACTTCACATATGAGACCACACATACATATATACATATAGATTCATATGTCTACTTATACACATATATGTGTTTTAATTCAAATTACAAGGGTGAATATTGTTTACTGGCTATATCATGAATGATATGCTCAATAGAATAGTGGCTTTCTGGGGTGGAATTTATTTCTGGTTACCATGGGCCTGCCATGGAATCAGGGAGAGTGATTAAGGAATAACTGTAGGAAGTAAGAAAATTGTTTGTGAGAAAATATTTATCAAAATACTGCCCAGTCTGGGTCAAAATATCTTTGAGACTTAAAACAACCCTTGTATTCCCAATTATCTAGATGCATGACTCTGGATGAGAAACCTTATTACTCTAAGAAAGATAAGGGCATATTGTTCAATGTCTACTTAAGAAAAGGCCAAGGGGCTGGGGTTGTAGCTCAGTGCCAGGGTGCTTGTCTAGGATGTGTGAGGCCTTGGGTTTGAGCCTTAAGAGTAAATCAAACAAACAAACAAATAAATCATGTCCATCGGCATCTACAGAAAAAAAAAAAAAAAAACTTAAAAAAAGAAAAATCCAAGATGACAACAGAAAGTTTTCTCAGAGAAAAGACCCAAGAGCCCTACAAAAAATTGAGATAAACAATAATGTGAAAGAACTCTTGTCAAATTGAGTAATAAACTCCACTCCATAAAAGATAGCATTAAATTATCTGCCCTGCAATATCTAAGGAGTGTTGTACAGCAGGCATTTTGATCTTTAATCTACCTCATTACATTAGTCATCTTTCTGTGGCTTTGAAAGCATATGTAAGGTAAACCAATTACAAGGAAGTAAACTTTATTTTGACTGAACATTTCAGAGATTTCTTTCTATGTATACTTGGTCAGCTTCATGGTTCTGGAGACTCCATGGAGGCAGAACATCATGGCAGAGATCACATATTGGAGTAATGCTGCTCACCTCATGGCAGCTGGGGAGTAGACAGCATGAAGCCAGGGTCCCTATATCCTCCTCAAGGGCATGTCCACAACCATGCAACCTCCTTCCAGTAGGACCCACCGCCTACTGTTTCATCACCTCTCAATATTGCCAGAGGCTGATGAGGAAATATTTATAGACCTTTCATGGATATTTAAGATCCAAATCACAACACATACCTCATTCTATACTTCCTACATCAGGCTGCATATGCCTAACACTGTATGCTGGTATTTGGAATTCACAGCTGTGACTTAAGCAAGGTCAAACTGGGTCTCACATGTGGACTGGTGTGAATCATACAGAGATATGGGATTCTGACTACATTCTGGCAGTGAATGAACACTATGGTTGTTATCTCTTTGGGAGGGGTAAGCACATTTCATGAGAGGGTGGAAGAGAGAGCCAACTACAAGTGGTAGTAGTTCAGTTTATCAGTCAGTTCTCTGCTTCTCAGGCACATATCATAACTGTCTTTCCTGAACTTCTCTGAAAATTGTTTCAGCCATACTTAATTTTCTGCTTGTCCACCCTGGGAAATGCTGGATTCTATAAGGAAGATTATTCAATGTAACTGTAATAGTTAATTCCATGTACTGATTTGGCTAGGCACAAATACCCAGCAGTTTGGGCCAAACACCAGTTAAATGTTACTGTGAAAGTTTTTGTTTTGGGCGTGGGGTGGGAATTCGTATATCCAGTCAGTGGACTTTGATTAAAACAGATTACCTTCCACTGTCGGAGGGTCTCATCTACTTAATACATGTATGGCCCCAGGAAGCAGACATCAATTGCCATGTGCCTTAAATACATCTACTAACAGACACCTAAATATTTTTCCTCTTCACAACTGTTGCTACTACTTCAAGACAAATACACACACACACCTGAGGTGGGGTAGTTAATACAAACTCAATACACAAGTAACTCTCCATAGGTATCTCATCTTCATATACAAGCTCACACACTCCCAAATATGAAGAAATAACTCTCTGTCTTCCAAAATGCAGAAGCCTGCCATCTTCACACCACACAATGAATATATTCATCCTACTGCTCCACAAAATTAGTAACTGACCAGCCTTCACACACTCAAGTACATGTGCATGGGTAATGAAAATAAAATTTATTCAAAATCCCTTGTACCAAAACATGATGTCCAGAATGTACAAATATCCCTCCTCCATTTCCCAACTATAACAATCACATTGCAAGTGCAGAGAAAACTACCCAAATGCCTTCCTTAACATAGCCTATATGCAAACACATATATATCCAGACTTCCCAGGGTGTGTTCCTGGGAAAAATATATATATACAAGACCACCACAAGTAAAATATTACAAAAACCAGAGCTGACTTTCCCTTGATCTCCAATATCCACACAGAACAAGAAGATGACCATCACCACTTCGTCTGACCCACACTTCTGAACACATACCACATTCTCGTCAGGCAGTCGAAACAGAGCAAGATCCAAATTACGAATGCACATCAACACATTAGGGACCCCACCACCCCATCAAAGGAACAGCCAAAACAACCAGAGCCCTCTGAACTCCTACTAACCCTCCAGGACCAGCACAGCGTCTCATTTTCTCACCCAAATAACCACCCCGTGATCTCATGCCCATCAAAACGGAAGGAAAACTTCCTGGCACCCAGAAATATCCACAGGGGCCCCCAACAGCCCACCAACGCCTACGTGAGACCATATCATCAATTTCACTGCCGCAATACACAAGCACCACAAATTAATAAGACAACATGACTCTCTTTATTGCACACGACTTGTGGTCACAGGGTTCTCCCATCATCATTTAGGTGCTCTGTCCAGACGCGCCCACCAACAGCCCACCTACGATGGCCCGTCAATCACGGGGTGACTACAGCAGACTCAGCACACTTGGCTCAGTGTGTTCCCTTCTGCAAAGTTGCTAAGGACAGGGAAATGAGCGTCCTTCAGCTAACAACCCGGATGCCAGCTGACAGTGTCCCCAACATTCAAAGGTTTCAGGCGGAACAAGAAGATGACAGTCACCACTTTGTCAGACACCTACAGGAGCCTCAGACCTGCTGACCAGGACCGCGCTTCTCAGGCACCAAACAGGTGCCCTGGAGCCGGGTTTCGCACAGGCTGCAAGGGACATGGATGGAGGATGCTTCGACGTGGGCGCCGCACTGGCCATCTCGGCCCTCACTGCCAGGCCTGCTGCGGGCGGCCTGCATCCCTGGGGAGGCAAGGCCGGGCCTGGGCTGTCTGGCAAGTCGCAGGGGCCAGAGGAACGGGCAGGGACATGGTGGGGACGGAAGAGGTTCGCGGGTCCAGTACCTAGAGGCCTATGGGACTGAGTCTGGACGCCGCCATGGGAGCCCAGCTGGCCGTTGGGAACCCACCTTCTGTGCTCGCGCCCGTGCCTTTCCCCGCATGAGCCCCAATGGACGCTGGAGCCGTTGGATGGCAGCCTGTGAGCGCGCCCTTCCATCCAAGCATGTGCTCAGGCGCGAGGGATGCAGGAGGAACACCGGTGGCCCTGCAGGAGGAAGAAATGGGTCGGGAAGCCTGCAAGGTGTCTCGGGCAAGAAGGCTCCCCATAAAGAGAGGCTTACGGGACTAAGTCTGGAGGCCTCCATGGGAGCCCAGCTGGCCGTTGGGAACCTGCCGTCTGTGCTCGCGCCTGTGCCTTTCCCCGCATGAGCTCCAATGGACGCTGGAGCCGTTGGATGGCAGCCTGTGAGCGCGCCCTTCCATCCAAGCATGTGCTCAGGCGCGAGGGATCCAGGAGGGACACCGGTGGCCCTGCAGGAGGAAGAAATGGGTCGGGAAGCCTGCAAGAGGTCTCCGGCAAGAAGGCTCCCCATAAAGAGCCTCTGGGCTGGTCCTTCTTTCAGTGGGAGCACCTGAAATGACAAAGTGATTTTCGCAGTTGCAAACTGGTCATGCCTACAGTAGAGACCACCCTGCTGCAGTCCTTGGAAGCTAAGGAAGCTCTCTACCCTGTGCTCCTTCCCATGGCCAGTTTGCACAAATTGAATTTGACTAGTGTTATTATATGAGCACCTGTGGTCTAGCAGTTGGAAGCAGTGCAAACTGATTGCATGGGGCAAGGGCTTAAGCTCAGTGGCAAAGCACTGACCAAGAGTATACAAGGCCCTGAATTTGACCTTGGTTTAGCAAATAAAATTTGGTCTCCAGCATTCATTACAGTGTATGATTATTTTTTAAAAAATTAAAAAACCTGTGGAATGAGAACATAGTTTTCTGCACTGCATATTTTATATCACTGCTTCAAAAGAAATAACAAAGGAAGAAAGAATGAAAGAAGATTCTTTTTAGTGCCTGAATATCATGGTTTGCCCCCCTCCTGCCATTTATTGAAAAGACTTATAATAAGGTGTTAATATTTCATGAACACCAAACTGTGTGTTTTGCAAGCCAGGGATGGGATAAAAAAAAATCATCACCAACAAAAACAACAAGAAAAAAGCACTTCATACATAAAACACAATCCATACCCCACAGTTTTTTAGAGTATTGACTGTTTATACCGGTGATTTTGTGGCTCATGAGAGCCATGGTTCACTGGTCCTGCCCATCATTGGAAGCAAAGACAATTTGGTTGTTGAAAGAGAGGGCCACCTGTCACACCCCTCTCCTGTAGATTTTAGAAACTACTTCAAAATGACCAGGAGGCACACACCACTTGTGTCACCCCTGAATTGCCTGAAGGGAACTCAAAGTTCTTCTATACCTATTAGAGCTCTTCCTGGAATTTCTGCCCAGCCCCCCCTCCACCCAGGCCAGCTCTCCTTGGCCCCTCCCCCCCTGCAGAATGTCTGGATTCAACATTCCACTGTGGTTTACATTTAAACTTTGGCCAGCTTGGCACAGTTGGACCCTGAGCATCTGTTACAGACAGGTCACTCTCTGGGTCCTGTACTGACGTTTCCCACTGTGGAGACTGTGAGACACTGTGTCAGGTGTCCTGCCTGACCTTCAGAAGGAGGTGAGCCTGGACAGTCAGGGGTCTGTTATCTGAGGGCAGTCACCCCAAAAACCCTTGGGAGTAAGAATGGAGCACTTACCCTGTGGTCAACTGATTGAACAGAAGTAAGGGAAGGAAAGAGCCTTAGACAATACACTTGACATGGCCCAGGAAGCCCCGGGAAGACTGATACTGCTCATGGGGAGGAGGGCTCCTAAGACCCAGGTCCAAACTAATCCGGGGAAGTACACTGGGTCAGCAGAAAGGACAGAGGCCACGGGATTGATTCCTTGTAGAATGGACACAGGTCACTGCATGGTTTTTTAGGCAGTCACAGATGGTGTCACAGTGAGGGCTCCCTGGAGTCAAGATGCTGAGCCCTGTGTCCATTCTTCAGACACATGGAAGCTGCCTGGGATATCATTTGGAGGGGACTGACTGAGAGTCTCAGATCATAAGTGGGCAGGGGTAAGAAGTGTTCTTAGCTAGAAAACTGCCCAATGGGGAACTCAAGGACCACAGATGCAGTGTGATAGTCTCTGTGGGTGAGGCTGCAGGGCACTCCAACTGCCATAGCCCAGGGTCCCTCACAAACTTCCTGCCCAGGAAAACTTCTCCTTCCATTCAGACAGCAGGTGTCATTGATTCCAGAAGGGCAGGGAACCCAGGAAACCTTAGCCAACATAGATTTGGGCCTCTGGGGGATCTTCTGAATCGTTATCACTTTCACACTCTCTGTGTGTAGCCTCAGCTCATTGTTTTCAAGTCAACACAGAAGACTTTTGCTTATCTTCATGGTTTGGTTGGTACTCCATGATAAGGGAGCACATGTGGGGTGTTCTTCATTTTCCAGGATCAGGTTTGAAGATGACTGGGTTCTTTTGAAGACAGGAAGGAGAATAGCACACAGTTAGGAAGGGGCTCTACTCATATTGTCATTGGAACTTAGGCAGCTGTCCTGATTAATACATGCAAGTTTTGAAGTGTGGTACACCTCCCATTCTTTGACCTCATTCTGCATAATGTCCTGGTGAACAGGAATGTGCTCCCAACAACCTTGCTACAGGTAGCAGCTGGTGCAGGCCTGAGTCTCTGTGACACTTTCCTTCCCATTATTAGGAGTGCAAAGGAAAAGGACATCAGAATGGCTCTAATTCCCAGGCCCAATAAAAAAATGACCAGTGTCTGTGAAAACCTCTGGAAAACCCCAATCCTCACCATCCCATCAACTTCATAAACCTCAGTAACCTTTGCTAGTCAGCCCAGGAGAGGATCTCCGGGACTCAGTGTCTATCACATAGACCTCTTCCCTGGGAAAGGAGCTCCCTGCATTATGGCAGGAACCAGTGAGCACTAGGATCACAGATGGCCAGGATCTGTCCCCCATTAGTGTTAGGTGTGGGAAGTGCTGGGAGAAGCACCCACATGCTGGGCAGGATGTGCTCCTGGGTGAACTACAGAATTCCTCAGCCTCTAGCTAGGCAGAGATCTAAATCGGGTGTTTCTTGTTTGTGTGTGGATGCCTAGGAAAAAAGTGGAGGGTTATACAAGGAGTATTAGCAAAAGGAAGGCTGAGGAGGTGATGGGGGAGTAATTTTTAGAACCTGTCACCTTCACAAGTGACCCTAAAGTCCCTGCATCTGCCCTGGAGAAGATCCCTTTCCTGTTGGTGAGAATGAGGAGGGGCATGGTGCCACTGAATAGAGTCAAATTGATCCATTTCTAGGGAGTCACCTAGGAGGCCAATGGAGTGTCTCTGCAAAGGATGCACAAGGGGCCTCTCAGAATCAGGGAAAGCTGAGGTGTCACAGTCAACTGGGAATCCTGGTGTACTGAAAATGAGATTTCTCTGGGTAGAACTATGACTAAAGGAACGCAGCATGAAATTCACTCAGGGACATTTGCAAACTGCACAATTTCCCTGTCCAAGGGCCCTGAGCTGTGAGCATTTGTTCTCAGATTTCCACTGAGTAAGAAACTGGGGGTCCTCAATCCTGCTGTCATTTTCCCTCCTCCATTCTCCGCTTTGCTTTGCCTCCACAGCATCTACATCACAGAGACCAGGCATGAATTTCAATCCTGGTGACCACATGTCTGCATTCAGGGGCCTACCCTTTCTTCCAGCTGCCCCTGTGCCAACACACCAGCCATTCTGGGAGTTGCCCCTGGCACCAAGGGTGACTGCACCTATCTCCCAGGGTAACCCTCTAGTGCTGTCCACTTACCCTGGACAATCATATGTGCCAGGGCTGTCCACCTTTGGAAAACATGGGCCACAACTGAGGCCAGTGGGGCCTCCTCATATTCAGAA
The DNA here is from genome assembly GCF_047511675.1 of Marmota flaviventris. Taxonomy (NCBI): domain Eukaryota; kingdom Metazoa; phylum Chordata; class Mammalia; order Rodentia; family Sciuridae; genus Marmota; species Marmota flaviventris. The sequence goes on from NC_092513.1 coordinate 60,479,754, forward strand.
CATTACCCACACTCAGGCACCCCTCAACTGGAGGGCCCCAGGGGCCTTCTGTGGGGGTGTGGAGCATCCTGCTCCATTCCTCACAGCACCTTCTGCCCTGAGGACCACTGTACCTGCCTCAGACAGTGGAGGGATTCAAAACTATGGGATCCACTGGCACCTGGGCCTTCGCCCTCCAGCACCACGACCATTTGCCCAGATGGCCCCCATCATGTTCCCTATGAATGCGCGCCAATGGCCAGGTACAGTGTATGGGGAGGGCGCACTACCCACCTTCCCAGCTGCAGTGCCACTAGATGACTCCAGCAGACCACCCAGCGTGTATGAAAACTTCCGGCGCTGGCAGCGCTTCAAGACCCTGGTCCGCAGGCACCTTCCTCAGACTCCTGATGTGGAAGCACTTTCCTGCTTCCTCATGTGAGTGTTCTCTTCAGGCTCCCCCTTGAGCTCTGTCAGGAGGAAAAGCATGGGTTGGAAAGAGGAGGCTGGGATGTAGGGGATCTGGAAGGAAGGTCCTGAGGGTGAGGGGACAAGCTGAGACCCTTACATTCCCAGATGTACTCCCCTCACACCAGGGAATAAAATGTGCCTTATGTCAGGTGCCCATCACAGGCCTGTGAGTGCAGGCGATCTTTGTTTCCAATGATCATCACCATCACACGGAGGACTCAAGGTCAGAGGAGGTTCCTGGGGGTAATGTGGGCCAGGAATCGAAGTTGGCTGTCTGACTCCATGCCTCCCCCAGTCATTTCACCTTCCACCATAGACCTGATTGTTCTCAGCACAAGGGACGTCCCAACCACAAGTGGGTTTAGTGGTGCTGGCCCCAACACAGAAATCTATGGCTACCCATACACATTGTCATGAACTCCTGATCAGGACCCTCTGGTGATGTCACACTCGAGGGGAAGCTGTCTTTGGATACTGCATGGGCATGTTCAACTTTGCCCCAGTTTGTAACTGCTCCCAGGCCATTCTGTGCACTGTCTTCAGTCAGCCTGGGACACCATACATGACGCTATGGAAAATTTGTGAAAAAACAAAAAGGCATTCCTTTCTCACAGTTCTTTAGTCAGGATTCCCAGGTAAAGGGTAACTGACCTAAAATCCCATGATTGCTCTCTCTTCTCCTTGCTTGAAAAGACAGCTGGCTCACCTGTGTCCTCACAGTGTCTCCTCCTTCTCCCAGAAGAACACTAATGCCCTCATGAAGCGCCACCCTCAGGATCTCATCTAACCTTCTAAGCACTAAATGCAGTCTCCAGATACCATTCCATTGGGGGTTAGGGCTTCAACAGGTGAATGTTGGGGGATAAAAACATTCATCACATAGTACACCTCAATGATATTTGAGGAATCCAATCACAATCATGCTGGTCAATGCAGCCCTTGGTGTTAAAGTTTTGTATAAGTATCCTGGAGTCCCAATGTCAATACTTTGAGTTGAACATCATGGGGCAAATATAACAAAGGTAGGAAATTATGTTGTTGGTCTACTGATAACGGAGGGTGACCTTGTGGACACTGATCCTGATGAATTCCAGCCCAGTGCTTCGGTCTCTGTCCCGACGAGAGCCCACCATGACCATGGAAGAGGGCCTGAGGAAGGGTTTGCAGGAATGGCAGCGCACCAGCAACTTTGATCGGATGGTCTTCTATGAGACTGCAGAAAAGTGAGCCAGTTTTCAAGGCCCAGAGCCTACTGATGGGGGATCATGGTTTGCACAGCAAGGTCTGGTACAGCCTGTCACCTACCTATGTTTTGGCTCCGAGGCATCTAGCTCTCCAAATAGCGGCTCCTTCTAGCTTGAGGCCTGGGCATTCTCTCGGCAACAATCCCAGAAACTCCAGGCTTCATACTCTTGATTCCAACTCTGCCTTGAGGTTCAGGGTCAGGATGGGGAGGAGGTACCAGCCCAGCCAGAGGGTCTGCTGCTGCTTTGCTGGCTCTGCAGAGGGGAAAAGTTGCATTAGATTCACTCGGGCCACCTGCCTGGGAACTGGTACATCCATTATAACTCATCAAAGTGGCCACTACTTCAAGCTGATGTTGCAGAAGAGGGTGGTGGTGGGGAGTGCATTGTCAGGGCCAGCCACCACCTCAGGTGCCCTCAGGACATGTCTCTGGTCCTTACTGCCTTTGCTCTATGTAATCCCAGCCTTTCTAACAAGGGAAGGGAAGAACCCACCCTCATTGGAAGCAACCCCATGTTCTCAGCTTAGCTTCCACTTCCACATGACCCTGCCTGTAACTTGGTCTCCCAGGCGATCCTTTCAGGGCCCAAGGTCCCAGCCTCAGTACCCCTGAATTGGGTCAGGACCTCTGGTGTTCCCTGATATAAATCACATCCCTGACCAGTTTCTACAACTAAACTGATCATGTGCTTCCTGGCAGAAACAGGAGAGAGCCAGAACAAGGATCGGCTAGGGGCCCTGCCTGGGTCCCTCAGATCTGATTCCCTTAAGGTGCTAGTTGATGTAGTGTTTCCCGAGAACTGTAGTTCTTCCTCTGTAGCAGCTCCCTCCTGTCACTGGCCAGACCTACTCCAGGACGCAACTCCACATTCCTGCCACTAGCTCCTGACTGGTAGCTTAGAATACTCCATAGCCTAGAATCCCACACCAGCACCTGCCTGGTATGGCTAATCTGATTCTCAGCTCAGCCTGTGCCTGCCTTACCCAAATCCCATCAAGGTTCATGGAGTTTGAGGCTGCAGAGGAGATGGAGGATCCAAGGATGCAGTTGTCAGGGGTCTTCCAGTGCCGACCTCCTCCTGCAACTCCGAGGCTGGAAATCCGAAGGCCTCCAGTCCCTGAGGCTGTCCAACAGCCAGGTAGGGTACCCACATTCACACAGTAGTCCATGATAGTGTCCAAACAGTGAAAAAGGCCAAGGCAAGTTGTTGTCCCAAATAAGAACTTTCCCTTCAGTATTGGAGATTCACTCTTACAAGAAAAAAAAGCCCCTAACACCTGAGGTCCCTGCCACCCAGCTATGAACTGTGTATTGACTGGGCCAAGTACAGATCTCCTTTCTCTCCTTGTCTATCCAAAGAAACAACACAAGATCTGCCTGGGACTTGGGTCCTGGTAGGGTAGAGTGCATGCAATACCAGTCACTACAAATGTCCTCCCACTTGACTCTCCTAGATGTTGCATCTGGTGCACTATTATATCCCTCGGTTCCTGGGTCAGGTTGTCCTCATTCATGGCATACCAGGTTAGGTCCCCTGAACCCTGCCTACTCCCAAGTGTTTGGGATGAACATGGAATCCTCATTCACACACCACTCTGGTCCTCCCTGTCCTAGTGTGCACCTCCAGAAAGACCAACCCTAAGGTATGGTCTGCCCACTCATTAGCAGCCAAACCCAAGGCACCAGAGACCAAGGTGCCTGAGACCAAGGCACGCAAGACCAAGGCACGCAAGAACAAGGTGGCCAAGACCAAAGGGCCTGAGAACAAGGCGCCTGAGGAGATCCCACCTGAAGCCATCCAAGAGTACATGGACATCATGGATGAGCTATTCGGGCCTACGAACTTTGCCACGTGGGAGCCCTCCTACTTGTCTACAGAAGAGCTTGCTGCAAACTTGGGAGAGGAAGGACTAGAGCAACAGCCAATACAGGATGATTTATACCCAGATCCAAGTCTCCTGAGCTATGTTGATGAGAACTTTGTCACCAAGGTGAGCTGGGCCTACAATCTTGGTGTATACAAGGTTTAGGCACTCATGGAATTGAGTTTCCTGGCTTAGAATCTCAGATTTTTTTTTTTTGTGTGTGTGTGTGTGAGAGAGAGAGAAAGAGAGAGAGAATGTGCATGCACACGTGTGCACTCATACATGGGTGTAGCTGGTAGTTGGGATATAACAACCCCATGGTGCAGATGAGCATGGGATTATTATTGCTTCCTCTTTCTCCTAGAAGTCCTCCTGACTTGGGGCCATTTCCTCCCAAGGTCACTCACACTCTCTTCCTTCTCATCCCAGGCAGAGAATATGATTCATCCTCACTTCCTGGAAGAAATGCTTTCCTCCAAACCATATATAAGTATCTTGGCCCTAACAAAAGAACTGGAGCAGCAGGAAAGACTCACCACTGACCAGGTAGAAAGCAGAAGGAAGGTCTCCCAGTAGACCAGGGGTAGGTGGTACAGAAGAGAGGCAGGGACACCTGATAAAGAAGTGCAGGGATACCAGGAACAACAGGGGTTGGGAAGAAACAAAAGTAGACAAGGAGAAAGGGGCACCAGGTAGAACAAAGGAGGTAGAGACACGAGGTTTACCAGGGTTTCAGAACAGACACCAAGGCACAGAGCAATACATGGCAGACTAGGAGACAAAGGGACACAAGTATACAGGAAACGGAGTTACCACAGGTGGAGAGGGGAGCAAGGGATAGCAGTAGATGAGGAAGGCACAGGACCTTACTCATGTGGCCCACAGGATGTTATCATTATCCTGTCTGTGGTGGCTCCCTGAGTCTGTTCCAGGACACAGAACGTAGGATGGAAAAAAAAAAGGAAGGAGACATGATAGCCATGGAAGGGTTCAGGATATCAAGCAGAAAGGGAGCCCAGGAGTGTGGCCAGCAGACACTCAGTGTGTTTTTATGAGACCAAGATGAGTAACAGATCCACTTTCCACTGAAATATGATTGTCCTGATCCCTGTGGCCCATTTCACGCATGAAGAAGGGTTGGCCAGTGCCCATATCCTCCTTCAGCTTGTGAAGAAGCACCTTTGCAGGTGCCTCAAGGTCATGATATGTCCCAACAGGACACAAGAGCTTCCGAGGCAGCTGCAAAACAAGGTGCAGAGAAGCGGAAACATCACACTGATCAAGGGGCCAGCATGGAGGACTGGTCCACAGAGGTGGCTTCCCAGGTCGTGAAGAGGAGCAGGACCACCGAGCCAGAGTTGCTGGGTTCAAAGGACACTGCTATCCTCCAAGGCTGTCACGGGTCTTCCTCATTGGGGACCATCCACTCCAACCATCCTTCCCAGAACCGCAGATCCTCTTCTTTAAACCTGGGGAACAAAAGTGTTGTGGGTCCCAGAGAAGCCACTTGTTCTGGGCGGCCACATAAGACAGCCAATGGCTGCAGTGTGGACGATGACCTCCAAAGCCTGGATTTCCTCCTCATCTCCCAGCACCGCCTGCTGCCCTGGGAACTGTCCCAGAGCCAGGCCCCTCCAATAGAAACCCTGTGCTCAGGAGATCAAGCAATCCAGGCCCCACCTCCCCAGAGAGGACTCCTCAGCTCCCACCCTCCTCCAGGTGCCATGTCCATGAAGAGTGCTCTCACTGGACGCACATGCTTCATGAAAAACACGCCCTGCACTGGGCCTCCCCTCCAGGTCACTAGAGGGCAACATGTGGATCTGGAGCTGGCTCAAACCTCACAGCCTCAGAAGAGGAAGTGCACATCATCAGGCAACCTAAAGAAGAAGAGGCCCTGAGGACAGTCATGTTGACCGGTGGCCTCTGGGGTGGCTGCCCCTGAGGCAAGATCTCACCTTGCTTCATTCTGTGTTGGAAGGTCCAAAGGTTCTTCATCACATAGGACAGTTCCTGTGGGTTCTCAGAAAAATGTAGGGAGTGGGAGGGTATAGTAAATGTAGAAAGAGGGTAGGGGGAGGTACTGAGAGGGGAGGGTCACAATGTTCAATCCTGGGTGGGAAGCTGTACCTTGTTTGACTGTCACTGGGAATAAAGGCAGTTTGGTAGGAAAAAAAAATCTCCAGCTTCTGCCTTCTGCCATGTTTTCTGTGCACCTCCATGCAGTGAGAACTGAGAGGTGATAACTGGGGTTGCCAGGACCCAGGGTGCACAAGTGTCCATCTATTGGGTCTTGTTTCCAGATTTAGATGAGTCCTCCCCCTAATCCTGAGAGAAAACAGACAAGATTCCAAAACCCAACTCATCACCCCATGGAAAATGCCTCTCTTGGTTTAGGGGATCTTCTCTGTGTATCCCTCCATGATCTTTGCCTGTTAAACATCTCCCTTACCAATCATCTGAGGGCCTGCTATGAAGAGAAATAACAATGAGGCAAAGCACATCTCCCTTGGTATTCACAGTTCTGAGGTCTGTGGCTCTCAGATCTTAGTGTTACTAGTTCTGAGATTGAATGTGAGGGACCCTCAGCTCCTAGTGATCGAAACTGCCATGTTGCCTTCTTGGGATCAGTAGCCAGCCACTTCCATCAGTTCCCTGGAGATCATCTGACAACTGCACCTAGCAGTTCCTGCAGTTCTCCACTGCTTTTGATTAAAAAGGTGAACTCAGGCATGCACAGTGTCCTTCCAAGATACCCACAGTATTTCTGCTTAGGCATGGTTAGGGCAGGGGCTCCTTGCACTCCACACTAAGGACCATTGAAGGGTCCCAAAGGGTTGAGTCCTGTTGAGCACTGCAGATTGGAGTCATCTGGGGAGGACCTGCTATGGAAGCAAAACACTCTGAGTGACTGTGAGGCATTTGTGGCAGCCATGGCCATCACAGACAGGGGCACAATTTTTTTTTTATCAATTTATTAAGAACATTGGGCCTTTCTGTCTCATTTAGATGGAGAGCTGCTTTTGAGCCTTCAAGCCCCTGTGCAATTAAATAAATTCTAGAAATAAGCCTGGAAACAATTTTTTCCTAGACAGCTTCTTTCTCCTCTCCTGAATGATGATGGACAATATTATTCAACTGATCCCCAGCATGGCTGTGGTCTTCCTGTGTAGGCTTCCTGATGAGAGGACAAGGCCGGCCTTTATACCTCTCCCCCCTACAGTTCTGACCGCAACTCACTGGGGACCCAACAGGCTGCAAGTCCTGACTTCATCCCAAGACAGACCCACCCTCCACTCATGCAGTGCTCTGACCCTCCCATATGTAGTATTGGCCCCACCCCAACCCCAGCCTGACCAATACTGAGTGTGATGGCCCAAATGTAATTTAATCAAGTTCTCCTACAAATCAATGAGGAAAAAAGAAGGCTACATATCACATGGTCTGCCAATCAACAAAATGTGGAAGTTTACCAAGGAGAATACTAAAATTGCAGGGAGGCCAAATTTTAGTGCCATTTGTGAGATAAAGAAATGGGGTGACTTCAGACATGCACAAAAGTGATTGGAAGTGAAGTTGTTTGTGGTCTGTCATGTGCAATCAAACTCCATGGTTCTTCATAGGACCCAGGTTCCATGCCATCAGAATCAGGGTCACAAATTGTTATCAAGTACCTATTGACAACTTTGAGCCCTCCTGTCTCAGTTGGATAGAGACCTGCTTTTGAGCCTTCAGGCCCCTCTGACATTAATCAGGTTTCTAGAAGTAAGCCTGGAAATAGTGTTTCTGAAGACAGCTTCGTTCTCCTCTACTGAGTGATGCTGGACAGTGGGGATGGATGGAAAAGTGTGGCATGGAGAAAGGAGGCTGGGATGTAGGAAAACTAGAGGGAACATCCTGAGGGTGGAGGGATAAGCTGAGAGACCTACATTCCCAACCAAGTTCATCACACCAGGGAAGGAAATGGACCTTATCTCAGGTGCCCATCACAACCCTGTGAGTGCAGCAATCTTGGTGCTCAATGAGCATCACCATCACTCAGGGGATGTAAGGTCACAGGAGGTTCCTGGAAGTAATGTGAGCCAGGATTTAGAATTGGTTCTCTGACTCCATATGATTGTCCCTCACTTAGTATTTTCACCTTCTAGCATAGATCTGATTGTTCATGGCAGGCAACATCACAACTAGTGTTGGAGATACGGGGGGAGACACCAGTATAGATCTCTCTGGACACCCAACCACATTGTTCCGAGGAATTTCTGCTTAGGATATTGAGGTGGTGCAGAATTCATGAGTGAGTACTCATTCCATTTGGATCCTCCGTGGAGATGTACATCATTGTCTCAGGCTTTAACCCTGCTCCCAGGGCACTCTGTACTCTGTCTCACTCAAATAAGGCTGCCATATGTACTGCTACAGAATGGGAAGCTGAAACCACAGGCATTCATCTCTCACAGTTCTGAATTTGGGAAGCCACAGAAAGATGGTGCGAGATTTAATGTCCAGTGAGTTTTTCCCTCCAGGCTTGAGAAAATGGCTACCTTGCCTGTGACCTCCAATGGCTAAGAGAGCTTTAGCATCCCTTCCTTTGTCTAGAAGGGCACTAGTACTATCATGGGAACTCTACCCTGATCACATCATTAAAATCTTAAGAGCCACTGAAGCCACCATCTCATGGAGGTTAGGGCGTTCACTCATGCATTCTGCAGGCCAAAACTTTCAGGTCACAATACACAAAAACATCAAGAACTCAAAGAGAAATCAGATTCCAGTATAGTACTTGATGTTCGCTCTAGTATATAGAGCATGTCCTGGATGCAGGGAGCCCACATGGGGTGGTCAAAGTGACTGGACAGAAGAGGCAAAGGCAAGGCCTGTGTTGGGTCAGGTCAACTTGCAATGAAGTGTGGGTTGTGGATTGTGACTGATCCTGATGAACCCAGGCCAGTGCTTTGGCCCCTATCTGGACTGGAGCCTACCATGAATCTGGAGGAGGGATTGTGGAGGGGTCTTCAGGAATGTCAATGCATACCTTTGATCAGATGATCTATGAGATGGCAGAAAAGTGTGTCAGATATCTGGGGCTAGGCCTAAGTGCTAGGGAACATGGGTTGAACAGCTGGCTCTGTTGGAGCTTCTCACCCAGCCAGGAAGGGCATCTGGTACCACAGAGAAAACCACTGAACACTTACATCTCCAAGCATTACTTCCCTCTACCTGGAGTGCTGGACACTCTCTAATAGTCCCAGAAGCTCTGACCTCAACGTTCTTAGTTCCACCACTGCCTAGAGGTTCAGGGTTAGGGTGTAGGGCAGTAACCAGCCAAGCTCAGGGGGGTGTCCACCATCAGTGAGGTCTGTTCAGAGGGTACAAGTTTCACTACCTTGGGGTTGGCCAACCACCTGGAAAATAAAGCATCTTCTAGCATATGGATCACCCCTGCTCATGAACAATGCCACAATAACACCCTGATGTTTCAGAAAGATTTAGAGTTCAAAAAACATGATCAGGGAATGCCAGTGTCTCAGATGCCCCAAGCACACACCTCTGGCCTCGTAATCCATGTAATTCTCGCCATTCAAACAAATGAAATACAGCCCTCTTTGGAAGGTGGGTTGGGGTGGGAATCCAAGTTGTTCCACTACTTTCAGCACAGCTTGGACTTTCACATGACCTCTCCTGAGTCTTGTGTTCTTGGTATATAGTCCTAACCCCACCATTCATAGAAAGAGAGTTGTCTTCCACAAATCATATCTTTGACCAGATGCTGATGCTTGGCTTTTCTGTGTGGTTCAGGGCAGGGACATGAGAAGCCTGGAATAAGTGTGGGAGGATCTTAAAGGAATGTGCCTGGTTCACTAAGGACCACATGGTTCTCTTCAGGTGCTAAGTGATGTCAGGAGCACTCAGAATGGTTTCTGCATTGGTAAATAATCCCTCCTGGGACCAGCCCAGCCCATGGTCTGAGCACTACTCCCCATGCCTGCTACCAGCTCCTCATTGCTATGAAGCTACAGCTTGAGTTTTCCAATAAGAAATCTTTTTTTTAATAATCCTATGTCTTGCTTACCTGTCAGGTTTGTAGATTTTGAGGCTGAAGAGATAGAGGACCCAAAGCTTCAGTTGATGATAGATTCCAGTGTCAGACACATCCAATCTCATAGAGGCTCAATCTTCCACATTCTCCAGTCTTTGAGATTGTGCAGCAAGAGAGAGCTAAACACATTCCCATAAAAATTTATGATTAAAACAAAGGTGATAATGGAGTGTGATAGCACACATGTGAACATTTTTTCAGAATAGGGCACTTCTCTTCCCAGTGGAACAGCCCCTGAGCATTTGGGATTCCAGCTGCCCTTGGATTTGAAGTGGATATAGCCTAGTCCAAGGTGCTATCTTCTCTCCCCCTGCCTATGTAAAGAGTCAACACACCATCTGCCTAGGACATGAGTCCATGTGGACCAAGTATATCGAATATGGGTATCTCAAAATGTCCTCCCACATGACATACATTGTCCCACTGATGCAGAGTCTCCACTAATGGTTCCTGATGTCAGAATGTGCAGGGCCATCCTGGACAAGAGTAGATTCCTAAACACTTTCTTTCACTGAATGGCTGGAGCACAGCTAGAACAACCATGTATGCATCACCCTCTTACCCTCTGTCCTAGTGTGAACCTCCAGAAAGACTGGCCCTGAGGCTCACCCACCAGAAGTCTAATACTGCAGGTATCCAGAGACCAAAGTGCCTGACTAGGTCACACTTGAAGTCATAACTGTATAGATGGACATCATGAAGATCTGGTGGGGTTTCCCAACTTCACCATGTGGATAGGCCCACATTTGGCCATAGCGAAGTCCATGGGAAACTTGGAAGAGAATGAAATGGAGGGACATCAAAAAGGGGACAACGTGTATCAAGATCTAAATCTCCTGCCCTAGACTGATGAGCTGTTCTCCAAGAGGACTTTTTCACCAAGGTGGGCTGGGCTGGGGATCCAGGTGTCTACAAGACTTTGGGAATGTCAGCCTGGACTCATGGAATTATGTTTTATTCTTCACATTCTCAGCACTGTTTGTCTGTTGGGTGGGGTAGCTCATGGTCTTGATTTAACAACTCCACGGTGTGAACCTGAAGATATCATCCATGCTTCCTACAAGTCCCAGAGGTGTCTTGGGCTTGGGGACACTTCCTACCAAGGCCACACACAATTTCTTCTTCTCCTCCAGGTGCAGGCTTCATTTTCCACACCCCCATTTCTTGGAAGCATTGCTTTTCATAGGACTACACATGGATATCTTGACCCTAACCAAAGAGCTGGACCAGGAGGAAGGACTCACCCAGCAGAATGGCCATCAGAACTTCAGTCTGACACCAAGACAGGTGATACCTCCCATTCATTTTTACACATCCCCCGAGTCCCTCTCTCTACCCTCATACCCAATACAGACTGAGCATGGGCCATTTCTGTTCTGTAGCTGGTGAAAATGCAACTATTGCCCTCAAAGTAGAAATTATCAGTGTAGGTGCCCCAAAGTTATGCTTTACCCTGACTAAAGTGCTTCTAAATCAGTTGCCAGCCAAGGTATAGAGGGACATAGTGATAGCACTGGACATGAGTCCTATATGGAGATCTGGCCCACCAGGGGTCACCTCATAGAAAATTAAGAGATTCAGGGTCACATAACCCTAGGTCCTATAATGAAAGCACACTGGTATCATCCTGCACTGTTGTGAGTCTTCCTCAATGGGTCCCATCCAGTCCTCAACTCTTCTGTGGACCACAGAATCTCTTCTCTAAGCCTGGGCCAGAGAAGGGCAGTGGGTCCCAGCAGAACTTCTCCTACAGGAGCCACATGAGAAAGCAGAGGTGTTTAGTGAGGACAACCATGACCCTCCATACCCCGGACATCCTCCTGGCTTCCCAGCACCTTCTGCTGTGCTGCAACTCTCCCAGACCCAGGACTTCACAAAGGCCCCTTCATCCCTGGAGGCTGAGCACTACAGGCTACTCAGCCCCAAAGAAGAGTCCTCATCCCTATCCCCCTCCTGATGCCAATCTAGGAAGTGAGCTACAGCTTGACACTCAATGCATGCAGGAAAGACACCCTACTCTGGGTCTCATCTCCAGGTCTCTGGAAAGAAACATATGGCTCTGGGGCTGATTCCTATTGCCCAGCATCTCAGAGGAAGTGTCAGTCATCAGACCCCAGAGGAAGAAGAAGAGACATTGAAGACAGTAGCATAGGTATCTGGTGAGCCAACCTCTCAGGAAGGGTCTTGGTGAGATCTCACCTTCACTACATCCTGCAACACAAGGGGCAAAGATCCTTGTCATTCAGAACTGATCCTGCTAGTCCTCAGGAAAGGGAGGGCAAGGAGAAGGCACTGGGAATGTAGGAGGAAGGCCAAAGGTGGGAACTGGAATGGGAGAAGGAGAGAGCAAGCTATACATGGGGCAAAGCTATACATGGCGGGAGTTGACTGTCAAGAGTGAAGAAAAAGCATTTAGTAGAGAAATGTTCTCATGGCTACTGCCTTCTGCTGTGGTGTCTGTGCTACTCTGTGGGGTGAGGACTGAAAGGAGGAGGTATCTGCAGATTCCATTCCTCAGGGTGCACAGATGCAGGGCCAAGCCCTTGCCTCCATATTTAGCCTGCACCTTCCACTGATGCTAGAAGAAAAACAGACCAAAAGCTTAACAGAAACCCAGTCATTATGTTGTTTACATAGCCTCAGTTAATTTAAGGGGCCTTCTCTGTACATCCCTTCATGAACTGTGTCCCATAACCATCTCTGTTACCAACAGGCTGAGGGTTCAAACCTCCATCTGGAGAGCAACCACAAATAGGAAAAGTGCACCTCCCTTAATATTATCAGTTCTGAGTTTCCAGGGCCAACATATCTCAGATCTTAGCATTCACAGCCCTAAGAGTGAATGACAGTGACCCTCAGTGTCCAGTGAGAGCAGCTCTGCCATTGTGTTCCTGACAGGAGGAGCGAGTAGCTACTGAGAGTTCCCTGGAACTCTTTCAACAGCCAGACCTAGTAGCTCTTAGCAGCTCTCCATTGCTCTCTGTCATTCTCTTTCATAACTGTCCTCAGGGTGACTTTCCAGGTCTGCTTTCTGTGCCAGCAGCCTTTCCTTTAACCAGTTCTTAGTAAAATCAGCTCTACCTGCTCTACTTGAGATAAAAGGCATGCATAGGTTAAGTATAACAATGTAATTGAGGCCTCACTAGGAGTTATGCTGCACCACAAGGGTAAGTGATACAGGCACTTTTTGCATAAGGAGATTGGGAAGGAAGCTCATTTACTTAAAAAGAAAAAAAAAAGGTGGGCTCAAGCACACACAGTATCCTTCCAGGAAACCATGGGACTTCCCTGAGGTATGGGTAGGAAGAGGCTCCTCATACAGCAGACGAAAAACAGCTAACGAGATTCAAAATGGTGGTATCATTGAAAGAGATTGAAGGATGGAGTCATCTCAAATATACTTTGACCAAATATAATTCTAGGTCACAGTGACATAATTGGGTCAGCCATGGATGTCAGGGAAACCAATTTTTTTCTTTCCTTTTTTTTTTTTTTTTTTTTTTTTTGGCAGTGCAGTTTATTGAACTCTGGACCTCACACATGCTAGGCAAGCATTTTATCACTGAGCCACAACCCAAGCCCCCAAAGTTTTCTTCAAATGCCTCTTGGAAAGTGTTGGCCCTTTCTCTTCTGTCTCATGTAAGAGAGATGTTTGGAGCCTTCAGTCTTTTAAACCATCATAGAATTTTCTAGAATTGGCAATGGGGATGGCATTTTACTTAGATAGCTTTTTTTCTGATCCTGTGGAAGAGGCTAGATATCCAGGCTGAACAAATATTCAGCATGACATGGCTTCCTGCATAGGTGGACAAGGCTTGGTTTCTAGGGAAAGAAGTCATGGCACCCTTTGAAACTTCAGTTAAGAACACAATCAAGATACATTCTACCTGTTGTCATTACTCCCCAGGTGGCAAGCCAGACAGGCATCCTACAGGTCACTGATAACAATTTCAGCAAACAGGGGAGTGATGGACCACGTAAGTTGGAGCATCATTCAAGAACTGAGGTGAGCTGGAGCAAGCTGATCCATCACGCTGCAAGATCCCCACCTACACACATGGGTGATGGCCACTGCAGAAGCACACTGTACACAGGCCCTGAAGTTCCTGACACACCACTAAGCATGCACAATTCAATGACTCAAATTAATTTTTCCCAAACCATACAGTAAATGAAAGTGAGGAAATCCAGAGTGAGATTGGGGCTATCTAATAGTGTTAGGGCTTTTCCAAACCCTAGTTAGCATAAATTGGGACCAATAGCATTTGTATTTTTCCAGAGCCTTACCAGCATAAGCTTGGACACATCTATAAACCCCTAGACTAGCACACTTGGTCAGAGAAAGCCAGCTATCAGGTCCCCTCTTGCACTGCAAGAGTTCTATACCTGTTCTTCCATAAATCCTACTGTTACACTCACTCTTCCTGGTCTGCAGAGTTCATTCTTTGAATTTGCAAGAAAGATCCCAGGAAAAGGAATTGATGGCGAGCCACTGGGTTCTGCATTTACATAGAAGGATATAACCCACCTCTGAGAGGAGCACAAATTCTTAGCTACAGAAATCTGCACTTGACACAGACTTCACCTGCCAGCAGAAGCAGAAAAACCCCAGTTTCACATCTAACAGGGTAGAAAATCAAGATTCTTCTTTGTGTGCCCAAATTGGGGCTTCTATGGAGGTGACTGAAATGGAGCTACAAACTGTCTCCTTCATTTCTGGAGTTCTATACTCCTTTTAGATATAACTCTCTCTTTCAAAAATAATTAATGTCTGTCACCCACCTAAAATTCAGTAGAGCAGCTGCTAGTCTAAAGCCACAGGTGTCAGACTTACTGGAGGAGGCTTGTTCAATCTCTTTTGTCACTAAAGTAGGAATGTTGGTCAAGCTCAGCTTCAACCTCTCTCTGAGGAATACAACAGGTCAATGGATCCATTAAGTGTTTGCTTTTTTTTCCACTTCCAGACTGTCTGGACTCAATGGTGGGAAGGGGTCCCTTACCTGATGTATCTTGGATCCTAACACAATGTCTTAGTCTGATCCAAGGTCTTTGAAAAACAGTAAGACACTAATCCCCAGAGGGTGAGCCACATTGTCTATTGCTCCAGTTTTCTTCCCTTCCTTTCCTTTCTGTGTCTCTCTCACACATGCGCTGTAAACATCATGTAGATTCTGATTTCTTATACTCATTTAAACCCCAATTGTTTCAATAGAACACATGAATGAGGTTTTGAGGAATTTTCAATCCTTAGTGCACCTGTTAGGACCCAAATCCCATGCTGTCTCTGGTGAGCTTCACTCAGGAGCAAGGTCCCATTCTCTGGGTTTCCAAACCCAGCCAGTTCAGAGAAGAACCCTGCCAGTTCATCCCTCTCCTAGTCTAGACTTCAGTTTAGGAACTTTGCCTCCACCAGGGGAGAGAGCCAAGAAACGTGGGTTTTTTTTGTTGTTGTTTTTTATTTTTATTTTTTTTTTAATTTTCCCACAGCATGGAGGGGATTCTGGTGCACGGAACCCAGGAAGAAGGAGACACAGCATGACAATCCACAATTCAAAGTCTCTTAAACCATATTAGATTTAATGTTTGTGGTAATACAACAGGACTTTAGTGGCCCAAGAATGAGTATGGTAACAAATATATTAGGAAAGACTAGAATCTTCTTTAGGGCACATGACCTAGAGGGACATGGCTCTCTTTTAGCATAATAACTAGGTTCCTCAAGGACTTGTAACTCTGTTTATACTGCCTCCACAATGCATGGCAAAACAGTACATAAAAACAGAAGATCACTCCTTTTAAGAGGGAAATGACATAGGAAAGGAATTTTGAATAATGCATTGGTCAGCACAACTAATATGACCATTCCCAAACCTATGAAGGCCTCGAAATGTGGTCACTCATGTCTTGAGGATCATAGTACTTTGTGGTGCTAAGATCAACTACTCCACCTAGCAGGATTCAAGGGGTGGTCATCCATGGCTTTCAGGTCCACATGGCACTGAGGGATACCTCAATATGACAATGGAGGGATGTCAAAGGATGTCTTCTTCCCCTTTGTCTTTCAGATGGGTTATACTACACCTGGCACAGGACTCCTTGAAGAAGTATTTTGAAACATTGGTATTCCTTTGACACTCAGACCCTAAAGAAGAAGTGTCTGGTATTTTTCTGAGCCCAAGCTTGGCCTGAATACCAGCTGGAAAGATGTGGAAAAATAACCTCCTGAGGGAAGTATAAACTGTAATCCAGTTTACACTTAAACATAGATTGTAAAAGGGAGAAAAAAGTGGCCACAGGTACCCTATACATAACAATTTTTGTCTTTGCCTGGAGACACAACCCAAAATAATCAACCAATGTAAGTTAGATTCTTCACTCTTGGCTACACTAAAAAAATGCAATCCAAAGATTCTCAAGCTATATTAGCACCAATATTTGCAGCAAATAGAATAGAACTTTACTGGCTCTAAGTATGAGTATGATGGCAAATATATCAGGAAAGGCTAAAATGGAAAGCAGTTTCCTCTTAGAGAAGGATCAAATATAGAAAAGCCTTTTTCTAAACACTTATGCCCTCCTTACTCAGGGTTTGCCAACAGAGCCCCAACATCCTGAGGGAATAGAGAATCAGGAGGAATGCACTTCAGCCTCCTTCCTATACCTACAAGTCATAGGAAAGAGTCCCAAAAGACTCATTATAATACAGGTCACTTTTCTCTGCAAGACTTGAGACAAATTGAAAGTGACTTAGAAAGATTCCCAGATGACCTTGATAAATATACAGAGATATTTCATGGCATTAACCAAATTTTGATCTACCTAGGAAAGACATATGATGTTAATGAACCAAATTCTCTCTAGCACTAAACACTAGGATGCTTTATGGGTGGCTGAATCCTCTGGGGATGAATGATATATAGTGCAAGTCCCAGGAGGCCTACTCCTTCTAACTGAAATGGACTCAGAAGAAACATAGCCAACAAAGCAATAGGCAGTTCTCTAGGAGGATCAAAAATGGGATGCAGATGGTCACATGGGGCAATGGAAGGGAAAGGACTTTCAGAACTGTGTGGTACAGGGCTTTAGGAAAACCCATACTAAATCTCTAAATTATTTCAAACTCTCTGGTAACACAGGAGAATGCAGAAACTTCCTCAACCATTTTAGAAAGACTCAGGGAAGGATTAATTAAATACACCTCAATGTACCCTGTTTCCCCAGCACAACAACCTAAAAAACAAATTCATAACTCAATCATTAGGAAAAAATTACAAAATCTACTGCAAAAAGGAGACAACACTTTAGATAGTCCCTTAAAAAATGCCACTTGGGTGTTTTACAGTCATGACCAAGAGGAGGAGGAGGAAGAAGATGAGGAGAGAGAGAGAGGGAGAGAGAGAGAGAGAGAGAGAGAACAAAAGAAAGGCAACTGCCCTTATGACAGCCCTACAGATGGCTAAACCCAGTAGACAAGGTCCCCAGAGTGGTATTGCTCCCACCATCGCTTGCTAGAACTGTGGCCAAGAGGGAAATTACAAGAAAGACTGCCCATGAAACAAAGCGATGCCACCAACACCCTAACCTGTCACTGAAGTGGATCACAGGTGGTTAGAATACACACACAGGCAAGGACCAGTGGACAAATCCCTCACTTCAAACAGTCCAACAATAGGAATGATGGGTCCTGGGGAATCCTTCTTAGGTTCCCAACTATTCAGACTGTTTTATTTCTGTACAGGAGCCCAGGATGATCTTGACTGTCAAGGAAAGGAAAATTAATTTCTTTCTTGACACTGGTACCATTTTTTCTAATTCCTCTCAAACCCAGGCCTCCTCTCCTCTCACAGTACAACCATAAAGTGAGTGTCAAGAAAGCCTGTGACTGGATATTTCTCCCAACCTCTTAGCTGCTCTTGGGAAGATCTTTTCTCACATGTCCTTTTGATAATTCCTGAAAGTCCCACTGCCCTATGGAAAGAGATATTTTGACCCACCTAAGCATCACACTTCTCATATGACAGCAGAACTAGTACTTTGTCCGCCCCTAGTAGAAACTGAGATTAACCTAGAAGTCTGGGCTACACAGTGAGAAAAAGGTGAGAAGCAATAGGACGTGCCCCTGTCCAGATTCATCTCAAAGATTCTACACCCTTTCCCCACCAAAACAAGTATCCCCTGAAACCAGAGACTAAACAATGTTTACAAGCTATAATAGGTAACTTCAAGTGACAGGGCCTCTTGAGATGCTGTTAAAGTTCATGTAATACACCCACAGAAGTCCAATGGGGAATGGAGACCAGTACAGGACCTCAGATCAACAAATGAGGTAGTGGTTCCCATACATCCTTGGTCTTCGATCCTTACACCTTGTTATCGCAGATTCTTAAACATTCCAAATGGTTCAATTTTAGACTTAAAAGATGCAATTTCCTGTATACCTCTACATGCATATCCTTACAACCTGGTTGTTTTGAGGGTCCCTCTGACAAGTCCATCTAATTGACCTTGACTCTTCTACCCCCGCCTCAGGAAGACCTGAGCCTGGCAGGCCAAACCAAAGTGAGCTGAGGCAAGCCGATCTGCTATCCTTCTGCAACAAATCCTGCCCACAGTGGGGATGCCCACTGCACAACTTTTCCAAACCCCAATTAGCATAAACTTAGACCAATAGTATTGGTTCTCCTTCTAATTAATAAAGACAATAAATATTTTTTACTCAGGGGAAAAAGTGAAGTTGAACCAATGGAATTCCCAAGTGCAAAACAATTTCTGACTAGCTACATGCATTTTTTAGAATATTTATTTTTTAATTACAGATGGACACAATATCTTCATTTTATTTTCATGTGGTACTGAGGATCAAACCCAGTGCCTCATGCATGCTAGGCGAGTGCTATACACACCTCTGAGCTGAAAGTTCAACTCACAACCCTGCATTTCCATGAATTCCAAAGAAAATGTGCAGTGTGAGAAAGGTTGTCTAGTGTTGCATTTCACATGGTGTAATACGGAAATGACACATTGAGATATCATAAAACAGTGCATAAATACTTTTCTCTCTTTACTGAATTCAAGAGGTTTAAAGATGTATGAAGTTTTGAAGCATTTTGGTGATGGATTTCCATGATAGAGAGTTGCTGGCCCAGGGTGCCAGGAACATATGGGGAGTGCTGCTAATGCTACAATCTGAGAGCCACTGGCACTCCAACCTCAGAACTGCTAATACTAAGGGAGCTAGATGTACTCTGCCTATTTGTGATTGCATCTCAATTAATCCAAAGAAGCCTAAGATGTTTGAGAACCTCTTCTCTCCTGATGCTAATTCTGAATTTCCTTCCTGCCCCATATATACCAGGGTATGTAGGTTTTAATGCTTAGTGGGTGAGCAACATGCAGAAAGGGCACTAAGAGAACAACTTCCTCTGTAAGCACCCCAAACAAGTGTTCATGCAGGTTTACTCATCTGAGAGTTCTTCAGTACTTCCAAATAATGTCCCCTCTGCACATCACCACATGAGCCTACATCTACCTGGAGAAGGCCACATTTTCTTGCAGCAGTGCACTTTGTGCTTACTTCTGAATCTAGGCCTCAGGGCCCTCTTCTGTATATTGACAATTCTTCTTTATTTACTTTCCCTTGTTCCTTGAAAAAAAGCTCTATTACATCTTGTGGTTCTCATTTACATTTTCAGTGTTATCTGTACTTCACATATGAGACCACACATACATATATACATATAGATTCATATGTCTACTTATACACATATATGTGTTTTAATTCAAATTACAAGGGTGAATATTGTTTACTGGCTATATCATGAATGATATGCTCAATAGAATAGTGGCTTTCTGGGGTGGAATTTATTTCTGGTTACCATGGGCCTGCCATGGAATCAGGGAGAGTGATTAAGGAATAACTGTAGGAAGTAAGAAAATTGTTTGTGAGAAAATATTTATCAAAATACTGCCCAGTCTGGGTCAAAATATCTTTGAGACTTAAAACAACCCTTGTATTCCCAATTATCTAGATGCATGACTCTGGATGAGAAACCTTATTACTCTAAGAAAGATAAGGGCATATTGTTCAATGTCTACTTAAGAAAAGGCCAAGGGGCTGGGGTTGTAGCTCAGTGCCAGGGTGCTTGTCTAGGATGTGTGAGGCCTTGGGTTTGAGCCTTAAGAGTAAATCAAACAAACAAACAAATAAATCATGTCCATCGGCATCTACAGAAAAAAAAAAAAAAAAAACTTAAAAAAAGAAAAATCCAAGATGACAACAGAAAGTTTTCTCAGAGAAAAGACCCAAGAGCCCTACAAAAAATTGAGATAAACAATAATGTGAAAGAACTCTTGTCAAATTGAGTAATAAACTCCACTCCATAAAAGATAGCATTAAATTATCTGCCCTGCAATATCTAAGGAGTGTTGTACAGCAGGCATTTTGATCTTTAATCTACCTCATTACATTAGTCATCTTTCTGTGGCTTTGAAAGCATATGTAAGGTAAACCAATTACAAGGAAGTAAACTTTATTTTGACTGAACATTTCAGAGATTTCTTTCTATGTATACTTGGTCAGCTTCATGGTTCTGGAGACTCCATGGAGGCAGAACATCATGGCAGAGATCACATATTGGAGTAATGCTGCTCACCTCATGGCAGCTGGGGAGTAGACAGCATGAAGCCAGGGTCCCTATATCCCCCTCAAGGGCATGTCCACAACCATGCAACCTCCTTCCAGTAGGACCCACCGCCTACTGTTTCATCACCTCTCAATATTGCCAGAGGCTGATGAGGAAATATTTATAGACCTTTCATGGATATTTAAGATCCAAATCACAACACATACCTCATTCTATACTTCCTACATCAGGCTGCATATGCCTAACACTGTATGCTGGTATTTGGAATTCACAGCTGTGACTTAAGCAAGGTCAAACTGGGTCTCACATGTGGACTGGTGTGAATCATACAGAGATATGGGATTCTGACTACATTCTGGCAGTGAATGAACACTATGGTTGTTATCTCTTTGGGAGGGGTAAGCACATTTCATGAGAGGGTGGAAGAGAGAGCCAACTACAAGTGGTAGTAGTTCAGTTTATCAGTCGGTTCTCTGCTTCTCAGGCACATATCATAACTGTCTTTCCTGAACTTCTCTGAAAATTGTTTCAGCCATACTTAATTTTCTGCTTGTCCACCCTGGGAAATGCTGGATTCTATAAGGAAGATTATTCAATGTAACTGTAATAGTTAATTCCATGTACTGATTTGGCTAGGCACAAATACCCAGCAGTTTGGGCCAAACACCAGTTAAATGTTACTGTGAAAGTTTTTGTTTTGGGCGTGGGGTGGGAATTCGTATATCCAGTCAGTGGACTTTGATTAAAACAGATTACCTTCCACTGTCGGAGGGTCTCATCTACTTAATACATGTATGGCCCCAGGAAGCAGACATCAATTGCCATGTGCCTTAAATACATCTACTAACAGACACCTAAATATTTTTCCTCTTCACAACTGTTGCTACTACTTCAAGACAAATACACACACACACCTGAGGTGGGGTAGTTAATACAAACTCAATACACAAGTAACTCTCCATAGGTATCTCATCTTCATATACAAGCTCACACACTCCCAAATATGAAGAAATAACTCTCTGTCTTCCAAAATGCAGAAGCCTGCCATCTTCACACCACACAATGAATATATTCATCCTACTGCTCCACAAAATTAGTAACTGACCAGCCTTCACACACTCAAGTACATGTGCATGGGTAATGAAAATAAAATTTATTCAAAATCCCTTGTACCAAAACATGATGTCCAGAATGTACAAATATCCCTCCTCCATTTCCCAACTATAACAATCACATTGCAAGTGCAGAGAAAACTACCCAAATGCCTTCCTTAACATAGCCTATATGCAAACACATATATATCCAGACTTCCCAGGGTGTGTTCCTGGGAAAAATATATATATACAAGACCACCACAAGTAAAATATTACAAAAACCAGAGCTGACTTTCCCTTGATCTCCAATATCCACACAGAACAAGAAGATGACCATCACCACTTCGTCTGACCCACACTTCTGAACACATACCACATTCTCGTCAGGCAGTCGAAACAGAGCAAGATCCAAATTACGAATGCACATCAACACATTAGGGACCCCACCACCCCATCAAAGGAACAGCCAAAACAACCAGAGCCCTCTGAACTCCTACTAACCCTCCAGGACCAGCACAGCGTCTCATTTTCTCACCCAAATAACCACCCCGTGATCTCATGCCCATCAAAACGGAAGGAAAACTTCCTGGCACCCAGAAATATCCACAGGGGCCCCCAACAGCCCACCAACGCCTACGTGAGACCATATCATCAATTTCACTGCCGCAATACACAAGCACCACAAATTAATAAGACAACATGACTCTCTTTATTGCACACGACTTGTGGTCACAGGGTTCTCCCATCATCATTTAGGTGCTCTGTCCAGACGCGCCCACCAACAGCCCACCTACGATGGCCCGTCAATCACGGGGTGACTACAGCAGACTCAGCACACTTGGCTCAGTGTGTTCCCTTCTGCAAAGTTGCTAAGGACAGGGAAATGAGCGTCCTTCAGCTAACAACCCGGATGCCAGCTGACAGTGTCCCCAACATTCAAAGGTTTCAGGCAGAACAAGAAGATGACAGTCACCACTTTGTCAGACACCTACAGGAGCCTCAGACCTGCTGACCAGGACCGCGCTTCTCAGGCACCAAACAGGTGCCCTGGAGCCGGGTTTCGCACAGGCTGCAAGGGACATGGATGGAGGATGCTTCGACGTGGGCGCCGCACTGGCCATCTCGGCCCTCACTGCCAGGCCTGCTGCGGGCGGCCTGCATCCCTGGGGAGGCAAGGCCGGGCCTGGGCTGTCTGGCAAGTCGCAGGGGCCAGAGGAACGGGCAGGGACATGGTGGGGACGGAAGAGGTTCGCGGGTCCAGTACCTAGAGGCCTATGGGACTGAGTCTGGACGCCGCCATGGGAGCCCAGCTGGCCGTTGGGAACCCACCTTCTGTGCTCGCGCCCGTGCCTTTCCCCGCATGAGCCCCAATGGACGCTGGAGCCGTTGGATGGCAGCCTGTGAGCGCGCCCTTCCATCCAAGCATGTGCTCAGGCGCGAGGGATGCAGGAGGAACACCGGTGGCCCTGCAGGAGGAAGAAATGGGTCGGGAAGCCTGCAAGGTGTCTCGGGCAAGAAGGCTCCCCATAAAGAGAGGCTTACGGGACTAAGTCTGGAGGCCTCCATGGGAGCCCAGCTGGCCGTTGGGAACCTGCCGTCTGTGCTCGCGCCTGTGCCTTTCCCCGCATGAGCTCCAATGGACGCTGGAGCCGTTGGATGGCAGCCTGTGAGCGCGCCCTTCCATCCAAGCATGTGCTCAGGCGCGAGGGATCCAGGAGGGACACCGGTGGCCCTGCAGGAGGAAGAAATGGGTCGGGAAGCCTGCAAGAGGTCTCCGGCAAGAAGGCTCCCCATAAAGAGCCTCTGGGCTGGTCCTTCTTTCAGTGGGAGCACCTGAAATGACAAAGTGATTTTCGCAGTTGCAAACTGGTCATGCCTACAGTAGAGACCACCCTGCTGCAGTCCTTGGAAGCTAAGGAAGCTCTCTACCCTGTGCTCCTTCCCATGGCCAGTTTGCACAAATTGAATTTGACTAGTGTTATTATATGAGCACCTGTGGTCTAGCAGTTGGAAGCAGTGCAAACTGATTGCATGGGGCAAGGGCTTAAGCTCAGTGGCAAAGCACTGACCAAGAGTATACAAGGCCCTGAATTTGACCTTGGTTTAGCAAATAAAATTTGGTCTCCAGCATTCATTACAGTGTATGATTATTTTTTAAAAAATTAAAAAACCTGTGGAATGAGAACATAGTTTTCTGCACTGCATATTTTATATCACTGCTTCAAAAGAAATAACAAAGGAAGAAAGAATGAAAGAAGATTCTTTTTAGTGCCTGAATATCATGGTTTGCCCCCCTCCTGCCATTTATTGAAAAGACTTATAATAAGGTGTTAATATTTCATGAACACCAAACTGTGTGTTTTGCAAGCCAGGGATGGGATAAAAAAAAATCATCACCAACAAAAACAACAAGAAAAAAGCACTTCATACATAAAACACAATCCATACCCCACAGTTTTTTAGAGTATTGACTGTTTATACCGGTGATTTTGTGGCTCATGAGAGCCATGGTTCACTGGTCCTGCCCATCATTGGAAGCAAAGACAATTTGGTTGTTGAAAGAGAGGGCCACCTGTCACACCCCTCTCCTGTAGATTTTAGAAACTACTTCAAAATGACCAGGAGGCACACACCACTTGTGTCACCCCTGAATTGCCTGAAGGGAACTCAAAGTTCTTCTATACCTATTAGAGCTCTTCCTGGAATTTCTGCCCAGCCCCCCCTCCACCCAGGCCAGCTCTCCTTGGCCCCTCCCCCCCTGCAGAATGTCTGGATTCAACATTCCACTGTGGTTTACATTTAAACTTTGGCCAGCTTGGCACAGTTGGACCCTGAGCATCTGTTACAGACAGGTCACTCTCTGGGTCCTGTACTGACGTTTCCCACTGTGGAGACTGTGAGACACTGTGTCAGGTGTCCTGCCTGACCTTCAGAAGGAGGTGAGCCTGGACAGTCAGGGGTCTGTTATCTGAGGGCAGTCACCCCAAAAACCCTTGGGAGTAAGAATGGAGCACTTACCCTGTGGTCAACTGATTGAACAGAAGTAAGGGAAGGAAAGAGCCTTAGACAATACACTTGACATGGCCCAGGAAGCCCCGGGAAGACTGATACTGCTCATGGGGAGGAGGGCTCCTAAGACCCAGGTCCAAACTAATCCGGGGAAGTACACTGGGTCAGCAGAAAGGACAGAGGCCACGGGATTGATTCCTTGTAGAATGGACACAGGTCACTGCATGGTTTTTTAGGCAGTCACAGATGGTGTCACAGTGAGGGCTCCCTGGAGTCAAGATGCTGAGCCCTGTGTCCATTCTTCAGACACATGGAAGCTGCCTGGGATATCATTTGGAGGGGACTGACTGAGAGTCTCAGATCATAAGTGGGCAGGGGTAAGAAGTGTTCTTAGCTAGAAAACTGCCCAATGGGGAACTCAAGGACCACAGATGCAGTGTGATAGTCTCTGTGGGTGAGGCTGCAGGGCACTCCAACTGCCATAGCCCAGGGTCCCTCACAAACTTCCTGCCCAGGAAAACTTCTCCTTCCATTCAGACAGCAGGTGTCATTGATTCCAGAAGGGCAGGGAACCCAGGAAACCTTAGCCAACATAGATTTGGGCCTCTGGGGGATCTTCTGAATCGTTATCACTTTCACACTCTCTGTGTGTAGCCTCAGCTCATTGTTTTCAAGTCAACACAGAAGACTTTTGCTTATCTTCATGGTTTGGTTGGTACTCCATGATAAGGGAGCACATGTGGGGTGTTCTTCATTTTCCAGGATCAGGTTTGAAGATGACTGGGTTCTTTTGAAGACAGGAAGGAGAATAGCACACAGTTAGGAAGGGGCTCTACTCATATTGTCATTGGAACTTAGGCAGCTGTCCTGATTAATACATGCAAGTTTTGAAGTGTGGTACACCTCCCATTCTTTGACCTCATTCTGCATAATGTCCTGGTGAACAGGAATGTGCTCCCAACAACCTTGCTACAGGTAGCAGCTGGTGCAGGCCTGAGTCTCTGTGACACTTTCCTTCCCATTATTAGGAGTGCAAAGGAAAAGGACATCAGAATGGCTCTAATTCCCAGGCCCAATAAAAAAATGACCAGTGTCTGTGAAAACCTCTGGAAAACCCCAATCCTCACCATCCCATCAACTTCATAAACCTCAGTAACCTTTGCTAGTCAGCCCAGGAGAGGATCTCCGGGACTCAGTGTCTATCACATAGACCTCTTCCCTGGGAAAGGAGCTCCCTGCATTATGGCAGGAACCAGTGAGCACTAGGATCACAGATGGCCAGGATCTGTCCCCCATTAGTGTTAGGTGTGGGAAGTGCTGGGAGAAGCACCCACATGCTGGGCAGGATGTGCTCCTGGGTGAACTACAGAATTCCTCAGCCTCTAGCTAGGCAGAGATCTAAATCGGGTGTTTCTTGTTTGTGTGTGGATGCCTAGGAAAAAAGTGGAGGGTTATACAAGGAGTATTAGCAAAAGGAAGGCTGAGGAGGTGATGGGGGAGTAATTTTTAGAACCTGTCACCTTCACAAGTG
This sequence comes from Marmota flaviventris, assembly GCF_047511675.1. NCBI lineage: Eukaryota > Metazoa > Chordata > Mammalia > Rodentia > Sciuridae > Marmota > Marmota flaviventris. The sequence goes on from NC_092513.1 coordinate 60,505,689, forward strand.
ACCCTAAAGTCCCTGCATCTGCCCTGGAGAAGATCCCTTTCCTGTTGGTGAGAATGAGGAGGGGCATGGTGCCACTGAATAGAGTCAAATTGATCCATTTCTAGGGAGTCACCTAGGAGGCCAATGGAGTGTCTCTGCAAAGGATGCACAAGGGGCCTCTCAGAATCAGGGAAAGCTGAGGTGTCACAGTCAACTGGGAATCCTGGTGTACTGAAAATGAGATTTCTCTGGGTAGAACTATGACTAAAGGAACGCAGCATGAAATTCACTCAGGGACATTTGCAAACTGCACAATTTCCCTGTCCAAGGGCCCTGAGCTGTGAGCATTTGTTCTCAGATTTCCACTGAGTAAGAAACTGGGGGTCCTCAATCCTGCTGTCATTTTCCCTCCTCCATTCTCCGCTTTGCTTTGCCTCCACAGCATCTACATCACAGAGACCAGGCATGAATTTCAATCCTGGTGACCACATGTCTGCATTCAGGGGCCTACCCTTTCTTCCAGCTGCCCCTGTGCCAACACACCAGCCATTCTGGGAGTTGCCCCTGGCACCAAGGGTGACTGCACCTATCTCCCAGGGTAACCCTCTAGTGCTGTCCACTTACCCTGGACAATCATATGTGCCAGGGCTGTCCACCTTTGGAAAACATGGGCCACAACTGAGGCCAGTGGGGCCTCCTCATATTCAGAACATTACCCACACTCAGGCACCCCTCAACTGGAGGGCCCCAGGGGCCTTCTGTGGGGGTGTGGAGCATCCTGCTCCATTCCTCACAGCACCTTCTGCCCTGAGGACCACTGTACCTGCCTCAGACAGTGGAGGGATTCAAAACTATGGGATCCACTGGCACCTGGGCCTTCGCCCTCCAGCACCACGACCATTTGCCCAGATGGCCCCCATCATGTTCCCTATGAATGCGCGCCAATGGCCAGGTACAGTGTATGGGGAGGGCGCACTACCCACCTTCCCAGCTGCAGTGCCACTAGATGACTCCAGCAGACCACCCAGCGTGTATGAAAACTTCCGGCGCTGGCAGCGCTTCAAGACCCTGGTCCGCAGGCACCTTCCTCAGACTCCTGATGTGGAAGCACTTTCCTGCTTCCTCATGTGAGTGTTCTCTTCAGGCTCCCCCTTGAGCTCTGTCAGGAGGAAAAGCATGGGTTGGAAAGAGGAGGCTGGGATGTAGGGGATCTGGAAGGAAGGTCCTGAGGGTGAGGGGACAAGCTGAGACCCTTACATTCCCAGATGTACTCCCCTCACACCAGGGAATAAAATGTGCCTTATGTCAGGTGCCCATCACAGGCCTGTGAGTGCAGGCGATCTTTGTTTCCAATGATCATCACCATCACACGGAGGACTCAAGGTCAGAGGAGGTTCCTGGGGGTAATGTGGGCCAGGAATCGAAGTTGGCTGTCTGACTCCATGCCTCCCCCAGTCATTTCACCTTCCACCATAGACCTGATTGTTCTCAGCACAAGGGACGTCCCAACCACAAGTGGGTTTAGTGGTGCTGGCCCCAACACAGAAATCTATGGCTACCCATACACATTGTCATGAACTCCTGATCAGGACCCTCTGGTGATGTCACACTCGAGGGGAAGCTGTCTTTGGATACTGCATGGGCATGTTCAACTTTGCCCCAGTTTGTAACTGCTCCCAGGCCATTCTGTGCACTGTCTTCAGTCAGCCTGGGACACCATACATGACGCTATGGAAAATTTGTGAAAAAACAAAAAGGCATTCCTTTCTCACAGTTCTTTAGTCAGGATTCCCAGGTAAAGGGTAACTGACCTAAAATCCCATGATTGCTCTCTCTTCTCCTTGCTTGAAAAGACAGCTGGCTCACCTGTGTCCTCACAGTGTCTCCTCCTTCTCCCAGAAGAACACTAATGCCCTCATGAAGCGCCACCCTCAGGATCTCATCTAACCTTCTAAGCACTAAATGCAGTCTCCAGATACCATTCCATTGGGGGTTAGGGCTTCAACAGGTGAATGTTGGGGGATAAAAACATTCATCACATAGTACACCTCAATGATATTTGAGGAATCCAATCACAATCATGCTGGTCAATGCAGCCCTTGGTGTTAAAGTTTTGTATAAGTATCCTGGAGTCCCAATGTCAATACTTTGAGTTGAACATCATGGGGCAAATATAACAAAGGTAGGAAATTATGTTGTTGGTCTACTGATAACGGAGGGTGACCTTGTGGACACTGATCCTGATGAATTCCAGCCCAGTGCTTCGGTCTCTGTCCCGACGAGAGCCCACCATGACCATGGAAGAGGGCCTGAGGAAGGGTTTGCAGGAATGGCAGCGCACCAGCAACTTTGATCGGATGGTCTTCTATGAGACTGCAGAAAAGTGAGCCAGTTTTCAAGGCCCAGAGCCTACTGATGGGGGATCATGGTTTGCACAGCAAGGTCTGGTACAGCCTGTCACCTACCTATGTTTTGGCTCCGAGGCATCTAGCTCTCCAAATAGCGGCTCCTTCTAGCTTGAGGCCTGGGCATTCTCTCGGCAACAATCCCAGAAACTCCAGGCTTCATACTCTTGATTCCAACTCTGCCTTGAGTTTCAGGGTCAGGATGGGGAGGAGGTACCAGCCCAGCCAGAGGGTCTGCTGCTGCTTTGCTGGCTCTGCAGAGGGGAAAAGTTGCATTAGATTCACTCGGGCCACCTGCCTGGGAACTGGTACATCCATTATAACTCATCAAAGTGGCCACTACTTCAAGCTGATGTTGCAGAAGAGGGTGGTGGTGGGGAGTGCATTGTCAGGGCCAGCCACCACCTCAGGTGCCCTCAGGACATGTCTCTGGTCCTTACTGCCTTTGCTCTATGTAATCCCAGCCTTTCTAACAAGGGAAGGGAAGAACCCACCCTCATTGGAAGCAACCCCATGTTCTCAGCTTAGCTTCCACTTCCACATGACCCTGCCTGTAACTTGGTCTCCCAGGCGATCCTTTCAGGGCCCAAGGTCCCAGCCTCAGTACCCCTGAATTGGGTCAGGACCTCTGGTGTTCCCTGATATAAATCACATCCCTGACCAGTTTCTACAACTAAACTGATCATGTGCTTCCTGGCAGAAACAGGAGAGAGCCAGAACAAGGATCGGCTAGGGGCCCTGCCTGGGTCCCTCAGATCTGATTCCCTTAAGGTGCTAGTTGATGTAGTGTTTCCCGAGAACTGTAGTTCTTCCTCTGTAGCAGCTCCCTCCTGTCACTGGCCAGACCTACTCCAGGACGCAACTCCACATTCCTGCCACTAGCTCCTGACTGGTAGCTTAGAATACTCCATAGCCTAGAATCCCACACCAGCACCTGCCTGGTATGGCTAATCTGATTCTCAGCTCAGCCTGTGCCTGCCTTACCCAAATCCCATCAAGGTTCATGGAGTTTGAGGCTGCAGAGGAGATGGAGGATCCAAGGATGCAGTTGTCAGGGGTCTTCCAGTGCCGACCTCCTCCTGCAACTCCGAGGCTGGAAATCCGAAGGCCTCCAGTCCCTGAGGCTGTCCAACAGCCAGGTAGGGTACCCACATTCACACAGTAGTCCATGATAGTGTCCAAACAGTGAAAAAGGCCAAGGCAAGTTGTTGTCCCAAATAAGAACTTTCCCTTCAGTATTGGAGATTCACTCTTACAAGAAAAAAAAGCCCCTAACACCTGAGGTCCCTGCCACCCAGCTATGAACTGTGTATTGACTGGGCCAAGTACAGATCTCCTTTCTCTCCTTGTCTATCCAAAGAAACAACACAAGATCTGCCTGGGACTTGGGTCCTGGTAGGGTAGAGTGCATGCAATACCAGTCACTACAAATGTCCTCCCACTTGACTCTCCTAGATGTTGCATCTGGTGCACTATTATATCCCTCGGTTCCTGGGTCAGGTTGTCCTCATTCATGGCATACCAGGTTAGGTCCCCTGAACCCTGCCTACTCCCAAGTGTTTGGGATGAACATGGAATCCTCATTCACACACCACTCTGGTCCTCCCTGTCCTAGTGTGCACCTCCAGAAAGACCAACCCTAAGGTATGGTCTGCCCACTCATTAGCAGCCAAACCCAAGGCACCAGAGACCAAGGTGCCTGAGACCAAGGCACGCAAGACCAAGGCACGCAAGAACAAGGTGGCCAAGACCAAAGGGCCTGAGAACAAGGCGCCTGAGGAGATCCCACCTGAAGCCATCCAAGAGTACATGGACATCATGGATGAGCTATTCGGGCCTACGAACTTTGCCACGTGGGAGCCCTCCTACTTGTCTACAGAAGAGCTTGCTGCAAACTTGGGAGAGGAAGGACTAGAGCAACAGCCAATACAGGATGATTTATACCCAGATCCAAGTCTCCTGAGCTATGTTGATGAGAACTTTGTCACCAAGGTGAGCTGGGCCTACAATCTTGGTGTATACAAGGTTTAGGCACTCATGGAATTGAGTTTCCTGGCTTAGAATCTCAGATTTTTTTTTTGTGTGTGTGTGTGTGTGAGAGAGAGAGAAAGAGAGAGAGAATGTGCATGCACACGTGTGCACTCATACATGGGTGTAGCTGGTAGTTGGGATATAACAACCCCATGGTGCAGATGAGCATGGGATTATTATTGCTTCCTCTTTCTCCTAGAAGTCCTCCTGACTTGGGGCCATTTCCTCCCAAGGTCACTCACACTCTCTTCCTTCTCATCCCAGGCAGAGAATATGATTCATCCTCACTTCCTGGAAGAAATGCTTTCCTCCAAACCATATATAAGTATCTTGGCCCTAACAAAAGAACTGGAGCAGCAGGAAAGACTCACCACTGACCAGGTAGAAAGCAGAAGGAAGGTCTCCCAGTAGACCAGGGGTAGGTGGTACAGAAGAGAGGCAGGGACACCTGATAAAGAAGTGCAGGGATACCAGGAACAACAGGGGTTGGGAAGAAACAAAAGTAGACAAGGAGAAAGGGGCACCAGGTAGAACAAAGGAGGTAGAGACACGAGGTTTACCAGGGTTTCAGAACAGACACCAAGGCACAGAGCAATACATGGCAGACTAGGAGACAAAGGGACACAAGTATACAGGAAACGGAGTTACCACAGGTGGAGAGGGGAGCAAGGGATAGCAGTAGATGAGGAAGGCACAGGACCTTACTCATGTGGCCCACAGGATGTTATCATTATCCTGTCTGTGGTGGCTCCCTGAGTCTGTTCCAGGACACAGAACGTAGGATGGAAAAAAAAAAGGAAGGAGACATGATAGCCATGGAAGGGTTCAGGATATCAAGCAGAAAGGGAGCCCAGGAGTGTGGCCAGCAGACACTCAGTGTGTTTTTATGAGACCAAGATGAGTAACAGATCCACTTTCCACTGAAATATGATTGTCCTGATCCCTGTGGCCCATTTCACGCATGAAGAAGGGTTGGCCAGTGCCCATATCCTCCTTCAGCTTGTGAAGAAGCACCTTTGCAGGTGCCTCAAGGTCATGATATGTCCCAACAGGACACAAGAGCTTCCGAGGCAGCTGCAAAACAAGGTGCAGAGAAGCGGAAACATCACACTGATCAAGGGGCCAGCATGGAGGACTGGTCCACAGAGGTGGCTTCCCAGGTCGTGAAGAGGAGCAGGACCACCGAGCCAGAGTTGCTGGGTTCAAAGGACACTGCTATCCTCCAAGGCTGTCACGGGTCTTCCTCATTGGGGACCATCCACTCCAACCATCCTTCCCAGAACCGCAGATCCTCTTCTTTAAACCTGGGGAACAAAAGTGTTGTGGGTCCCAGAGAAGCCACTTGTTCTGGGCGGCCACATAAGACAGCCAATGGCTGCAGTGTGGACGATGACCTCCAAAGCCTGGATTTCCTCCTCATCTCCCAGCACCGCCTGCTGCCCTGGGAACTGTCCCAGAGCCAGGCCCCTCCAATAGAAACCCTGTGCTCAGGAGATCAAGCAATCCAGGCCCCACCTCCCCAGAGAGGACTCCTCAGCTCCCACCCTCCTCCAGGTGCCATGTCCATGAAGAGTGCTCTCACTGGACGCACATGCTTCATGAAAAACACGCCCTGCACTGGGCCTCCCCTCCAGGTCACTAGAGGGCAACATGTGGATCTGGAGCTGGCTCAAACCTCACAGCCTCAGAAGAGGAAGTGCACATCATCAGGCAACCTAAAGAAGAAGAGGCCCTGAGGACAGTCATGTTGACCGGTGGCCTCTGGGGTGGCTGCCCCTGAGGCAAGATCTCACCTTGCTTCATTCTGTGTTGGAAGGTCCAAAGGTTCTTCATCACATAGGACAGTTCCTGTGGGTTCTCAGAAAAATGTAGGGAGTGGGAGGGTATAGTAAATGTAGAAAGAGGGTAGGGGGAGGTACTGAGAGGGGAGGGTCACAATGTTCAATCCTGGGTGGGAAGCTGTACCTTGTTTGACTGTCACTGGGAATAAAGGCAGTTTGGTAGGAAAAAAAAATCTCCAGCTTCTGCCTTCTGCCATGTTTTCTGTGCACCTCCATGCAGTGAGAACTGAGAGGTGATAACTGGGGTTGCCAGGACCCAGGGTGCACAAGTGTCCATCTATTGGGTCTTGTTTCCAGATTTAGATGAGTCCTCCCCCTAATCCTGAGAGAAAACAGACAAGATTCCAAAACCCAACTCATCACCCCATGGAAAATGCCTCTCTTGGTTTAGGGGATCTTCTCTGTGTATCCCTCCATGATCTTTGCCTGTTAAACATCTCCCTTACCAATCATCTGAGGGCCTGCTATGAAGAGAAATAACAATGAGGCAAAGCACATCTCCCTTGGTATTCACAGTTCTGAGGTCTGTGGCTCTCAGATCTTAGTGTTACTAGTTCTGAGATTGAATGTGAGGGACCCTCAGCTCCTAGTGATCGAAACTGCCATGTTGCCTTCTTGGGATCAGTAGCCAGCCACTTCCATCAGTTCCCTGGAGATCATCTGACAACTGCACCTAGCAGTTCCTGCAGTTCTCCACTGCTTTTGATTAAAAAGGTGAACTCAGGCATGCACAGTGTCCTTCCAAGATACCCACAGTATTTCTGCTTAGGCATGGTTAGGGCAGGGGCTCCTTGCACTCCACACTAAGGACCATTGAAGGGTCCCAAAGGGTTGAGTCCTGTTGAGCACTGCAGATTGGAGTCATCTGGGGAGGACCTGCTATGGAAGCAAAACACTCTGAGTGACTGTGAGGCATTTGTGGCAGCCATGGCCATCACAGACAGGGGCACAATTTTTTTTTTATCAATTTATTAAGAACATTGGGCCTTTCTGTCTCATTTAGATGGAGAGCTGCTTTTGAGCCTTCAAGCCCCTGTGCAATTAAATAAATTCTAGAAATAAGCCTGGAAACAATTTTTTCCTAGACAGCTTCTATCTCCTCTCCTGAATGATGATGGACAATATTATTCAACTGATCCCCAGCATGGCTGTGGTCTTCCTGTGTAGGCTTCCTGATGAGAGGACAAGGCCGGCCTTTATACCTCTCCCCCCTACAGTTCTGACCGTAACTCACTGGGGACCCAACAGGCTGCAAGTCCTGACTTCATCCCAAGACAGACCCACCCTCCACTCATGCAGTGCTCTGACCCTCCCATATGTAGTATTGGCCCCACCCCAACCCCAGCCTGACCAATACTGAGTGTGATGGCCCAAATGTAATTTAATCAAGTTCTCCTACAAATCAATGAGGAAAAAAGAAGGCTACATATCACATGGTCTGCCAATCAACAAAATGTGGAAGTTTACCAAGGAGAATACTAAAATTGCAGGGAGGCCAAATTTTAGTGCCATTTGTGAGATAAAGAAATGGGGTGACTTCAGACATGCACAAAAGTGATTGGAAGTGAAGTTGTTTGTGGTCTGTCATGTGCAATCAAACTCCATGGTTCTTCATAGGACCCAGGTTCCATGCCATCAGAATCAGGGTCACAAATTGTTATCAAGTACCTATTGACAACTTTGAGCCCTCCTGTCTCAGTTGGATAGAGACCTGCTTTTGAGCCTTCAGGCCCCTCTGACATTAATCAGGTTTCTAGAAGTAAGCCTGGAAATAGTGTTTCTGAAGACAGCTTCGTTCTCCTCTACTGAGTGATGCTGGACAGTGGGGATGGATGGAAAAGTGTGGCATGGAGAAAGGAGGCTGGGATGTAGGAAAACTAGAGGGAACATCCTGAGGGTGGAGGGATAAGCTGAGAGACCTACATTCCCAACCAAGTTCATCACACCAGGGAAGGAAATGGACCTTATCTCAGGTGCCCATCACAACCCTGTGAGTGCAGCAATCTTGGTGCTCAATGAGCATCACCATCACTCAGGGGATGTAAGGTCACAGGAGGTTCCTGGAAGTAATGTGAGCCAGGATTTAGAATTGGTTCTCTGACTCCATATGATTGTCCCTCACTTAGTATTTTCACCTTCTAGCATAGATCTGATTGTTCATGGCAGGCAACATCACAACTAGTGTTGGAGATACGGGGGGAGACACCAGTATAGATCTCTCTGGACACCCAACCACATTGTTCCGAGGAATTTCTGCTTAGGATATTGAGGTGGTGCAGAATTCATGAGTGAGTACTCATTCCATTTGGATCCTCCGTGGAGATGTACATCATTGTCTCAGGCTTTAACCCTGCTCCCAGGGCACTCTGTACTCTGTCTCACTCAAATAAGGCTGCCATATGTACTGCTACAGAATGGGAAGCTGAAACCACAGGCATTCATCTCTCACAGTTCTGAATTTGGGAAGCCACAGAAAGATGGTGCGAGATTTAATGTCCAGTGAGTTTTTCCCTCCAGGCTTGAGAAAATGGCTACCTTGCCTGTGACCTCCAATGGCTAAGAGAGCTTTAGCATCCCTTCCTTTGTCTAGAAGGGCACTAGTACTATCATGGGAACTCTACCCTGATCACATCATTAAAATCTTAAGAGCCACTGAAGCCACCATCTCATGGAGGTTAGGGCGTTCACTCATGCATTCTGCAGGCCAAAACTTTCAGGTCACAATACACAAAAACATCAAGAACTCAAAGAGAAATCAGATTCCAGTATAGTACTTGATGTTCGCTCTAGTATATAGAGCATGTCCTGGATGCAGGGAGCCCACATGGGGTGGTCAAAGTGACTGGACAGAAGAGGCAAAGGCAAGGCCTGTGTTGGGTCAGGTCAACTTGCAATGAAGTGTGGGTTGTGGATTGTGACTGATCCTGATGAACCCAGGCCAGTGCTTTGGCCCCTATCTGGACTGGAGCCTACCATGAATCTGGAGGAGGGATTGTGGAGGGGTCTTCAGGAATGTCAATGCATACCTTTGATCAGATGATCTATGAGATGGCAGAAAAGTGTGTCAGATATCTGGGGCTAGGCCTAAGTGCTAGGGAACATGGGTTGAACAGCTGGCTCTGTTGGAGCTTCTCACCCAGCCAGGAAGGGCATCTGGTACCACAGAGAAAACCACTGAACACTTACATCTCCAAGCATTACTTCCCTCTACCTGGAGTGCTGGACACTCTCTAATAGTCCCAGAAGCTCTGACCTCAACGTTCTTAGTTCCACCACTGCCTAGAGGTTCAGGGTTAGGGTGTAGGGCAGTAACCAGCCAAGCTCAGGGGGGTGTCCACCATCAGTGAGGTCTGTTCAGAGGGTACAAGTTTCACTACCTTGGGGTTGGCCAACCACCTGGAAAATAAAGCATCTTCTAGCATATGGATCACCCCTGCTCATGAACAATGCCACAATAACACCCTGATGTTTCAGAAAGATTTAGAGTTCAAAAAACATGATCAGGGAATGCCAGTGTCTCAGATGCCCCAAGCACACACCTCTGGCCTCGTAATCCATGTAATTCTCGCCATTCAAACAAATGAAATACAGCCCTCTTTGGAAGGTGGGTTGGGGTGGGAATCCAAGTTGTTCCACTACTTTCAGCACAGCTTGGACTTTCACATGACCTCTCCTGAGTCTTGTGTTCTTGGTATATAGTCCTAACCCCACCATTCATAGAAAGAGAGTTGTCTTCCACAAATCATATCTTTGACCAGATGCTGATGCTTGGCTTTTCTGTGTGGTTCAGGGCAGGGACATGAGAAGCCTGGAATAAGTGTGGGAGGATCTTAAAGGAATGTGCCTGGTTCACTAAGGACCACATGGTTCTCTTCAGGTGCTAAGTGATGTCAGGAGCACTCAGAATGGTTTCTGCATTGGTAAATAATCCCTCCTGGGACCAGCCCAGCCCATGGTCTGAGCACTACTCCCCATGCCTGCTACCAGCTCCTCATTGCTATGAAGCTACAGCTTGAGTTTTCCAATAAGAAATCTTTTTTTTAATAATCCTATGTCTTGCTTACCTGTCAGGTTTGTAGATTTTGAGGCTGAAGAGATAGAGGACCCAAAGCTTCAGTTGATGATAGATTCCAGTGTCAGACACATCCAATCTCATAGAGGCTCAATCTTCCACATTCTCCAGTCTTTGAGATTGTGCAGCAAGAGAGAGCTAAACACATTCCCATAAAAATTTATGATTAAAACAAAGGTGATAATGGAGTGTGATAGCACACATGTGAACATTTTTTCAGAATAGGGCACTTCTCTTCCCAGTGGAACAGCCCCTGAGCATTTGGGATTCCAGCTGCCCTTGGATTTGAAGTGGATATAGCCTAGTCCAAGGTGCTATCTTCTCTCCCCCTGCCTATGTAAAGAGTCAACACACCATCTGCCTAGGACATGAGTCCATGTGGACCAAGTATATCGAATATGGGTATCTCAAAATGTCCTCCCACATGACATACATTGTCCCACTGATGCAGAGTCTCCACTAATGGTTCCTGATGCCAGAATGTGCAGGGCCATCCTGGACAAGAGTAGATTCCTAAACACTTTCTTTCACTGAATGGCTGGAGCACAGCTAGAACAACCATGTATGCATCACCCTCTTACCCTCTGTCCTAGTGTGAACCTCCAGAAAGACTGGCCCTGAGGCTCACCCACCAGAAGTCTAATACTGCAGGTATCCAGAGACCAAAGTGCCTGACTAGGTCACACTTGAAGTCATAACTGTATAGATGGACATCATGAAGATCTGGTGGGGTTTCCCAACTTCACCATGTGGATAGGCCCACATTTGGCCATAGCGAAGTCCATGGGAAACTTGGAAGAGAATGAAATGGAGGGACATCAAAAAGGGGACAACGTGTATCAAGATCTAAATCTCCTGCCCTAGACTGATGAGCTGTTCTCCAAGAGGACTTTTTCACCAAGGTGGGCTGGGCTGGGGATCCAGGTGTCTACAAGACTTTGGGAATGTCAGCCTGGACTCATGGAATTATGTTTTATTCTTCACATTCTCAGCACTGTTTGTCTGTTGGGTGGGGTAGCTCATGGTCTTGATTTAACAACTCCACGGTGTGAACCTGAAGATATCATCCATGCTTCCTACAAGTCCCAGAGGTGTCTTGGGCTTGGGGACACTTCCTACCAAGGCCACACACAATTTCTTCTTCTCCTCCAGGTGCAGGCTTCATTTTCCACACCCCCATTTCTTGGAAGCATTGCTTTTCATAGGACTACACATGGATATCTTGACCCTAACCAAAGAGCTGGACCAGGAGGAAGGACTCACCCAGCAGAATGGCCATCAGAACTTCAGTCTGACACCAAGACAGGTGATACCTCCCATTCATTTTTACACATCCCCCAAGTCCCTCTCTCTACCCTCATACCCAATACAGACTGAGCATGGGCCATTTCTGTTCTGTAGCTGGTGAAAATGCAACTATTGCCCTCAAAGTAGAAATTATCAGTGTAGGTGCCCCAAAGTTATGCTTTACCCTGACTAAAGTGCTTCTAAATCAGTTGCCAGCCAAGGTATAGAGGGACATAGTGATAGCACTGGACATGAGTCCTATATGGAGATCTGGCCCACCAGGGGTCACCTCATAGAAAATTAAGAGATTCAGGGTCACATAACCCTAGGTCCTATAATGAAAGCACACTGGTATCATCCTGCACTGTTGTGAGTCTTCCTCAATGGGTCCCATCCAGTCCTCAACTCTTCCGTGGACCACAGAATCTCTTCTCTAAGCCTGGGCCAGAGAAGGGCAGTGGGTCCCAGCAGAACTTCTCCTACAGGAGCCACATGGGAAAGCAGAGGTGTTTAGTGAGGACAACCATGACCCTCCATACCCCGGACATCCTCCTGGCTTCCCAGCACCTTCTGCTGTGCTGCAACTCTCCCAGACCCAGGACTTCACAAAGGCCCCTTCATCCCTGGAGGCTGAGCACTACAGGCTACTCAGCCCCAAAGAAGAGTCCTCATCCCTATCCCCCTCCTGATGCCAATCTAGGAAGTGAGCTACAGCTTGACACTCAATGCATGCAGGAAAGACACCCTACTCTGGGTCTCATCTCCAGGTCTCTGGAAAGAAACATATGGCTCTGGGGCTGATTCCTATTGCCCAGCATCTCAGAGGAAGTGTCAGTCATCAGACCCCAGAGGAAGAAGAAGAGACATTGAAGACAGTAGCATAGGTATCTGGTGAGCCAACCTCTCAGGAAGGGTCTTGGTGAGATCTCACCTTCACTACATCCTGCAACACAAGGGGCAAAGATCCTTGTCATTCAGAACTGATCCTGCTAGTCCTCAGGAAAGGGAGGGCAAGGAGAAGGCACTGGGAATGTAGGAGGAAGGCCAAAGGTGGGAACTGGAATGGGAGAAGGAGAGAGCAAGCTATACATGGGGCAAAGCTATACATGGCGGGAGTTGACTGTCAAGAGTGAAGAAAAAGCATTTAGTAGAGAAATGTTCTCATGGCTACTGCCTTCTGCTGTGGTGTCTGTGCTACTCTGTGGGGTGAGGACTGAAAGGAGGAGGTATCTGCAGATTCCATTCCTCAGGGTGCACAGATGCAGGGCCAAGCCCTTGCCTCCATATTTAGCCTGCACCTTCCACTGATGCTAGAAGAAAAACAGACCAAAAGCTTAACAGAAACCCAGTCATTATGTTGTTTACATAGCCTCAGTTAATTTAAGGGGCCTTCTCTGTACATCCCTTCATGAACTGTGTCCCATAACCATCTCTGTTACCAACAGGCTGAGGGTTCAAACCTCCATCTGGAGAGCAACCACAAATAGGAAAAGTGCACCTCCCTTAATATTATCAGTTCTGAGTTTCCAGGGCCAACATATCTCAGATCTTAGCATTCACAGCCCTAAGAGTGAATGACAGTGACCCTCAGTGTCCAGTGAGAGCAGCTCTGCCATTGTGTTCCTGACAGGAGGAGCGAGTAGCTACTGAGAGTTCCCTGGAACTCTTTCAACAGCCAGACCTAGTAGCTCTTAGCAGCTCTCCATTGCTCTCTGTCATTCTCTTTCATAACTGTCCTCAGGGTGACTTTCCAGGTCTGCTTTCAGTGCCAGCAGCCTTTCCTTTAACCAGTTCTTAGTAAAATCAGCTCTACCTGCTCTACTTGAGATAAAAGGCATGCATAGGTTAAGTATAACAATGTAATTGAGGCCTCACTAGGAGTTATGCTGCACCACAAGGGTAAGTGATACAGGCACTTTTTGCATAAGGAGATTGGGAAGGAAGCTCATTTACTTAAAAAGAAAAAAAAAAGGTGGGCTCAAGCACACACAGTATCCTTCCAGGAAACCATGGGACTTCCCTGAGGTATGGGTAGGAAGAGGCTCCTCATACAGCAGACGAAAAACAGCTAACGAGATTCAAAATGGTGGTATCATTGAAAGAGATTGAAGGATGGAGTCATCTCAAATATACTTTGACCAAATATAATTCTAGGTCACAGTGACATAATTGGGTCAGCCATGGATGTCAGGGAAACCAATTTTTTTCTTTCCTTTTTTTTTTTTTTTTTTTTTTTTTTTTTTTTGGCAGTGCAGTTTATTGAACTCTGGACCTCACACATGCTAGGCAAGCATTTTATCACTGAGCCACAACCCAAGCCCCCAAAGTTTTCTTCAAATGCCTCTTGGAAAGTGTTGGCCCTTTCTCTTCTGTCTCATGTAAGAGAGATGTTTGGAGCCTTCAGTCTTTTAAACCATCATAGAATTTTCTAGAATTGGCAATGGGGATGGCATTTTACTTAGATAGCTTTTTTTCTGATCCTGTGGAAGAGGCTAGATATCCAGGCTGAACAAATATTCAGCATGACATGGCTTCCTGCATAGGTGGACAAGGCTTGGTTTCTAGGGAAAGAAGTCATGGCACCCTTTGAAACTTCAGTTAAGAACACAATCAAGATACATTCTACCTGTTGTCATTACTCCCCAGGTGGCAAGCCAGACAGGCATCCTACAGGTCACTGATAACAATTTCAGCAAACAGGGGAGTGATGGACCACGTAAGTTGGAGCATCATTCAAGAACTGAGGTGAGCTGGAGCAAGCTGATCCATCACGCTGCAAGATCCCCACCTACACACATGGGTGATGGCCACTGCAGAAGCACACTGTACACAGGCCCTGAAGTTCCTGACACACCACTAAGCATGCACAATTCAATGACTCAAATTAATTTTTCCCAAACCATACAGTAAATGAAAGTGAGGAAATCCAGAGTGAGATTGGGGCTATCTAATAGTGTTAGGGCTTTTCCAAACCCTAGTTAGCATAAATTGGGACCAATAGCATTTGTATTTTTCCAGAGCCTTACCAGCATAAGCTTGGACACATCTATAAACCCCTAGACTAGCACACTTGGTCAGAGAAAGCCAGCTATCAGGTCCCCTCTTGCACTGCAAGAGTTCTATACCTGTTCTTCCATAAATCCTACTGTTACACTCACTCTTCCTGGTCTGCAGAGTTCATTCTTTGAATTTGCAAGAAAGATCCCAGGAAAAGGAATTGATGGCGAGCCACTGGGTTCTGCATTTACATAGAAGGATATAACCCACCTCTGAGAGGAGCACAAATTCTTAGCTACAGAAATCTGCACTTGACACAGACTTCACCTGCCAGCAGAAGCAGAAAAACCCCAGTTTCACATCTAACAGGGTAGAAAATCAAGATTCTTCTTTGTGTGCCCAAATTGGGGCTTCTATGGAGGTGACTGAAATGGAGCTACAAACTGTCTCCTTCATTTCTGGAGTTCTATACTCCTTTTAGATATAACTCTCTCTTTCAAAAATAATTAATGTCTGTCACCCACCTAAAATTCAGTAGAGCAGCTGCTAGTCTAAAGCCACAGGTGTCAGACTTACTGGAGGAGGCTTGTTCAATCTCTTTTGTCACTAAAGTAGGAATGTTGGTCAAGCTCAGCTTCAACCTCTCTCTGAGGAATACAACAGGTCAATGGATCCATTAAGTGTTTGCTTTTTTTTCCACTTCCAGACTGTCTGGACTCAATGGTGGGAAGGGGTCCCTTACCTGATGTATCTTGGATCCTAACACAATGTCTTAGTCTGATCCAAGGTCTTTGAAAAACAGTAAGACACTAATCCCCAGAGGGTGAGCCACATTGTCTATTGCTCCAGTTTTCTTCCCTTCCTTTCCTTTCTGTGTCTCTCTCACACATGCGCTGTAAACATCATGTAGATTCTGATTTCTTATACTCATTTAAACCCCAATTGTTTCAATAGAACACATGAATGAGGTTTTGAGGAATTTTCAATCCTTAGTGCACCTGTTAGGACCCAAATCCCATGCTGTCTCTGGTGAGCTTCACTCAGGAGCAAGGTCCCATTCTCTGGGTTTCCAAACCCAGCCAGTTCAGAGAAGAACCCTGCCAGTTCATCCCTCTCCTAGTCTAGACTTCAGTTTAGGAACTTTGCCTCCACCAGGGGAGAGAGCCAAGAAACGTGGGTTTTTTTTGTTGTTGTTTTTTATTTTTATTTTTTTTTTAATTTTCCCACAGCATGGAGGGGATTCTGGTGCACGGAACCCAGGAAGAAGGAGACACAGCATGACAATCCACAATTCAAAGTCTCTTAAACCATATTAGATTTAATGTTTGTGGTAATACAACAGGACTTTAGTGGCCCAAGAATGAGTATGGTAACAAATATATTAGGAAAGACTAGAATCTTCTTTAGGGCACATGACCTAGAGGGACATGGCTCTCTTTTAGCATAATAACTAGGTTCCTCAAGGACTTGTAACTCTGTTTATACTGCCTCCACAATGCATGGCAAAACAGTACATAAAAACAGAAGATCACTCCTTTTAAGAGGGAAATGACATAGGAAAGGAATTTTGAATAATGCATTGGTCAGCACAACTAATATGACCATTCCCAAACCTATGAAGGCCTCGAAATGTGGTCACTCATGTCTTGAGGATCATAGTACTTTGTGGTGCTAAGATCAACTACTCCACCTAGCAGGATTCAAGGGGTGGTCATCCATGGCTTTCAGGTCCACATGGCACTGAGGGATACCTCAATATGACAATGGAGGGATGTCAAAGGATGTCTTCTTCCCCTTTGTCTTTCAGATGGGTTATACTACACCTGGCACAGGACTCCTTGAAGAAGTATTTTGAAACATTGGTATTCCTTTGACACTCAGACCCTAAAGAAGAAGTGTCTGGTATTTTTCTGAGCCCAAGCTTGGCCTGAATACCAGCTGGAAAGATGTGGAAAAATAACCTCCTGAGGGAAGTATAAACTGTAATCCAGTTTACACTTAAACATAGATTGTAAAAGGGAGAAAAAAGTGGCCACAGGTACCCTATACATAACAATTTTTGTCTTTGCCTGGAGACACAACCCAAAATAATCAACCAATGTAAGTTAGATTCTTCACTCTTGGCTACACTAAAAAAATGCAATCCAAAGATTCTCAAGCTATATTAGCACCAATATTTGCAGCAAATAGAATAGAACTTTACTGGCTCTAAGTATGAGTATGATGGCAAATATATCAGGAAAGGCTAAAATGGAAAGCAGTTTCCTCTTAGAGAAGGATCAAATATAGAAAAGCCTTTTTCTAAACACTTATGCCCTCCTTACTCAGGGTTTGCCAACAGAGCCCCAACATCCTGAGGGAATAGAGAATCAGGAGGAATGCACTTCAGCCTCCTTCCTATACCTACAAGTCATAGGAAAGAGTCCCAAAAGACTCATTATAATACAGGTCACTTTTCTCTGCAAGACTTGAGACAAATTGAAAGTGACTTAGAAAGATTCCCAGATGACCTTGATAAATATACAGAGATATTTCATGGCATTAACCAAATTTTGATCTACCTAGGAAAGACATATGATGTTAATGAACCAAATTCTCTCTAGCACTAAACACTAGGATGCTTTATGGGTGGCTGAATCCTCTGGGGATGAATGATATATAGTGCAAGTCCCAGGAGGCCTACTCCTTCTAACTGAAATGGACTCAGAAGAAACATAGCCAACAAAGCAATAGGCAGTTCTCTAGGAGGATCAAAAATGGGATGCAGATGGTCACATGGGGCAATGGAAGGGAAAGGACTTTCAGAACTGTGTGGTACAGGGCTTTAGGAAAACCCATACTAAATCTCTAAATTATTTCAAACTCTCTGGTAACACAGGAGAATGCAGAAACTTCCACAACCATTTTAGAAAGACTCAGGGAAGGATTAATTAAATACACCTCAATGTACCCTGTTTCCCCAGCACAACAACCTAAAAAACAAATTCATAACTCAATCATTAGGAAAAAATTACAAAATCTACTGCAAAAAGGAGACAACACTTTAGATAGTCCCTTAAAAAATGCCACTTGGGTGTTTTACAGTCATGACCAAGAGGAGGAGGAGGAAGAAGATGAGGAGAGAGAGAGAGGGAGAGAGAGAGAGAGAGAGAGAGAGAGAGAGAACAAAAGAAAGGCAACTGCCCTTATGACAGCCCTACAGATGGCTAAACCCAGTAGACAAGGTCCCCAGAGTGGTATTGCTCCCACCATCGCTTGCTAGAACTGTGGCCAAGAGGGAAATTACAAGAAAGACTGCCCATGAAACAAAGCGATGCCACCAACACCCTAACCTGTCACTGAAGTGGATCACAGGTGGTTAGAATACACACACAGGCAAGGACCAGTGGACAAATCCCTCACTTCAAACAGTCCAACAATAGGAATGATGGGTCCTGGGGAATCCTTCTTAGGTTCCCAACTATTCAGACTGTTTTATTTCTGTACAGGAGCCCAGGATGATCTTGACTGTCAAGGAAAGGAAAATTAATTTCTTTCTTGACACTGGTACCATTTTTTCTAATTCCTCTCAAACCCAGGCCTCCTCTCCTCTCACAGTACAACCATAAAGTGAGTGTCAAGAAAGCCTGTGACTGGATATTTCTCCCAACCTCTTAGCTGCTCTTGGGAAGATCTTTTCTCACATGTCCTTTTGATAATTCCTGAAAGTCCCACTGCCCTATGGAAAGAGATATTTTGACCCACCTAAGCATCACACTTCTCATATGACAGCAGAACTAGTACTTTGTCCGCCCCTAGTAGAAACTGAGATTAACCTAGAAGTCTGGGCTACACAGTGAGAAAAAGGTGAGAAGCAATAGGACGTGCCCCTGTCCAGATTCATCTCAAAGATTCTACACCCTTTCCCCACCAAAACAAGTATCCCCTGAAACCAGAGACTAAACAATGTTTACAAGCTATAATAGGTAACTTCAAGTGACAGGGCCTCTTGAGATGCTGTTAAAGTTCATGTAATACACCCACAGAAGTCCAATGGGGAATGGAGACCAGTACAGGACCTCAGATCAACAAATGAGGTAGTGGTTCCCATACATCCTTGGTCTTCGATCCTTACACCTTGTTATCGCAGATTCTTAAACATTCCAAATGGTTCAATTTTAGACTTAAAAGATGCAATTTCCTGTATACCTCTACATGCATATCCTTACAACCTGGTTGTTTTGAGGGTCCCTCTGACAAGTCCATCTAATTGACCTTGACTCTTCTACCCCCGCCTCAGGAAGACCTGAGCCTGGCAGGCCAAACCAAAGTGAGCTGAGGCAAGCCGATCTGCTATCCTTCTGCAACAAATCCTGCCCACAGTGGGGATGCCCACTGCACAACTTTTCCAAACCCCAATTAGCATAAACTTAGACCAATAGTATTGGTTCTCCTTCTAATTAATAAAGACAATAAATATTTTTTACTCAGGGGAAAAAGTGAAGTTGAACCAATGGAATTCCCAAGTGCAAAACAATTTCTGACTAGCTACATGCATTTTTTAGAATATTTATTTTTTAATTACAGATGGACACAATATCTTCATTTTATTTTCATGTGGTACTGAGGATCAAACCCAGTGCCTCATGCATGCTAGGCGAGTGCTATACACACCTCTGAGCTGAAAGTTCAACTCACAACCCTGCATTTCCATGAATTCCAAAGAAAATGTGCAGTGTGAGAAAGGTTGTCTAGTGTTGCATTTCACATGGTGTAATACGGAAATGACACATTGAGATATCATAAAACAGTGCATAAATACTTTTCTCTCTTTACTGAATTCAAGAGGTTTAAAGATGTATGAAGTTTTGAAGCATTTTGGTGATGGATTTCCATGATAGAGAGTTGCTGGCCCAGGGTGCCAGGAACATATGGGGAGTGCTGCTAATGCTACAATCTGAGAGCCACTGGCACTCCAACCTCAGAACTGCTAATACTAAGGGAGCTAGATGTACTCTGCCTATTTGTGATTGCATCTCAATTAATCCAAAGAAGCCTAAGATGTTTGAGAACCTCTTCTCTCCTGATGCTAATTCTGAATTTCCTTCCTGCCCCATATATACCAGGGTATGTAGGTTTTAATGCTTAGTGGGTGAGCAACATGCAGAAAGGGCACTAAGAGAACAACTTCCTCTGTAAGCACCCCAAACAAGTGTTCATGCAGGTTTACTCATCTGAGAGTTCTTCAGTACTTCCAAATAATGTCCCCTCTGCACATCACCACATGAGCCTACATCTACCTGGAGAAGGCCACATTTTCTTGCAGCAGTGCACTTTGTGCTTACTTCTGAATCTAGGCCTCAGGGCCCTCTTCTGTATATTGACAATTCTTCTTTATTTACTTTCCCTTGTTCCTTGAAAAAAAGCTCTATTACATCTTGTGGTTCTCATTTACATTTTCAGTGTTATCTGTACTTCACATATGAGACCACACATACATATATACATATAGATTCATATGTCTACTTATACACATATATGTGTTTTAATTCAAATTACAAGGGTGAATATTGTTTACTGGCTATATCATGAATGATATGCTCAATAGAATAGTGGCTTTCTGGGGTGGAATTTATTTCTGGTTACCATGGGCCTGCCATGGAATCAGGGAGAGTGATTAAGGAATAACTGTAGGAAGTAAGAAAATTGTTTGTGAGAAAATATTTATCAAAATACTGCCCAGTCTGGGTCAAAATATCTTTGAGACTTAAAACAACCCTTGTATTCCCAATTATCTAGATGCATGACTCTGGATGAGAAACCTTATTACTCTAAGAAAGATAAGGGCATATTGTTCAATGTCTACTTAAGAAAAGGCCAAGGGGCTGGGGTTGTAGCTCAGTGCCAGGGTGCTTGTCTAGGATGTGTGAGGCCTTGGGTTTGAGCCTTAAGAGTAAATCAAACAAACAAACAAATAAATCATGTCCATCGGCATCTACAGAAAAAAAAAAAAAAAAAAACTTAAAAAAAGAAAAATCCAAGATGACAACAGAAAGTTTTCTCAGAGAAAAGACCCAAGAGCCCTACAAAAAATTGAGATAAACAATAATGTGAAAGAACTCTTGTCAAATTGAGTAATAAACTCCACTCCATAAAAGATAGCATTAAATTATCTGCCCTGCAATATCTAAGGAGTGTTGTACAGCAGGCATTTTGATCTTTAATCTACCTCATTACATTAGTCATCTTTCTGTGGCTTTGAAAGCATATGTAAGGTAAACCAATTACAAGGAAGTAAACTTTATTTTGACTGAACATTTCAGAGATTTCTTTCTATGTATACTTGGTCAGCTTCATGGTTCTGGAGACTCCATGGAGGCAGAACATCATGGCAGAGATCACATATTGGAGTAATGCTGCTCACCTCATGGCAGCTGGGGAGTAGACAGCATGAAGCCAGGGTCCCTATATCCCCCTCAAGGGCATGTCCACAACCATGCAACCTCCTTCCAGTAGGACCCACCGCCTACTGTTTCATCACCTCTCAATATTGCCAGAGGCTGATGAGGAAATATTTATAGACCTTTCATGGATATTTAAGATCCAAATCACAACACATACCTCATTCTATACTTCCTACATCAGGCTGCATATGCCTAACACTGTATGCTGGTATTTGGAATTCACAGCTGTGACTTAAGCAAGGTCAAACTGGGTCTCACATGTGGACTGGTGTGAATCATACAGAGATATGGGATTCTGACTACATTCTGGCAGTGAATGAACACTATGGTTGTTATCTCTTTGGGAGGGGTAAGCACATTTCATGAGAGGGTGGAAGAGAGAGCCAACTACAAGTGGTAGTAGTTCAGTTTATCAGTCGGTTCTCTGCTTCTCAGGCACATATCATAACTGTCTTTCCTGAACTTCTCTGAAAATTGTTTCAGCCATACTTAATTTTCTGCTTGTCCACCCTGGGAAATGCTGGATTCTATAAGGAAGATTATTCAATGTAACTGTAATAGTTAATTCCATGTACTGATTTGGCTAGGCACAAATACCCAGCAGTTTGGGCCAAACACCAGTTAAATGTTACTGTGAAAGTTTTTGTTTTGGGCGTGGGGTGGGAATTCGTATATCCAGTCAGTGGACTTTGATTAAAACAGATTACCTTCCACTGTCGGAGGGTCTCATCTACTTAATACATGTATGGCCCCAGGAAGCAGACATCAATTGCCATGTGCCTTAAATACATCTACTAACAGACACCTAAATATTTTTCCTCTTCACAACTGTTGCTACTACTTCAAGACAAATACACACACACACCTGAGGTGGGGTAGTTAATACAAACTCAATACACAAGTAACTCTCCATAGGTATCTCATCTTCATATACAAGCTCACACACTCCCAAATATGAAGAAATAACTCTCTGTCTTCCAAAATGCAGAAGCCTGCCATCTTCACACCACACAATGAATATATTCATCCTACTGCTCCACAAAATTAGTAACTGACCAGCCTTCACACACTCAAGTACATGTGCATGGGTAATGAAAATAAAATTTATTCAAAATCCCTTGTACCAAAACATGATGTCCAGAATGTACAAATATCCCTCCTCCATTTCCCAACTATAACAATCACATTGCAAGTGCAGAGAAAACTACCCAAATGCCTTCCTTAACATAGCCTATATGCAAACACATATATATCCAGACTTCCCAGGGTGTGTTCCTGGGAAAAATATATATATACAAGACCACCACAAGTAAAATATTACAAAAACCAGAGCTGACTTTCCCTTGATCTCCAATATCCACACAGAACAAGAAGATGACCATCACCACTTCGTCTGACCCACACTTCTGAACACATACCACATTCTCGTCAGGCAGTCGAAACAGAGCAAGATCCAAATTACGAATGCACATCAACACATTAGGGACCCCACCACCCCATCAAAGGAACAGCCAAAACAACCAGAGCCCTCTGAACTCCTACTAACCCTCCAGGACCAGCACAGCGTCTCATTTTCTCACCCAAATAACCACCCCGTGATCTCATGCCCATCAAAACGGAAGGAAAACTTCCTGGCACCCAGAAATATCCACAGGGGCCCCCAACAGCCCACCAACGCCTACGTGAGACCATATCATCAATTTCACTGCCGCAATACACAAGCACCACAAATTAATAAGACAACATGACTCTCTTTATTGCACACGACTTGTGGTCACAGGGTTCTCCCATCATCATTTAGGTGCTCTGTCCAGACGCGCCCACCAACAGCCCACCTACGATGGCCCGTCAATCACGGGGTGACTACAGCAGACTCAGCACACTTGGCTCAGTGTGTTCCCTTCTGCAAAGTTGCTAAGGACAGGGAAATGAGCGTCCTTCAGCTAACAACCCGGATGCCAGCTGACAGTGTCCCCAACATTCAAAGGTTTCAGGCAGAACAAGAAGATGACAGTCACCACTTTGTCAGACACCTACAGGAGCCTCAGACCTGCTGACCAGGACCGCGCTTCTCAGGCACCAAACAGGTGCCCTGGAGCCGGGTTTCGCACAGGCTGCAAGGGACATGGATGGAGGATGCTTCGACGTGGGCGCCGCACTGGCCATCTCGGCCCTCACTGCCAGGCCTGCTGCGGGCGGCCTGCATCCCTGGGGAGGCAAGGCCGGGCCTGGGCTGTCTGGCAAGTCGCAGGGGCCAGAGGAACGGGCAGGGACATGGTGGGGACGGAAGAGGTTCGCGGGTCCAGTACCTAGAGGCCTATGGGACTGAGTCTGGACGCCGCCATGGGAGCCCAGCTGGCCGTTGGGAACCCACCTTCTGTGCTCGCGCCCGTGCCTTTCCCCGCATGAGCCCCAATGGACGCTGGAGCCGTTGGATGGCAGCCTGTGAGCGCGCCCTTCCATCCAAGCATGTGCTCAGGCGCGAGGGATGCAGGAGGAACACCGGTGGCCCTGCAGGAGGAAGAAATGGGTCGGGAAGCCTGCAAGGTGTCTCGGGCAAGAAGGCTCCCCATAAAGAGAGGCTTACGGGACTAAGTCTGGAGGCCTCCATGGGAGCCCAGCTGGCCGTTGGGAACCTGCCGTCTGTGCTCGCGCCTGTGCCTTTCCCCGCATGAGCTCCAATGGACGCTGGAGCCGTTGGATGGCAGCCTGTGAGCGCGCCCTTCCATCCAAGCATGTGCTCAGGCGCGAGGGATCCAGGAGGGACACCGGTGGCCCTGCAGGAGGAAGAAATGGGTCGGGAAGCCTGCAAGAGGTCTCCGGCAAGAAGGCTCCCCATAAAGAGCCTCTGGGCTGGTCCTTCTTTCAGTGGGAGCACCTGAAATGACAAAGTGATTTTCGCAGTTGCAAACTGGTCATGCCTACAGTAGAGACCACCCTGCTGCAGTCCTTGGAAGCTAAGGAAGCTCTCTACCCTGTGCTCCTTCCCATGGCCAGTTTGCACAAATTGAATTTGACTAGTGTTATTATATGAGCACCTGTGGTCTAGCAGTTGGAAGCAGTGCAAACTGATTGCATGGGGCAAGGGCTTAAGCTCAGTGGCAAAGCACTGACCAAGAGTATACAAGGCCCTGAATTTGACCTTGGTTTAGCAAATAAAATTTGGTCTCCAGCATTCATTACAGTGTATGATTATTTTTTAAAAAATTAAAAAACCTGTGGAATGAGAACATAGTTTTCTGCACTGCATATTTTATATCACTGCTTCAAAAGAAATAACAAAGGAAGAAAGAATGAAAGAAGATTCTTTTTAGTGCCTGAATATCATGGTTTGCCCCCCTCCTGCCATTTATTGAAAAGACTTATAATAAGGTGTTAATATTTCATGAACACCAAACTGTGTGTTTTGCAAGCCAGGGATGGGATAAAAAAAAATCATCACCAACAAAAACAACAAGAAAAAAGCACTTCATACATAAAACACAATCCATACCCCACAGTTTTTTAGAGTATTGACTGTTTATACCGGTGATTTTGTGGCTCATGAGAGCCATGGTTCACTGGTCCTGCCCATCATTGGAAGCAAAGACAATTTGGTTGTTGAAAGAGAGGGCCACCTGTCACACCCCTCTCCTGTAGATTTTAGAAACTACTTCAAAATGACCAGGAGGCACACACCACTTGTGTCACCCCTGAATTGCCTGAAGGGAACTCAAAGTTCTTCTATACCTATTAGAGCTCTTCCTGGAATTTCTGCCCAGCCCCCCCTCCACCCAGGCCAGCTCTCCTTGGCCCCTCCCCCCCTGCAGAATGTCTGGATTCAACATTCCACTGTGGTTTACATTTAAACTTTGGCCAGCTTGGCACAGTTGGACCCTGAGCATCTGTTACAGACAGGTCACTCTCTGGGTCCTGTACTGACGTTTCCCACTGTGGAGACTGTGAGACACTGTGTCAGGTGTCCTGCCTGACCTTCAGAAGGAGGTGAGCCTGGACAGTCAGGGGTCTGTTATCTGAGGGCAGTCACCCCAAAAACCCTTGGGAGTAAGAATGGAGCACTTACCCTGTGGTCAACTGATTGAACAGAAGTAAGGGAAGGAAAGAGCCTTAGACAATACACTTGACATGGCCCAGGAAGCCCCGGGAAGACTGATACTGCTCATGGGGAGGAGGGCTCCTAAGACCCAGGTCCAAACTAATCCGGGGAAGTACACTGGGTCAGCAGAAAGGACAGAGGCCACGGGATTGATTCCTTGTAGAATGGACACAGGTCACTGCATGGTTTTTTAGGCAGTCACAGATGGTGTCACAGTGAGGGCTCCCTGGAGTCAAGATGCTGAGCCCTGTGTCCATTCTTCAGACACATGGAAGCTGCCTGGGATATCATTTGGAGGGGACTGACTGAGAGTCTCAGATCATAAGTGGGCAGGGGTAAGAAGTGTTCTTAGCTAGAAAACTGCCCAATGGGGAACTCAAGGACCACAGATGCAGTGTGATAGTCTCTGTGGGTGAGGCTGCAGGGCACTCCAACTGCCATAGCCCAGGGTCCCTCACAAACTTCCTGCCCAGGAAAACTTCTCCTTCCATTCAGACAGCAGGTGTCATTGATTCCAGAAGGGCAGGGAACCCAGGAAACCTTAGCCAACATAGATTTGGGCCTCTGGGGGATCTTCTGAATCGTTATCACTTTCACACTCTCTGTGTGTAGCCTCAGCTCATTGTTTTCAAGTCAACACAGAAGACTTTTGCTTATCTTCATGGTTTGGTTGGTACTCCATGATAAGGGAGCACATGTGGGGTGTTCTTCATTTTCCAGGATCAGGTTTGAAGATGACTGGGTTCTTTTGAAGACAGGAAGGAGAATAGCACACAGTTAGGAAGGGGCTCTACTCATATTGTCATTGGAACTTAGGCAGCTGTCCTGATTAATACATGCAAGTTTTGAAGTGTGGTACACCTCCCATTCTTTGACCTCATTCTGCATAATGTCCTGGTGAACAGGAATGTGCTCCCAACAACCTTGCTACAGGTAGCAGCTGGTGCAGGCCTGAGTCTCTGTGACACTTTCCTTCCCATTATTAGGAGTGCAAAGGAAAAGGACATCAGAATGGCTCTAATTCCCAGGCCCAATAAAAAAATGACCAGTGTCTGTGAAAACCTCTGGAAAACCCCAATCCTCACCATCCCATCAACTTCATAAACCTCAGTAACCTTTGCTAGTCAGCCCAGGAGAGGATCTCCGGGACTCAGTGTCTATCACATAGACCTCTTCCCTGGGAAAGGAGCTCCCTGCATTATGGCAGGAACCAGTGAGCACTAGGATCACAGATGGCCAGGATCTGTCCCCCATTAGTGTTAGGTGTGGGAAGTGCTGGGAGAAGCACCCACATGCTGGGCAGGATGTGCTCCTGGGTGAACTACAGAATTCCTCAGCCTCTAGCTAGGCAGAGATCTAAATCGGGTGTTTCTTGTTTGTGTGTGGATGCCTAGGAAAAAAGTGGAGGGTTATACAAGGAGTATTAGCAAAAGGAAGGCTGAGGAGGTGATGGGGGAGTAATTTTTAGAACCTGTCACCTTCACAAGTGACCCTAAAGTCCCTGCATCTGCCCTGGAGAAGATCCCTTTCCTGTTGGTGAGAATGAGGAGGGGCATGGTGCCACTGAATAGAGTCAAATTGATCCATTTCTAGGGAGTCACCTAGGAGGCCAATGGAGTGTCTCTGCAAAGGATGCACAAGGGGCCTCTCAGAATCAGGGAAAGCTGAGGTGTCACAGTCAACTGGGAATCCTGGTGTACTGAAAATGAGATTTCTCTGGGTAGAACTATGACTAAAGGAACGCAGCATGAAATTCACTCAGGGACATTTGCAAACTGCACAATTTCCCTGTCCAAGGGCCCTGAGCTGTGAGCATTTGTTCTCAGATTTCCACTGAGTAAGAAACTGGGGGTCCTCAATCCTGCTGTCATTTTCCCTCCTCCATTCTCCGCTTTGCTTTGCCTCCACAGCATCTACATCACAGAGACCAGGCATGAATTTCAATCCTGGTGACCACATGTCTGCATTCAGGGGCCTACCCTTTCTTCCAGCTGCCCCTGTGCCAACACACCAGCCATTCTGGGAGTTGCCCCTGGCACCAAGGGTGACTGCACCTATCTCCCAGGGTAACCCTCTAGTGCTGTCCACTTACCCTGGACAATCATATGTGCCAGGGCTGTCCACCTTTGGAAAACATGGGCCACAACTGAGGCCAGTGGGGCCTCCTCATATTCAGAACATTACCCACACTCAGGCACCCCTCAACTGGAGGGCCCCAGGGGCCTTCTGTGGGGGTGTGGAGCATCCTGCTCCATTCCTCACAGCACCTTCTGCCCTGAGGACCACTGTACCTGCCTCAGACAGTGGAGGGATTCAAAACTATGGGATCCACTGGCACCTGGGCCTTCGCCCTCCAGCACCACGACCATTTGCCCAGATGGCCCCCATCATGTTCCCTATGAATGCGCGCCAATGGCCAGGTACAGTGTATGGGGAGGGCGCACTACCCACCTTCCCAGCTGCAGTGCCACTAGATGACTCCAGCAGACCACCCAGCGTGTATGAAAACTTCCGGCGCTGGCAGCGCTTCAAGACCCTGGTCCGCAGGCACCTTCCTCAGACTCCTGATGTGGAAGCACTTTCCTGCTTCCTCATGTGAGTGTTCTCTTCAGGCTCCCCCTTGAGCTCTGTCAGGAGGAAAAGCATGGGTTGGAAAGAGGAGGCTGGGATGTAGGGGATCTGGAAGGAAGGTCCTGAGGGTGAGGGGACAAGCTGAGACCCTTACATTCCCAGATGTACTCCCCTCACACCAGGGAATAAAATGTGCCTTATGTCAGGTGCCCATCACAGGCCTGTGAGTGCAGGCGATCTTTGTTTCCAATGATCATCACCATCACACGGAGGACTCAAGGTCAGAGGAGGTTCCTGGGGGTAATGTGGGCCAGGAATCGAAGTTGGCTGTCTGACTCCATGCCTCCCCCAGTCATTTCACCTTCCACCATAGACCTGATTGTTCTCAGCACAAGGGACGTCCCAACCACAAGTGGGTTTAGTGGTGCTGGCCCCAACACAGAAATCTATGGCTACCCATACACATTGTCATGAACTCCTGATCAGGACCCTCTGGTGATGTCACACTCGAGGGGAAGCTGTCTTTGGATACTGCATGGGCATGTTCAACTTTGCCCCAGTTTGTAACTGCTCCCAGGCCATTCTGTGCACTGTCTTCAGTCAGCCTGGGACACCATACATGACGCTATGGAAAATTTGTGAAAAAACAAAAAGGCATTCCTTTCTCACAGTTCTTTAGTCAGGATTCCCAGGTAAAGGGTAACTGACCTAAAATCCCATGATTGCTCTCTCTTCTCCTTGCTTGAAAAGACAGCTGGCTCACCTGTGTCCTCACAGTGTCTCCTCCT
Organism: Marmota flaviventris; assembly: GCF_047511675.1. NCBI lineage: Eukaryota > Metazoa > Chordata > Mammalia > Rodentia > Sciuridae > Marmota > Marmota flaviventris. The sequence goes on from NC_092513.1 coordinate 60,534,199, forward strand.
TCTCCCAGAAGAACACTAATGCCCTCATGAAGCGCCACCCTCAGGATCTCATCTAACCTTCTAAGCACTAAATGCAGTCTCCAGATACCATTCCATTGGGGGTTAGGGCTTCAACAGGTGAATGTTGGGGGATAAAAACATTCATCACATAGTACACCTCAATGATATTTGAGGAATCCAATCACAATCATGCTGGTCAATGCAGCCCTTGGTGTTAAAGTTTTGTATAAGTATCCTGGAGTCCCAATGTCAATACTTTGAGTTGAACATCATGGGGCAAATATAACAAAGGTAGGAAATTATGTTGTTGGTCTACTGATAACGGAGGGTGACCTTGTGGACACTGATCCTGATGAATTCCAGCCCAGTGCTTCGGTCTCTGTCCCGACGAGAGCCCACCATGACCATGGAAGAGGGCCTGAGGAAGGGTTTGCAGGAATGGCAGCGCACCAGCAACTTTGATCGGATGGTCTTCTATGAGACTGCAGAAAAGTGAGCCAGTTTTCAAGGCCCAGAGCCTACTGATGGGGGATCATGGTTTGCACAGCAAGGTCTGGTACAGCCTGTCACCTACCTATGTTTTGGCTCCGAGGCATCTAGCTCTCCAAATAGCGGCTCCTTCTAGCTTGAGGCCTGGGCATTCTCTCGGCAACAATCCCAGAAACTCCAGGCTTCATACTCTTGATTCCAACTCTGCCCTGAGGTTCAGGGTCAGGATGGGGAGGAGGTACCAGCCCAGCCAGAGGGTCTGCTGCTGCTTTGCTGGCTCTGCAGAGGGGAAAAGTTGCATTAGATTCACTCGGGCCACCTGCCTGGGAACTGGTACATCCATTATAACTCATCAAAGTGGCCACTACTTCAAGCTGATGTTGCAGAAGAGGGTGGTGGTGGGGAGTGCATTGTCAGGGCCAGCCACCACCTCAGGTGCCCTCAGGACATGTCTCTGGTCCTTACTGCCTTTGCTCTATGTAATCCCAGCCTTTCTAACAAGGGAAGGGAAGAACCCACCCTCATTGGAAGCAACCCCATGTTCTCAGCTTAGCTTCCACTTCCACATGACCCTGCCTGTAACTTGGTCTCCCAGGCGATCCTTTCAGGGCCCAAGGTCCCAGCCTCAGTACCCCTGAATTGGGTCAGGACCTCTGGTGTTCCCTGATATAAATCACATCCCTGACCAGTTTCTACAACTAAACTGATCATGTGCTTCCTGGCAGAAACAGGAGAGAGCCAGAACAAGGATCGGCTAGGGGCCCTGCCTGGGTCCCTCAGATCTGATTCCCTTAAGGTGCTAGTTGATGTAGTGTTTCCCGAGAACTGTAGTTCTTCCTCTGTAGCAGCTCCCTCCTGTCACTGGCCAGACCTACTCCAGGACGCAACTCCACATTCCTGCCACTAGCTCCTGACTGGTAGCTTAGAATACTCCATAGCCTAGAATCCCACACCAGCACCTGCCTGGTATGGCTAATCTGATTCTCAGCTCAGCCTGTGCCTGCCTTACCCAAATCCCATCAAGGTTCATGGAGTTTGAGGCTGCAGAGGAGATGGAGGATCCAAGGATGCAGTTGTCAGGGGTCTTCCAGTGCCGACCTCCTCCTGCAACTCCGAGGCTGGAAATCCGAAGGCCTCCAGTCCCTGAGGCTGTCCAACAGCCAGGTAGGGTACCCACATTCACACAGTAGTCCATGATAGTGTCCAAACAGTGAAAAAGGCCAAGGCAAGTTGTTGTCCCAAATAAGAACTTTCCCTTCAGTATTGGAGATTCACTCTTACAAGAAAAAAAAAGCCCCTAACACCTGAGGTCCCTGCCACCCAGCTATGAACTGTGTATTGACTGGGCCAAGTACAGATCTCCTTTCTCTCCTTGTCTATCCAAAGAAACAACACAAGATCTGCCTGGGACTTGGGTCCTGGTAGGGTAGAGTGCATGCAATACCAGTCACTACAAATGTCCTCCCACTTGACTCTCCTAGATGTTGCATCTGGTGCACTATTATATCCCTCGGTTCCTGGGTCAGGTTGTCCTCATTCATGGCATACCAGGTTAGGTCCCCTGAACCCTGCCTACTCCCAAGTGTTTGGGATGAACATGGAATCCTCATTCACACACCACTCTGGTCCTCCCTGTCCTAGTGTGCACCTCCAGAAAGACCAACCCTAAGGTATGGTCTGCCCACTCATTAGCAGCCAAACCCAAGGCACCAGAGACCAAGGTGCCTGAGACCAAGGCACGCAAGACCAAGGCACGCAAGAACAAGGTGGCCAAGACCAAAGGGCCTGAGAACAAGGCGCCTGAGGAGATCCCACCTGAAGCCATCCAAGAGTACATGGACATCATGGATGAGCTATTCGGGCCTACGAACTTTGCCACGTGGGAGCCCTCCTACTTGTCTACAGAAGAGCTTGCTGCAAACTTGGGAGAGGAAGGACTAGAGCAACAGCCAATACAGGATGATTTATACCCAGATCCAAGTCTCCTGAGCTATGTTGATGAGAACTTTGTCACCAAGGTGAGCTGGGCCTACAATCTTGGTGTATACAAGGTTTAGGCACTCATGGAATTGAGTTTCCTGGCTTAGAATCTCAGATTTTTTTTTTTTTTTTGTGTGTGTGTGTGTGTGTGAGAGAGAGAAAGAGAGAGAGAATGTGCATGCACACGTGTGCACTCATACATGGGTGTAGCTGGTAGTTGGGATATAACAACCCCATGGTGCAGATGAGCATGGGATTATTATTGCTTCCTCTTTCTCCTAGAAGTCCTCCTGACTTGGGGCCATTTCCTCCCAAGGTCACTCACACTCTCTTCCTTCTCATCCCAGGCAGAGAATATGATTCATCCTCACTTCCTGGAAGAAATGCTTTCCTCCAAACCATATATAAGTATCTTGGCCCTAACAAAAGAACTGGAGCAGCAGGAAAGACTCACCACTGACCAGGTAGAAAGCAGAAGGAAGGTCTCCCAGTAGACCAGGGGTAGGTGGTACAGAAGAGAGGCAGGGACACCTGATAAAGAAGTGCAGGGATACCAGGAACAACAGGGGTTGGGAAGAAACAAAAGTAGACAAGGAGAAAGGGGCACCAGGTAGAACAAAGGAGGTAGAGACACGAGGTTTACCAGGGTTTCAGAACAGACACCAAGGCACAGAGCAATACATGGCAGACTAGGAGACAAAGGGACACAAGCATACAGGAAACGGAGTTACCACAGGTGGAGAGGGGAGCAAGGGATAGCAGTAGATGAGGAAGGCACAGGACCTTACTCATGTGGCCCACAGGATGTTATCATTATCCTGTCTGTGGTGGCTCCCTGAGTCTGTTCCAGGACACAGAACGTAGGATGGAAAAAAAAAAGGAAGGAGACATGATAGCCATGGAAGGGTTCAGGATATCAAGCAGAAAGGGAGCCCAGGAGTGTGGCCAGCAGACACTCAGTGTGTTTTTATGAGACCAAGATGAGTAACAGATCCACTTTCCACTGAAATATGATTGTCCTGATCCCTGTGGCCCATTTCACGCATGAAGAAGGGTTGGCCAGTGCCCATATCCTCCTTCAGCTTGTGAAGAAGCACCTTTGCAGGTGCCTCAAGGTCATGATATGTCCCAACAGGACACAAGAGCTTCCGAGGCAGCTGCAAAACAAGGTGCAGAGAAGCGGAAACATCACACTGATCAAGGGGCCAGCATGGAGGACTGGTCCACAGAGGTGGCTTCCCAGGTCGTGAAGAGGAGCAGGACCACCGAGCCAGAGTTGCTGGGTTCAAAGGACACTGCTATCCTCCAAGGCTGTCACGGGTCTTCCTCATTGGGGACCATCCACTCCAACCATCCTTCCCAGAACCGCAGATCCTCTTCTTTAAACCTGGGGAACAAAAGTGTTGTGGGTCCCAGAGAAGCCACTTGTTCTGGGCGGCCACATAAGACAGCCAATGGCTGCAGTGTGGACGATGACCTCCAAAGCCTGGATTTCCTCCTCATCTCCCAGCACCGCCTGCTGCCCTGGGAACTGTCCCAGAGCCAGGCCCCTCCAATAGAAACCCTGTGCTCAGGAGATCAAGCAATCCAGGCCCCACCTCCCCAGAGAGGACTCCTCAGCTCCCACCCTCCTCCAGGTGCCATGTCCATGAAGAGTGCTCTCACTGGACGCACATGCTTCATGAAAAACACGCCCTGCACTGGGCCTCCCCTCCAGGTCACTAGAGGGCAACATGTGGATCTGGAGCTGGCTCAAACCTCACAGCCTCAGAAGAGGAAGTGCACATCATCAGGCAACCTAAAGAAGAAGAGGCCCTGAGGACAGTCATGTTGACCGGTGGCCTCTGGGGTGGCTGCCCCTGAGGCAAGATCTCACCTTGCTTCATTCTGTGTTGGAAGGTCCAAAGGTTCTTCATCACATAGGACAGTTCCTGTGGGTTCTCAGAAAAATGTAGGGAGTGGGAGGGTATAGTAAATGTAGAAAGAGGGTAGGGGGAGGTACTGAGAGGGGAGGGTCACAATGTTCAATCCTGGGTGGGAAGCTGTACCTTGTTTGACTGTCACTGGGAATAAAGGCAGTTTGGTAGGAAAAAAAAATCTCCAGCTTCTGCCTTCTGCCATGTTTTCTGTGCACCTCCATGCAGTGAGAACTGAGAGGTGATAACTGGGGTTGCCAGGACCCAGGGTGCACAAGTGTCCATCTATTGGGTCTTGTTTCCAGATTTAGATGAGTCCTCCCCCTAATCCTGAGAGAAAACAGACAAGATTCCAAAACCCAACTCATCACCCCATGGAAAATGCCTCTCTTGGTTTAGGGGATCTTCTCTGTGTATCCCTCCATGATCTTTGCCTGTTAAACATCTCCCTTACCAATCATCTGAGGGCCTGCTATGAAGAGAAATAACAATGAGGCAAAGCACATCTCCCTTGGTATTCACAGTTCTGAGGTCTGTGGCTCTCAGATCTTAGTGTTACTAGTTCTGAGATTGAATGTGAGGGACCCTCAGCTCCTAGTGATCGAAACTGCCATGTTGCCTTCTTGGGATCAGTAGCCAGCCACTTCCATCAGTTCCCTGGAGATCATCTGACAACTGCACCTAGCAGTTCCTGCAGTTCTCCACTGCTTTTGATTAAAAAGGTGAACTCAGGCATGCACAGTGTCCTTCCAAGATACCCACAGTATTTCTGCTTAGGCATGGTTAGGGCAGGGGCTCCTTGCACTCCACACTAAGGACCATTGAAGGGTCCCAAAGGGTTGAGTCCTGTTGAGCACTGCAGATTGGAGTCATCTGGGGAGGACCTGCTATGGAAGCAAAACACTCTGAGTGACTGTGAGGCATTTGTGGCAGCCATGGCCATCACAGACAGGGGCACAATTTTTTTTTTATCAATTTATTAAGAACATTGGGCCTTTCTGTCTCATTTAGATGGAGAGCTGCTTTTGAGCCTTCAAGCCCCTGTGCAATTAAATAAATTCTAGAAATAAGCCTGGAAACAATTTTTTCCTAGACAGCTTCTTTCTCCTCTCCTGAATGATGATGGACAATATTATTCAACTGATCCCCAGCATGGCTGTGGTCTTCCTGTGTAGGCTTCCTGATGAGAGGACAAGGCCGGCCTTTATACCTCTCCCCCCTACAGTTCTGACCGCAACTCACTGGGGACCCAGCAGGCTGCAAGTCCTGACTTCATCCCAAGACAGACCCACCCTCCACTCATGCAGTGCTCTGACCCTCCCATATGTAGTATTGGCCCCACCCCAACCCCAGCCTGACCAATACTGAGTGTGATGGCCCAAATGTAATTTAATCAAGTTCTCCTACAAATCAATGAGGAAAAAAGAAGGCTACATATCACATGGTTTGCCAATCAACAAAATGTGGAAGTTTACCAAGGAGAATACTAAAATTGCAGGGAGGCCAAATTTTAGTGCCATTTGTGAGATAAAGAAATGGGGTGACTTCAGACATGCACAAAAGTGATTGGAAGTGAAGTTGTTTGTGGTCTGTCATGTGCAATCAAACTCCATGGTTCTTCATAGGACCCAGGTTCCATGCCATCAGAATCAGGGTCACAAATTGTTATCAAGTACCTATTGACAACTTTGAGCCCTCCTGTCTCAGTTGGATAGAGACCTGCTTTTGAGCCTTCAGGCCCCTCTGACATTAATCAGGTTTCTAGAAGTAAGCCTGGAAATAGTGTTTCTGAAGACAGCTTCGTTCTCCTCTACTGAGTGATGCTGGACAGTGGGGATGGATGGAAAAGTGTGGCATGGAGAAAGGAGGCTGGGATGTAGGAAAACTAGAGGGAACATCCTGAGGGTGGAGGGATAAGCTGAGAGACCTACATTCCCAACCAAGTTCATCACACCAGGGAAGGAAATGGACCTTATCTCAGGTGCCCATCACAACCCTGTGAGTGCAGCAATCTTGGTGCTCAATGAGCATCACCATCACTCAGGGGATGTAAGGTCACAGGAGGTTCCTGGAAGTAATGTGAGCCAGGATTTAGAATTGGTTCTCTGACTCCATATGATTGTCCCTCACTTAGTATTTTCACCTTCTAGCATAGATCTGATTGTTCATGGCAGGCAACATCACAACTAGTGTTGGAGATACGGGGGGAGACACCAGTATAGATCTCTCTGGACACCCAACCACATTGTTCCGAGGAATTTCTGCTTAGGATATTGAGGTGGTGCAGAATTCATGAGTGAGTACTCATTCCATTTGGATCCTCCGTGGAGATGTACATCATTGTCTCAGGCTTTAACCCTGCTCCCAGGGCACTCTGTACTCTGTCTCACTCAAATAAGGCTGCCATATGTACTGCTACAGAATGGGAAGCTGAAACCACAGGCATTCATCTCTCACAGTTCTGAATTTGGGAAGCCACAGAAAGATGGTGCGAGATTTAATGTCCAGTGAGTTTTTCCCTCCAGGCTTGAGAAAATGGCTACCTTGCCTGTGACCTCCAATGGCTAAGAGAGCTTTAGCATCCCTTCCTTTGTCTAGAAGGGCACTAGTACTATCATGGGAACTCTACCCTGATCACATCATTAAAATCTTAAGAGCCACTGAAGCCACCATCTCATGGAGGTTAGGGCGTTCACTCATGCATTCTGCAGGCCAAAACTTTCAGGTCACAATACACAAAAACATCAAGAACTCAAAGAGAAATCAGATTCCAGTATAGTACTTGATGTTCGCTCTAGTATATAGAGCATGTCCTGGATGCAGGGAGCCCACATGGGGTGGTCAAAGTGACTGGACAGAAGAGGCAAAGGCAAGGCCTGTGTTGGGTCAGGTCAACTTGCAATGAAGTGTGGGTTGTGGATTGTGACTGATCCTGATGAACCCAGGCCAGTGCTTTGGCCCCTATCTGGACTGGAGCCTACCATGAATCTGGAGGAGGGATTGTGGAGGGGTCTTCAGGAATGTCAATGCATACCTTTGATCAGATGATCTATGAGATGGCAGAAAAGTGTGTCAGATATCTGGGGCTAGGCCTAAGTGCTAGGGAACATGGGTTGAACAGCTGGCTCTGTTGGAGCTTCTCACCCAGCCAGGAAGGGCATCTGGTACCACAGAGAAAACCACTGAACACTTACATCTCCAAGCATTACTTCCCTCTACCTGGAGTGCTGGACACTCTCTAATAGTCCCAGAAGCTCTGACCTCAACGTTCTTAGTTCCACCACTGCCTAGAGGTTCAGGGTTAGGGTGTAGGGCAGTAACCAGCCAAGCTCAGGGGGGTGTCCACCATCAGTGAGGTCTGTTCAGAGGGTACAAGTTTCACTACCTTGGGGTTGGCCAACCACCTGGAAAATAAAGCATCTTCTAGCATATGGATCACCCCTGCTCATGAACAATGCCACAATAACACCCTGATGTTTCAGAAAGATTTAGAGTTCAAAAAACATGATCAGGGAATGCCAGTGTCTCAGATGCCCCAAGCACACACCTCTGGCCTCGTAATCCATGTAATTCTCGCCATTCAAACAAATGAAATACAGCCCTCTTTGGAAGGTGGGTTGGGGTGGGAATCCAAGTTGTTCCACTACTTTCAGCACAGCTTGGACTTTCACATGACCTCTCCTGAGTCTTGTGTTCTTGGTATATAGTCCTAACCCCACCATTCATAGAAAGAGAGTTGTCTTCCACAAATCATATCTTTGACCAGATGCTGATGCTTGGCTTTTCTGTGTGGTTCAGGGCAGGGACATGAGAAGCCTGGAATAAGTGTGGGAGGATCTTAAAGGAATGTGCCTGGTTCACTAAGGACCACATGGTTCTCTTCAGGTGCTAAGTGATGTCAGGAGCACTCAGAATGGTTTCTGCATTGGTAAATAATCCCTCCTGGGACCAGCCCAGCCCATGGTCTGAGCACTACTCCCCATGCCTGCTACCAGCTCCTCATTGCTATGAAGCTACAGCTTGAGTTTTCCAATAAGAAATCTTTTTTTTAATAATCCTATGTCTTGCTTACCTGTCAGGTTTGTAGATTTTGAGGCTGAAGAGATAGAGGACCCAAAGCTTCAGTTGATGATAGATTCCAGTGTCAGACACATCCAATCTCATAGAGGCTCAATCTTCCACATTCTCCAGTCTTTGAGATTGTGCAGCAAGAGAGAGCTAAACACATTCCCATAAAAATTTATGATTAAAACAAAGGTGATAATGGAGTGTGATAGCACACATGTGAACATTTTTTCAGAATAGGGCACTTCTCTTCCCAGTGGAACAGCCCCTGAGCATTTGGGATTCCAGCTGCCCTTGGATTTGAAGTGGATATAGCCTAGTCCAAGGTGCTATCTTCTCTCCCCCTGCCTATGTAAAGAGTCAACACACCATCTGCCTAGGACATGAGTCCATGTGGACCAAGTATATCGAATATGGGTATCTCAAAATGTCCTCCCACATGACATACATTGTCCCACTGATGCAGAGTCTCCACTAATGGTTCCTGATGTCAGAATGTGCAGGGCCATCCTGGACAAGAGTAGATTCCTAAACACTTTCTTTCACTGAATGGCTGGAGCACAGCTAGAACAACCATGTATGCATCACCCTCTTACCCTCTGTCCTAGTGTGAACCTCCAGAAAGACTGGCCCTGAGGCTCACCCACCAGAAGTCTAATACTGCAGGTATCCAGAGACCAAAGTGCCTGACTAGGTCACACTTGAAGTCATAACTGTATAGATGGACATCATGAAGATCTGGTGGGGTTTCCCAACTTCACCATGTGGATAGGCCCACATTTGGCCATAGCGAAGTCCATGGGAAACTTGGAAGAGAATGAAATGGAGGGACATCAAAAAGGGGACAACGTGTATCAAGATCTAAATCTCCTGCCCTAGACTGATGAGCTGTTCTCCAAGAGGACTTTTTCACCAAGGTGGGCTGGGCTGGGGATCCAGGTGTCTACAAGACTTTGGGAATGTCAGCCTGGACTCATGGAATTATGTTTTATTCTTCACATTCTCAGCACTGTTTGTCTGTTGGGTGGGGTAGCTCATGGTCTTGATTTAACAACTCCACGGTGTGAACCTGAAGATATCATCCATGCTTCCTACAAGTCCCAGAGGTGTCTTGGGCTTGGGGACACTTCCTACCAAGGCCACACACAATTTCTTCTTCTCCTCCAGGTGCAGGCTTCATTTTCCACACCCCCATTTCTTGGAAGCATTGCTTTTCATAGGACTACACATGGATATCTTGACCCTAACCAAAGAGCTGGACCAGGAGGAAGGACTCACCCAGCAGAATGGCCATCAGAACTTCAGTCTGACACCAAGACAGGTGATACCTCCCATTCATTTTTACACATCCCCCAAGTCCCTCTCTCTACCCTCATACCCAATACAGACTGAGCATGGGCCATTTCTGTTCTGTAGCTGGTGAAAATGCAACTATTGCCCTCAAAGTAGAAATTATCAGTGTAGGTGCCCCAAAGTTATGCTTTACCCTGACTAAAGTGCTTCTAAATCAGTTGCCAGCCAAGGTATAGAGGGACATAGTGATAGCACTGGACATGAGTCCTATATGGAGATCTGGCCCACCAGGGGTCACCTCATAGAAAATTAAGAGATTCAGGGTCACATAACCCTAGGTCCTATAATGAAAGCACACTGGTATCATCCTGCACTGTTGTGAGTCTTCCTCAATGGGTCCCATCCAGTCCTCAACTCTTCCGTGGACCACAGAATCTCTTCTCTAAGCCTGGGCCAGAGAAGGGCAGTGGGTCCCAGCAGAACTTCTCCTACAGGAGCCACATGAGAAAGCAGAGGTGTTTAGTGAGGACAACCATGACCCTCCATACCCCGGACATCCTCCTGGCTTCCCAGCACCTTCTGCTGTGCTGCAACTCTCCCAGACCCAGGACTTCACAAAGGCCCCTTCATCCCTGGAGGCTGAGCACTACAGGCTACTCAGCCCCAAAGAAGAGTCCTCATCCCTATCCCCCTCCTGATGCCAATCTAGGAAGTGAGCTACAGCTTGACACTCAATGCATGCAGGAAAGACACCCTACTCTGGGTCTCATCTCCAGGTCTCTGGAAAGAAACATATGGCTCTGGGGCTGATTCCTATTGCCCAGCATCTCAGAGGAAGTGTCAGTCATCAGACCCCAGAGGAAGAAGAAGAGACATTGAAGACAGTAGCATAGGTATCTGGTGAGCCAACCTCTCAGGAAGGGTCTTGGTGAGATCTCACCTTCACTACATCCTGCAACACAAGGGGCAAAGATCCTTGTCATTCAGAACTGATCCTGCTAGTCCTCAGGAAAGGGAGGGCAAGGAGAAGGCACTGGGAATGTAGGAGGAAGGCCAAAGGTGGGAACTGGAATGGGAGAAGGAGAGAGCAAGCTATACATGGGGCAAAGCTATACATGGCGGGAGTTGACTGTCAAGAGTGAAGAAAAAGCATTTAGTAGAGAAATGTTCTCATGGCTACTGCCTTCTGCTGTGGTGTCTGTGCTACTCTGTGGGGTGAGGACTGAAAGGAGGAGGTATCTGCAGATTCCATTCCTCAGGGTGCACAGATGCAGGGCCAAGCCCTTGCCTCCATATTTAGCCTGCACCTTCCACTGATGCTAGAAGAAAAACAGACCAAAAGCTTAACAGAAACCCAGTCATTATGTTGTTTACATAGCCTCAGTTAATTTAAGGGGCCTTCTCTGTACATCCCTTCATGAACTGTGTCCCATAACCATCTCTGTTACCAACAGGCTGAGGGTTCAAACCTCCATCTGGAGAGCAACCACAAATAGGAAAAGTGCACCTCCCTTAATATTATCAGTTCTGAGTTTCCAGGGCCAACATATCTCAGATCTTAGCATTCACAGCCCTAAGAGTGAATGACAGTGACCCTCAGTGTCCAGTGAGAGCAGCTCTGCCATTGTGTTCCTGACAGGAGGAGCGAGTAGCTACTGAGAGTTCCCTGGAACTCTTTCAACAGCCAGACCTAGTAGCTCTTAGCAGCTCTCCATTGCTCTCTGTCATTCTCTTTCATAACTGTCCTCAGGGTGACTTTCCAGGTCTGCTTTCAGTGCCAGCAGCCTTTCCTTTAACCAGTTCTTAGTAAAATCAGCTCTACCTGCTCTACTTGAGATAAAAGGCATGCATAGGTTAAGTATAACAATGTAATTGAGGCCTCACTAGGAGTTATGCTGCACCACAAGGGTAAGTGATACAGGCACTTTTTGCATAAGGAGATTGGGAAGGAAGCTCATTTACTTAAAAAGAAAAAAAAAAGGTGGGCTCAAGCACACACAGTATCCTTCCAGGAAACCATGGGACTTCCCTGAGGTATGGGTAGGAAGAGGCTCCTCATACAGCAGACGAAAAACAGCTAACGAGATTCAAAATGGTGGTATCATTGAAAGAGATTGAAGGATGGAGTCATCTCAAATATACTTTGACCAAATATAATTCTAGGTCACAGTGACATAATTGGGTCAGCCATGGATGTCAGGGAAACCAATTTTTTTCTTTCCTTTTTTTTTTTTTTTTTTTTTTTGGCAGTGCAGTTTATTGAACTCTGGACCTCACACATGCTAGGCAAGCATTTTATCACTGAGCCACAACCCAAGCCCCCAAAGTTTTCTTCAAATGCCTCTTGGAAAGTGTTGGCCCTTTCTCTTCTGTCTCATGTAAGAGAGATGTTTGGAGCCTTCAGTCTTTTAAACCATCATAGAATTTTCTAGAATTGGCAATGGGGATGGCATTTTACTTAGATAGCTTTTTTTCTGATCCTGTGGAAGAGGCTAGATATCCAGGCTGAACAAATATTCAGCATGACATGGCTTCCTGCATAGGTGGACAAGGCTTGGTTTCTAGGGAAAGAAGTCATGGCACCCTTTGAAACTTCAGTTAAGAACACAATCAAGATACATTCTACCTGTTGTCATTACTCCCCAGGTGGCAAGCCAGACAGGCATCCTACAGGTCACTGATAACAATTTCAGCAAACAGGGGAGTGATGGACCACGTAAGTTGGAGCATCATTCAAGAACTGAGGTGAGCTGGAGCAAGCTGATCCATCACGCTGCAAGATCCCCACCTACACACATGGGTGATGGCCACTGCAGAAGCACACTGTACACAGGCCCTGAAGTTCCTGACACACCACTAAGCATGCACAATTCAATGACTCAAATTAATTTTTCCCAAACCATACAGTAAATGAAAGTGAGGAAATCCAGAGTGAGATTGGGGCTATCTAATAGTGTTAGGGCTTTTCCAAACCCTAGTTAGCATAAATTGGGACCAATAGCATTTGTATTATTCCAGAGCCTTACCAGCATAAGCTTGGACACATCTATAAACCCCTAGACTAGCACACTTGGTCAGAGAAAGCCAGCTATCAGGTCCCCTCTTGCACTGCAAGAGTTCTATACCTGTTCTTCCATAAATCCTACTGTTACACTCACTCTTCCTGGTCTGCAGAGTTCATTCTTTGAATTTGCAAGAAAGATCCCAGGAAAAGGAATTGATGGCGAGCCACTGGGTTCTGCATTTACATAGAAGGATATAACCCACCTCTGAGAGGAGCACAAATTCTTAGCTACAGAAATCTGCACTTGACACAGACTTCACCTGCCAGCAGAAGCAGAAAAACCCCAGTTTCACATCTAACAGGGTAGAAAATCAAGATTCTTCTTTGTGTGCCCAAATTGGGGCTTCTATGGAGGTGACTGAAATGGAGCTACAAACTGTCTCCTTCATTTCTGGAGTTCTATACTCCTTTTAGATATAACTCTCTCTTTCAAAAATAATTAATGTCTGTCACCCACCTAAAATTCAGTAGAGCAGCTGCTAGTCTAAAGCCACAGGTGTCAGACTTACTGGAGGAGGCTTGTTCAATCTCTTTTGTCACTAAAGTAGGAATGTTGGTCAAGCTCAGCTTCAACCTCTCTCTGAGGAATACAACAGGTCAATGGATCCATTAAGTGTTTGCTTTTTTTTCCACTTCCAGACTGTCTGGACTCAATGGTGGGAAGGGGTCCCTTACCTGATGTATCTTGGATCCTAACACAATGTCTTAGTCTGATCCAAGGTCTTTGAAAAACAGTAAGACACTAATCCCCAGAGGGTGAGCCACATTGTCTATTGCTCCAGTTTTCTTCCCTTCCTTTCCTTTCTGTGTCTCTCTCACACATGCGCTGTAAACATCATGTAGATTCTGATTTCTTATACTCATTTAAACCCCAATTGTTTCAATAGAACACATGAATGAGGTTTTGAGGAATTTTCAATCCTTAGTGCGCCTGTTAGGACCCAAATCCCATGCTGTCTCTGGTGAGCTTCACTCAGGAGCAAGGTCCCATTCTCTGGGTTTCCAAACCCAGCCAGTTCAGAGAAGAACCCTGCCAGTTCATCCCTCTCCTAGTCTAGACTTCAGTTTAGGAACTTTGCCTCCACCAGGGGAGAGAGCCAAGAAACGTGGGTTTTTTATTGTTGTTGTTTTTTATTTTTATTTTTTTTTTTTAATTTTCCCACAGCATGGAGGGGATTCTGGTGCACGGAACCCAGGAAGAAGGAGACACAGCATGACAATCCACAATTCAAAGTCTCTTAAACCATATTAGATTTAATGTTTGTGGTAATACAACAGGACTTTAGTGGCCCAAGAATGAGTATGGTAACAAATATATTAGGAAAGACTAGAATCTTCTTTAGGGCACATGACCTAGAGGGACATGGCTCTCTTTTAGCATAATAACTAGGTTCCTCAAGGACTTGTAACTCTGTTTATACTGCCTCCACAATGCATGGCAAAACAGTACATAAAAACAGAAGATCACTCCTTTTAAGAGGGAAATGACATAGGAAAGGAATTTTGAATAATGCATTGGTCAGCACAACTAATATGACCATTCCCAAACCTATGAAGGCCTCGAAATGTGGTCACTCATGTCTTGAGGATCATAGTACTTTGTGGTGCTAAGATCAACTACTCCACCTAGCAGGATTCAAGGGGTGGTCATCCATGGCTTTCAGGTCCACATGGCACTGAGGGATACCTCAATATGACAATGGAGGGATGTCAAAGGATGTCTTCTTCCCCTTTGTCTTTCAGATGGGTTATACTACACCTGGCACAGGACTCCTTGAAGAAGTATTTTGAAACATTGGTATTCCTTTGACACTCAGACCCTAAAGAAGAAGTGTCTGGTATTTTTCTGAGCCCAAGCTTGGCCTGAATACCAGCTGGAAAGATGTGGAAAAATAACCTCCTGAGGGAAGTATAAACTGTAATCCAGTTTACACTTAAACATAGATTGTAAAAGGGAGAAAAAAGTGGCCACAGGTACCCTATACATAACAATTTTTGTCTTTGCCTGGAGACACAACCCAAAATAATCAACCAATGTAAATTAGATTCTTCACTCTTGGCTACACTAAAAAAATGCAATCCAAAGATTCTCAAGCTATATTAGCACCAATATTTGCAGCAAATAGAATAGAACTTTACTGGCTCTAAGTATGAGTATGATGGCAAATATATCAGGAAAGGCTAAAATGGAAAGCAGTTTCCTCTTAGAGAAGGATCAAATATAGAAAAGCCTTTTTCTAAACACTTATGCCCTCCTTACTCAGGGTTTGCCAACAGAGCCCCAACATCCTGAGGGAATAGAGAATCAGGAGGAATGCACTTCAGCCTCCTTCCTATACCTACAAGTCATAGGAAAGAGTCCCAAAAGACTCATTATAATACAGGTCACTTTTCTCTGCAAGACTTGAGACAAATTGAAAGTGACTTAGAAAGATTCCCAGATGACCTTGATAAATATACAGAGATATTTCATGGCATTAACCAAATTTTGATCTACCTAGGAAAGACATATGATGTTAATGAACCAAATTCTCTCTAGCACTAAACACTAGGATGCTTTATGGGTGGCTGAATCCTCTGGGGATGAATGATATATAGTGCAAGTCCCAGGAGGCCTACTCCTTCTAACTGAAATGGACTCAGAAGAAACATAGCCAACAAAGCAATAGGCAGTTCTCTAGGAGGATCAAAAATGGGATGCAGATGGTCACATGGGGCAATGGAAGGGAAAGGACTTTCAGAACTGTGTGGTACAGGGCTTTAGGAAAACCCATACTAAATCTCTAAATTATTTCAAACTCTCTGGTAACACAGGAGAATGCAGAAACTTCCACAACCATTTTAGAAAGACTCAGGGAAGGATTAATTAAATACACCTCAATGTACCCTGTTTCCCCAGCACAACAACCTAAAAAACAAATTCATAACTCAATCATTAGGAAAAAATTACAAAATCTACTGCAAAAAGGAGACAACACTTTAGATAGTCCCTTAAAAAATGCCACTTGGGTGTTTTACAGTCATGACCAAGAGGAGGAGGAGGAAGAAGATGGGGAGAGAGAGAGAGGGAGAGAGAGAGAGAGAGAGAGAGAGAACAAAAGAAAGGCAACTGCCCTTATGACAGCCCTACAGATGGCTAAACCCAGTAGACAAGGTCCCCAGAGTGGTATTGCTCCCACCATCGCTTGCTAGAACTGTGGCCAAGAGGGAAATTACAAGAAAGACTGCCCATGAAACAAAGCGATGCCACCAACACCCTAACCTGTCACTGAAGTGGATCACAGGTGGTTAGAATACACACACAGGCAAGGACCAGTGGACAAATCCCTCACTTCAAACAGTCCAACAATAGGAATGATGGGTCCTGGGGAATCCTTCTTAGGTTCCCAACTATTCAGACTGTTTTATTTCTGTACAGGAGCCCAGGATGATCTTGACTGTCAAGGAAAGGAAAATTAATTTCTTTCTTGACACTGGTACCATTTTTTCTAATTCCTCTCAAACCCAGGCCTCCTCTCCTCTCACAGTACAACCATAAAGTGAGTGTCAAGAAAGCCTGTGACTGGATATTTCTCCCAACCTCTTAGCTGCTCTTGGGAAGATCTTTTCTCACATGTCCTTTTGATAATTCCTGAAAGTCCCACTGCCCTATGGAAAGAGATATTTTGACCCACCTAAGCATCACACTTCTCATATGACAGCAGAACTAGTACTTTGTCCGCCCCTAGTAGAAACTGAGATTAACCTAGAAGTCTGGGCTACACAGTGAGAAAAAGGTGAGAAGCAATAGGACGTGCCCCTGTCCAGATTCATCTCAAAGATTCTACACCCTTTCCCCACCAAAACAAGTATCCCCTGAAACCAGAGACTAAACAATGTTTACAAGCTATAATAGGTAACTTCAAGTGACAGGGCCTCTTGAGATGCTGTTAAAGTTCATGTAATACACCCACAGAAGTCCAATGGGGAATGGAGACCAGTACAGGACCTCAGATCAACAAATGAGGTAGTGGTTCCCATACATCCTTGGTCTTCGATCCTTACACCTTGTTATCGCAGATTCTTAAACATTCCAAATGGTTCAATTTTAGACTTAAAAGATGCAATTTCCTGTATACCTCTACATGCATATCCTTACAACCTGGTTGTTTTGAGGGTCCCTCTGACAAGTCCATCTAATTGACCTTGACTCTTCTACCCCCGCCTCAGGAAGACCTGAGCCTGGCAGGCCAAACCAAAGTGAGCTGAGGCAAGCCGATCTGCTATCCTTCTGCAACAAATCCTGCCCACAGTGGGGATGCCCACTGCACAACTTTTCCAAACCCCAATTAGCATAAACTTAGACCAATAGTATTGGTTCTCCTTCTAATTAATAAAGACAATAAATATTTTTTACTCAGGGGAAAAAGTGAAGTTGAACCAATGGAATTCCCAAGTGCAAAACAATTTCTGACTAGCTACATGCATTTTTTAGAATATTTATTTTTTTAATTACAGATGGACACAATATCTTCATTTTATTTTCATGTGGTACTGAGGATCAAACCCAGTGCCTCATGCATGCTAGGCGAGTGCTATACACACCTCTGAGCTGAAAGTTCAACTCACAACCCTGCATTTCCATGAATTCCAAAGAAAATGTGCAGTGTGAGAAAGGTTGTCTAGTGTTGCATTTCACATGGTGTAATACGGAAATGACACATTGAGATATCATAAAACAGTGCATAAATACTTTTCTCTCTTTACTGAATTCAAGAGGTTTAAAGATGTATGAAGTTTTGAAGCATTTTGGTGATGGATTTCCATGATAGAGAGTTGCTGGCCCAGGGTGCCAGGAACATATGGGGAGTGCTGCTAATGCTACAATCTGAGAGCCACTGGCACTCCAACCTCAGAACTGCTAATACTAAGGGAGCTAGATGTACTCTGCCTATTTGTGATTGCATCTCAATTAATCCAAAGAAGCCTAAGATGTTTGAGAACCTCTTCTCTCCTGATGCTAATTCTGAATTTCCTTCCTGCCCCATATATACCAGGGTATGTAGGTTTTAATGCTTAGTGGGTGAGCAACATGCAGAAAGGGCACTAAGAGAACAACTTCCTCTGTAAGCACCCCAAACAAGTGTTCATGCAGGTTTACTCATCTGAGAGTTCTTCAGTACTTCCAAATAATGTCCCCTCTGCACATCACCACATGAGCCTACATCTACCTGGAGAAGGCCACATTTTCTTGCAGCAGTGCACTTTGTGCTTACTTCTGAATCTAGGCCTCAGGGCCCTCTTCTGTATATTGACAATTCTTCTTTATTTACTTTCCCTTGTTCCTTGAAAAAAAGCTCTATTACATCTTGTGGTTCTCATTTACATTTTCAGTGTTATCTGTACTTCACATATGAGACCACACATACATATATACATATAGATTCATATGTCTACTTATACACATATATGTGTTTTAATTCAAATTACAAGGGTGAATATTGTTTACTGGCTATATCATGAATGATATGCTCAATAGAATAGTGGCTTTCTGGGGTGGAATTTATTTCTGGTTACCATGGGCCTGCCATGGAATCAGGGAGAGTGATTAAGGAATAACTGTAGGAAGTAAGAAAATTGTTTGTGAGAAAATATTTATCAAAATACTGCCCAGTCTGGGTCAAAATATCTTTGAGACTTAAAACAACCCTTGTATTCCCAATTATCTAGATGCATGACTCTGGATGAGAAACCTTATTACTCTAAGAAAGTTAAGGGCATATTGTTCAATGTCTACTTAAGAAAAGGCCGAGAGGCTGGGGTTGTAGCTCAGTGCCAGGGTGCTTGTCTAGGATGTGTGAGTCTCAGGGTTTGAGCCTTAAGAGTAAATCAAACAAACAAACAAATATATCATGTCCATCAGCAACTACAGATAAAAAAACCTTAGAAAAGAAAAATCCAAGATGACAACAGAAAGTTTTCTCAGAGAAAAGTCCAAGAGCCCTACAAAAAATTGAGATAAACAATAATGTGAAAGAACTCTTGTCAAATTGAGTAATAAACTCCACTCCATAAAAGACAGCATTAAATTATCTGCCCTGCAATATCTAAGGAGTGTTGTACAGCAGGCATTTTGATCTTTAATCTACCTCATTACATTAGTCATCTTTCTGTGTCTTTGAAAGCATATGTAAGGTAAACCAATTACAAGGAAGTAAACTTTATTTTGACTGAACATTTCAGAGATTTCTTTCTATGTATACTTGGTCAGCTTCATGGTTCTGGAGACTCCATGGAGGCAGAACATCATGGCAGAGATCACATATTGGTGTAATGCTGCTCACCTCATGGCAGCTGGGGAGTAGACAGCATGAAGCCAGGGTCCCTATATCCCCCTCAAGGGCATGTCCACAACCATGCAACCTCCTTCCAGTAGGACCCACCGCCTACTGTTTCATCACCTCTCAATATTGCCAGAGGCTGATGAGGAAATATTTATAGACCTTTCATGGATATTTAAGATCCAAATCACAACACATACCTCATTCTATACTTCCTACATCAGGCTGCATATGCCTAACACTGTATGCTGGTATTTGGAATTCACAGCTGTGACTTGAGCAAGGTCAAACTGGGTCTCACATGTGGACTGGTGTGAATCATACAGAGATATGGGATTCTGAATACATTCTGGCAGTGAATGAACACTTTGATTGTATCTCTTTGGGAGGGGTAAGCACGTTTCATGAGAGGGTGGAAGAGAGAGCCAACTACAAATGGTAGTAATTCAGTTTATCCGTCGGTTCTCTGCTTCTCAGGCACATATCATAACTGTCTTTCCTGAACTTCTCTAAAAATTGTTTCAGCCATATTAATTTTCTGCTTTTCCACCATGGGAAATGCTGGATTCTATAAGGAAGATTATTCAATGTTACTGTAATAGTTAATTCCATGTACTGATTTGGCTAGGCACAAATACCCAGCAGTTTGGGCCAAACACCAGTTAAATGTTACTGTGAAAGTTTTTGTTTTGGGTGTGGGGTGGGAATTCGTATATCCAGTCAGTGGACTTTGATTAAAACAGATTACCTTCCACTGTGGGAGGGTCTCATCCAATCAGTTCAAAAACTTAAGAGAACAGACTGACATCTCACAGGAAAGAATTCTGCCAGAAGATGACCTTCAAATTTGATCTGCAACATCAATTCTTCCCTGTGTCTTCTGTTTCCATTTATTCCACACTTTACAATAAACGGTTCAAGTGCATCAATATCTTTGTTTTATTGGTCATGCTAGAGCTCATTCTAAACTTCCAGGTCTTTAACATCAGATAATGCTTAGGCTGGTAAACTTATAGTGGCCTATGTACAAATGTCTCCATATGACTGTGCTCACGCTTCTCATTCCTCACATCATCGGAATGCTTACAATCCACCCACACAAATCATATTATATGACAGGAAGCTCAGCAAATTGTTCACTCTTGCCCACAGTGTGTGATTCACATTCCAGCTTCACCCACTTGGGTAAATCCCCATGGTTTATAGCCACATCAACTGTGGCAAATGGATGTAACTCATACCCCACAACTTTGGCAAACCATGTTATGTTCATGTTATTATTGATACTTGTTCTTGTTTCATTTTTGCCCATGCTCATATAAAGAAGACACTCATGTTGTTTCTCATTACTTAGCTTCTTTGACAGTACTCGGTTGTATTTTACAATTTAAGGCTAATAATGTTCCAGCATATACCAACTATTCAACTATTTTACAAAAGACAAAAGGGGGCGATAGTACCCCACAAATTTGTTTGTCATGCTCTTCTTGTTTTAACATTACAATTTTTAAATATTTAAAAGTCTTCCTGCTGCTAGCCAGTTTGGTTGTGCACACCTGCAATCTCAGTGGCTCAGGCAGCTGAGGAAGTTCAAACCAGCCTCAGCAACTCAGTGAGACCCTGTCTCTAAGTAAAGTACAAAACACAGCTGGAAATGCTCCTCAGTAATTGAGTGTCCCTTAATTCAATCTCTGGTACCCCCCCCCCCAATAAAAAAGTCTCACTGCTGCTGAGCAACACAGGGCTCCTACAATACTTGTCAGGCTTAGTTTTGTGGAAAGACTTACAAACAGGACAATGGATGAGAACAGATTCCATAATGATAGAGGATACAGCCTTTTTTCCAGAAAGCTCTACATGCCATTATAGAGACAATTAAAAATGCTGATGTATCAGGCGAACCAGATGATTGAACAACATGGAGGTACTAAGTATCCAACCACAATGTTTGCGGCTATGTTGGCTCCATTGAGCTGCCAAGTAAGTGGAGTTCATGGGGAAACTTTTTGGACCTATTTCTCAGACCCACCTTCAGTACACCCAGCAGGGTGGACTGGACAGTCCATCCCAGTATTTACTAATGACACTCATATGATAGGAGGTTTTACAGATAAACACGTTACACCTATTCATGTAACTGGGTTTAATGATACTGGCTATAGGTGAAATTTACCTATATGTTGGTCCCATGATAAACATGGTGGCTGTTGAAAAGTAACCTTTGAGGAAAAGGTAGCATATGAGGGGGCCTAGACTGGCTAATCATTATGGCACTTACAGCAATAATCATTCTGCAATGGAACTTAGCAGCTTTCCTAAATGGATGGAATGTACAAATGTCTTCCCAGTGCAACATGAAATCTCTAGAATTGGTGGATATACTTTGTATTGGTCTCAAAGAACTGGTAAGAGACAGCAATGTCAGGATTCCATGATTCCTGGAGGATTTGGTGGTAATATTCTGACTTCAAGTGATGATGGCATCCAAAAAGATCTGTGGCATTTAATGGTTGACTTGGATTTTCTCCATTATATAAACAGCCCTATGCCTGACTTTATCGACAGGAACTGTGAAGAGGGCTCCAACTGTGGCCTGTGGGCCAGTGCTCAATCTCCTTATGATTTAACTTCTGGAAATATGGCAAGAAGAAAAACAGAAAAATATTGTATAACATCTTGTATAGTTTCAACTGTGACACCTTCTTTATCCTTATCTCAAAACATTCAAAATGCTCATTTTCTTTATAATGTGGCTCAAAATACTTCCAATTCCTTGTGAATCAGGTAAATATTGATGAAAAGATTGAGACTAAATTAAATTCTTTGAAAGCTACTGTTGTAATTAACTTTCCATTCTCAAATTTAAGCAAAGGCTTAGATGCCATGCTGGCTATGTCTGTGTTCCTGCACCCAAATATAATTCTTCCCAATTGGATTGGATAAAGGCAAAAAATCATCTGGTGGGCATTTTGCATAGCAATAACAACAGTGTGGACCTCATGGGGTGATATCACATCTAGGATATTCAGAAAAGCAGGATCAATCTCATGGATCCTGCATCTGTAGCTTAAGAAATACTTCATGACTTAAATGGCTTTAATCCTGGGAAAATGTTGAAACATTCTGCATGCTTTATTTTTGGAATGATGTGTTTGCTACTAATTTTCTTCTGTGTTATTACAATAGATTGCTACACCCTCAGAAAATAGATCCAAGAATCTCTTGGAACCACACAACACTTACATTTAAAAATTAAGTAGGAGGAGATGCTGGAGGCTGTGAATGAATTATGGGTTATTTGAGCCATATCAAGGGGGTTGCTTTTCTGGGAACACTCAATGAAATTCCACCAATTCAAGACTGCTCAGATTATGCTGACACCCTGTCCATTGGGTCAGGTAGTCCTAG
This sequence comes from Marmota flaviventris, assembly GCF_047511675.1. Lineage (NCBI taxonomy): Eukaryota > Metazoa > Chordata > Mammalia > Rodentia > Sciuridae > Marmota > Marmota flaviventris. The sequence continues at coordinate 60,556,734 of NC_092513.1, forward strand.
TTTCAAACACAGGAGATGGTCATAACCTGCTAAGCCCCAACCAAGTTGTCTTTACAATCTTCTTCCTGTTTTCCTCTGGAAGTCTTTCACTCTGAATACCACTGGCATTCTGACTCACTTGAATAAAGTGCATGGACTCCATCAGAACTGAATCATCCCACTGTGCCCCCACTTTTCACTTATTCCTGTGTCTTGTCCTTATTTCTTACATTACTCATACCTTCAGTATTTCTGACACTCTGCCCTATTTCACGGATATTGTGTAAATGTCATAAGACTGGCTACACAAAGAATTTAAATTAACTATATAAATCATGCTTAAAGAGCTAATGAAATCTTTTTGAAGATTTTTTAAGATGTCAATGGACCTTTATTTTATTCATTGATATGTGGTAGTCAGAATTGAATTTAGTGCCTCACACATGCTAGGCAAGCACTCTTCCACTGAGCCCCAGCCCCACTAAAGAAAACTTTGAACACAATATAAGAGGAAACCCAGAGAATGGCTACTCACCAAAGGAAGAATATTAATACAAAGATGGAAATTACAAGAGAAACCAAATGAGAGTCTGGGCACTCAAAACCTTAGTACTGAAGTGAATAGAACCCTAAGATGATGAACAGTGGATCAGAACATGCAAAACAGTTTGCAAACTTAAGAAGATTATCTGGAATGACATGCAGGTAAAGAGAGCATGGAAAGAATGAACAGCAGAGTAACATTTTTGATATGAGGTGTCCCCCAAATGCTCATGTGTTATACATTTCAGAGTTGAAATGATGAGTTTATGAGAGCTGAAAACCAATTCGTGGATTACACCATTTGATAGGCTGATAATTTGGACACATTCATGAGTGGTAACTTGAGGCAGGTATGGTATTGCTACAGAAAGTATGTCACCAGGGGCATAACCTTAGGGATTATAGTATCCCTGATGACTTGCACTCAAGCTCTCTCTGCTTCTTGGTGGCAACATCTGGACTTGTTTTCCAATGCAATACCCTTCAGGCATCATGTACTTACTGCCACACCTTGGGCAGACAACAATGTGCTCAACTCACCATGGACTGAAACCCTGAAACCAAGAAAAAAAATATCTTTTTCTCCTCAAAGCTGTACTTGTCATGTCTTCTGAAAAAAGTGATGAAAAGATGACTAGAACAACCATCTAAGAAATTTCTAGGAAACCATGAACATTGCCAACAAATACTCAATTGTAAACACCAGAGGAGGGAGAAAGAGCGTAAAGAGAATCAAAACATACATGAAAAAATAGTGCATAAAACATACCAAATATGATGATACACATGAACCCATACACCAAGGTGATAAATTCCAAGAAAACACACCCAGTGAGACCCTCATCAAGACTCTGTAGTCCAACTGTCCAAAACTGAAAAACAAAAGTGACTCTGAGAAGAGGGGAAAAATTCAAATGAAAACACAGAAAAACTGTATATCATAAAATGAGCCTCCAGAAAATAAAGGGATGGTGATGGCAGACTAGGATGCTCCCGGCCCTTGCTCTCCCATTAGAACTCCAAATGACAACAACATACTAGGGAATAAAATTTTGGCAAGTGTAGAAATCAATCCACATTCTGCAGCTATGAAATGAATGATTACCCACTTCAGGAAAACAAAATCCAAATAGGAAATTTCATGACATATTGGTTCAACTTGCCCCACTTTCTTGTGACATGGAACAGCAAAACTGGAAGCAACATACACACTGCTGCTAATTTGCTCTGACCAAAGAAACAAACACAAGTAATTTTCAACCTTCTGGCATCTCAGAAGGGATGTCTGGGAGATTGTGTTCTGTCTCACTTGACTCAGTATTCACTTCAGAAAGGAAGGGTAGCATATTTTAGATCTTGGGTATAAGGAAGTTTAAAGCTCTATTGGATATGAGGTGTTGATCTTCATGAGGCCTGCACAACTAATAGCAACTGGGGTCAAGGAACAAGAGCAGTAAATATAATAGAACATCAGAAGTCCCAGAGAATGTGTATGAGGACTGTCAGAAACAGACACTTAAAAGGAATGAATATAAGCATATTAGGAAATTCCAGGAAAGATTGAGCCACCAAATGGAACTGAGACGACATTGTACTTCCTGGATGATAACTGAACGGTTTGCCTTTTATGGATCTAGTCTATAAATTCTATAGGCATAGTGACTGTCCTTCAAATGACCAGTTTAAAAAAGAAACAAGATAGAAAGAAAGAAAGAAAAAAAGGGAAACTTGACCTACCCAAAAGACCAAAATAAATCTGCCTAAAGCAACAGTGGGAACTAGAAAAAGGCTTAAGACATATTACAAAAAGACATCTGTCAGACTTAAATATCCTCAAGGGCTAAGGGACAACATGGATAGAGAACTAAGGAAAACAGGAAAGAGGTGTCAACAAAAAGATTATAAATAAAAGTACAAACTGTAAAGAAGAACCAAATTTTGCAATAATAGTAAAACTTGAGTATAAAATAAAATAGGAATATTAAACTGCAACCCAAATACGAAGAAGAGTAAGTTCCAAGAGAGATCATTTGAAATTATCCACTCTTAAGACAATAAAACTAATGAAGAAACAAAAACAACTACTAAAGCACACAGCCACAAAGCAGACTTAAAAGTGAATTATGGCAATATTCAAATGAAAAGTCAGAGAGAAAGACATATTGGAAATAATAATGGCTGAAAACTTCTCAACTGATAGCTGGGCATGGTGGTTCACACCACTATACCCAGCAAATTGGGAGCCTGAGTTAGGAGGATCACAAGTTAAGAGCTGGCCCCAGCAACTTAGCCAGGTCCTAAGATACTTATCCAAAATCTGTCTCACCTGGGCACCCGGGCACATGGGTAATTCCAGTGGTTAAGGAGCTTGAGAAGGAGGATCATGAGTTCAAAGCCAGCCTTAACAAAAGTGAGGCACAACACAACTCAGAGAGACCCTATCTCTAAAAAAATACAGAACAGGGCTGGGGATGTGGCTCAGTGGTCAAGTGCCCCTGAGTTCAATTCTTGGTATGCCTCCTCCCTCCTAGGAAACCCTCACTGTTTATGTGCCCCAGAATTTAATTCCTGGTACAGGAAGGAAGGAAGGAAGGAAGGAAGGAAGGAAGGAAGGAAGGAAGGAAGGAAGGAAGGAAGGAAGGAAGGAAGGAAGGAAGGAAGGAAGG